>NC_056747.1:749846251-750188751 GCF_019279795.1 Protopterus annectens
ACTTACAGCTGTGATAAAAAAAAAAAAACAAAGCAATATGCCAATGACCTGTGAATCCTAACTTACAGCTGTGATCAAAAGAAAAAAAAAAAGATAAGGTGCAATGTAAAAAGAATACATGCATCCTTCTCAAGATATATAAACTGTGGACGGCTTGGAACATGTCCTTTACTAAATAAGATGACAACAAGGTCTACACCGGTCTTAGCATATGGCCAATATAATTATGTTTTAACTTGTAATAATCCCCACACACAGCCAATACATTACAGGGGCTGCTTGCGTAATACAGAATACAGTACATCCTAACAATGTGGACATCCTACAAAAGGGCCTCACTGAGACAGATACCTGGTGTCAAAGACATGGTCTCAAGCTCAATGCCAAAAAGTGCATTGGCATCCCCTTTGGTAAAAACTCTGTACCCATAAACTACCATATAGGTGGTAGTCTACCTAACACTGAAAGTGTGATAAGAGACCTTGGGACACAGGTGGACAGTAGTCTCTCCTTTGATAATCACATCGTCACAGTGGTCAGGAAATCCTTCTACATGGCACACCTCATCACAAAAGGTTTCCCATCCAGAAAAAAAAGAGGTCATTGTTCCCCTCTACTCATCACTCATTAGACCCATTATAGAGTACAACGCCCCTTTTGGTATGTATCTCACAAGACATCTACAACAACTGGAAAGGCCGCAAAAATACCTCACAAAGAGGATTACTAGCCTCAAACAGATGCCTTATGCAGACCGTCTCAAAAAACTCCAGCTTTACTCCGTCGCATATCGCCTATTCAGAGGCAATCTCTGCCTAACATACAAAGCTATGTCAAAGCCAGAGCTGTTGGACATGCACCACTTAAAGAAATCCCAATCCCTCCGATCTACATGCTCTAGGGACCTAATCCTTGTCACCACAACAAACAGAACATGCTGGAGGGATAGATTCCTGTCCCAGAGACTTCCCATACTCTGGAACAGACTACCTATCTATGTCAAACAGAGCTCCTCGTTAGCACTCTTCAAGAAAAATCTTGATGATTGGATGGGTAATAGGAAATACACCCAGGGGATCACTTCTGTGGTTCTGCTTGACAGGGGCACAGGAAAATAATTTTCTTGGGTGGCGTAAGCCAGGGTACCTTTTTGGCTAGGCTTGTATAGGCCCTAGGGCCAATAGCCTAGTACCTACCTATGAACCTATAACGGCTTGTCACAAGTATTTTGATGACATCCAGAGTGTTGATTAATGCTACCATCTTCCTGCTACTTTTGCTCATTTCCAGTTCAGTTTCTGAGGTCGCTTAGGTTTTGGGTGAGATAGAGTGGAGAAATGGACTGCAGTACACTTTGCTATGAACTGCATGTGAAGTTTGGCTTTACTACAAGCACTAGTAAAGTGCCTTTGATATGGGGTACAGAACACTTTTTAACTAGACAGCTACTTTCCCATCATCCATGGCCATGTGACTGTGGAGTTAATATTGAGTGTAAATGGGTATGAAAGCCTTCACAGTGGAATTGCATGGAATAACTGTCTGTCTCGCTTTTACTGAAAATCAAAATATGTGCTGCATCAACATTAATTTTTCAGTGCTGTAAGATCTTAAGTTTGAGGCTGTGATGCTCCATTATAGGCACTATTTATAAAGTTCTCTAGTCTTCAGCCTCAAAAAAAAAAATCCATTATTGTCAGGATCTCAGAAACAGTCCATTGAGCATGCAGCTTCCAAAATAGATGGCGCAGTGGTAGCATTGTTGCCTCACAGCAAGAGGTTCTCCAGTTCGATTCTTGGCTGGAGTGCCTTCTGTGTGGAGTCTGCATGTCCTCCCTGTGTTCCTGTGGGATTCCTCCAGGTACTCCTGCTTTCTCCCACATTACAAAGACATGGGTCTGGATCATTTCTCCCTGGGCCTCTGCTGAAAACTGGCTTCATTCCAAGTCAGACTTTCCCAGTAAACAAATGTTAAATAAAAATAAAAAAATAAAAATACATCCTCCTCCTCATTAATTTCCACTTTCTATATTTCCATGTTCCTTTTGCCCTCAGAACCCTCATTTCAGACACACAAGGTGAAAAAAATCATGCAAGATTGGAAAACACACCATTCCCCAAAAACGAATGCAAAGCAAAGCTAAACTCGTACCCGATCTTTGTACTTCCCCAGCTTCCACTGCATGTACCAAACTTGATGTATCTTACCCGATTATGCATTATACACTTAAGCCACCCCACACCTAAAATAAGAGTTCAAAATAAAGCAAATCTGAAAGCAGAACTTTGCCCTTCATCTGTTAAACCTGAAGTGTCCACCATGTTGGACGTAGCTTGCCTGATGTGCTCTTTAGACTGGAATCACATTGTCCCCTCCAAAAAAAAAGTACAAGGTAAGGTTAATATGAAATCAGAAAATTTTCCTTCTTCAGTCAGCAACTCCCACATATCCACCAGGTTGGAAGTAATGTGCAACATGCTTTGTAAGCTAGCTGCAACCCTCCCCCTCTAAAAAAAAAAAAAAAAGTGTAAAGTAAACCTAACCTGAAAAATCTACATGTCCATCTTTCCTTAGTTGGCACAGCTGCATGTCCATAATGGTGGATGTAACTTGTCAGATGAACTTTGCAGGCAGAAGACCCCCCCCCACCAAAAATAAATAAATAAATAAATACATAAAATTACAATGCACAGCTAGTCTAAAATCAGGAATATACATCCAGGATGTTCACTACTCCAGATGTAACTTGCCTGATGTATTTTGTAAGCTGGAGATCCTTCTTCCCAAAACAGTGCAAAGTAAAGCTAATCTGAAATGAGGACTTTACTTTTCCTTCATCAGAACCCCTGCCTATTGTGCTTTACATACTGGACCACCCCCCCCCCCCAACCAAAAAAAAAAGTACATCCTAAAGCTAAGCTGAAACCAGGAACTCACCACTCCTCAGTCAGACCATTATCTGCCCACCGTATTGGACAAAACTTGCCTGTTATGCCTTGCAAGTAGGAGGAGTCTGACCCCCCCCCCCCCCCCAGGAAAAAAAAAGTAAAGAAAAGCTAACCTGTAATCAGGACTCCACCCACCCACAATTAACACCCTGTGTACCCACATTCTGGATGGAACTTGACTGACCTAAGATCACTGGAGCTTGTCAATGGATTTTTAATATAAACAGTGATCCCTGAACTACTTAATTTTTTATACTTTGCTGGCATGAACTGCACTCTAGCCTCTTGTAGAGTCAAAACTGCTCTATTGCTAGGTAAAGGCATTTAGTTGCTTCCCCTTAGAGTGAAATGGCAATTGAAACTTATGCCTAGCACTCAGGTCTCTCAGCAACAAGTACCGTTATGACTCTGTCATAGTTCATGTTGGTGTGAATGACCTGACACACACCTCACTGGACTATATGAAGAGACATGGTTGAGCACTCTGAGTATGTGTTCCATGCAGGTATGTCTCTAGCCTTCAGCAGCATATTACCCTCACCTAGAATGATGCCTCAGTATAAACAAAAAAAATGACTGATTTCAATAATTGGCTCTGTTTTTGGTGTCATTCAAAGGGGATCCGGTTCCTGTCAGCCTGGGAAGTCATGGTTGACAAACCTCACTGCTTTGCCAGAGACAGTTTGCACCTGGCACCTCTTTGCTGTTGGCAAAGGCTCTTGCCTCATCCATAGTGCCTTTTTTAGGCAGGGTCTCAAAAACATTACTCATGTGAAATTAACCAATCAAAACAAAATCATGATCATTCTGCTAAATGTTAGGAACTTAAACCAAAAACTGCACTCCCTGGAAGCACATTTATCACTAGAAGATATGGATGTCTGTGCAGTCACAGAAACCTGGTTCAAGGCTTCAGACAGTACCCTGGCCTTGCAAGGCTACAATGCCTTCCACACCTTTAGACCACAAAATGAAAGTGTGAAAACCAAAGGAGGCAGTATTTCAATCTATATTAGAGATAAATTCACCTCCTGTTTAGTTAGAATGGGCAGCTCTATGGAGTTACTCCAGGTCCAGGTTACAGTGGGCAAGACGCCCATTCAAGTCACATCCAGTTATAGATCCCTCTCCATGGGTCAGAACACCTATGAAGCCTACTTATCCAAACTGGAGACAATTCAAATTTTACTGAACACACTGGTTATATGGGGGATTTCAATTATCCCACTATCAAATGGGAAAGCTATGCTAGCCCTAACTTGCAAGAGCAAAAGTTCCTTGACTTTGTTAATTCAAATGCTCTGGAACAAATTATCCATACCCTGACAAGAGGAACAAACATTCTAGATGTGATCCTCACCATGTCAAACAGGTGCACTGATGCAACTATCGGACCCGCATTAGTTAAAAATGACCACAAATTAGTCACATCTGAGCTGGTACTAACACCAGAACTCACAAAGAGTGAAATCAGACTAAAAAACTTCAAGGCAAACTATACCCTCCCAAGTGAAGGTATAAATGCATTCCAAGCCCCACCCCTGGCTGGGAGGTGGTCACTATGCTGAAGCTTACACTAAAGTCCTGTACAATTCACTTGCATAAATGTATAAACTCGGCCTTACCAGAAAGAATCAAAGCCAGGGCCCTAAGTAAACCTAGCCAACAAGGTTCTCTGGCTTACGCCACCCAAGAAAGTTATTTCCCTGTGCCACTTCCGAGTAGAGACACAGAAGTGATCCCCAGGGTGTATTTCCTATTTCCCATCCACTCATTAAGATTTTTCTTGAAGAGTGCTAATGAAGAACTTTGCTGGACATAGATGGGTAGCCTGTTCCAGGGTATGGGAAGTCTCTGGGATAGGAATCTATCCCTCCAGCTAGAGCGTGTAGCTCGGAGGGATTGGGATTTCTTTAGGTGTGGCATGTCCAACACCTCTGGGTTTGACATAGCTTTATATGTTAAGCAGAGTTCACCTCAGAGTAGACAATAAGCTATGGAGTAAAGCTGGAGTTTTTGAGGCAGTCAGTGTAGGGAATTTGTTTTAGGCCAGTAATCCTCTTTGTGAGGCTCTTCTGTGGCCTTTCCAGCTGCTGCAGATGTCTTGTGAGGTACATTCCAAAAGGGGCGTTGTACTCTATAATGGGTCTAATGAGTGTCGAGTAGAGGGGAACAATTACCTCTTTTTTCCTGGATGAGAACCCTTTTATGATGAGGTGTGCCACGTAGAACGACTTCCTGACTACTGTGGCGATGTGACTATCAAAGGAGAGACTACTGTCCACCTGGTTCCCTAGTTTGCTTATCACACATTCGGTGTTAAGTAGATTGCTGCCTATGTGGTAGTTCATGGGTACAGAGTTTTCACCAAAGGGGATGACACTGCACTTTTTAGCATTGAGCATGAGGCCATGGCTCTGATACCAGGCATCTGTCTCAGCGAGGCCCTTCTGTAGGATGTCCATATCATTTGGGGACTTGACTATGGCTCCTAGTTTGCAGTCATCTGCGAACTTCATTAGCCAGAGCCCTTCTGTGTTAGCAAAACAAAGACCAGTCAAGGTCGCAGGATGTCTCAGTATGCTTAAAAGGAAACAAATCCAATCCACAGAACACTTTTATTAGCAGAACAATCAAAAGCTGGTAAGCACTTTCATTCCACAGATACAGAACTTCATCAGACAAAACACACTAAAAACCACTGATATTTAAACTAAATTAAGGTAATCATGAGTAAAAACACATTTCATAGCCACATCCCCTTAAAGTTATAGTAAGAATACACATAAATATATTGCAACCTAGCATTTGTTCAACATATAATAACAATAAGCAGACTGTTTTTTTTTCATTATAGATTTGGAACAATTAAACTCTAGATATAAAAAATAAATATATGTTAATATAAATATAAATATACATATGTGCACACCTGTCACAACAAACCAATACTCGTTTCAAAGGTATACATTGTTATTTAAAAGTTTTTTATATATATTTAAAATACTGAATGTTAAAAAAGTATGTATAAATTACCTCATTAAAGCTTTTAATCTTAACGGGGAACTGATAGAAATATTCTCATTCAGTCCCAGCCAGTTACCAGCATCTAAAACCAACTGCCAGTACAGTTCCCTTTTTTCCAATAAAATAGACCAGGCACCCCATCTTATTTCAGCAGAGAAATGATCTATAACAAAAATTTGAAATGAGTGCCCTTCAGTCTTCATCAGGTGCTTACTCAGAGCATTTATTTCTTTTTTTTCTTCTTATTTCGTATAAATGCTCATAAGCACGATTCTTCAATTTTCTATCTGTGTTGCCAATACAATAACACCCACATTGTTCACACAAAGCACAATATATTACCCTTTCAGTGTTACAATTATATTTCCTTTTTAGTCTAACAGTAGTGTTATTTATTTCAAATTCGTATCCTTCCTTTATATATTTACAGAAATGACACATGCCACGCTTGTTCATATAACCATCATTATTTTTCATAGAACTCTGTTTCTTTTTGAAACAACTCTTCAAATTCCTGCCTCTTCTATATATTATGGTGGGTCTTGTATCTACATGTTGTCTTAGGCTCCTATCCTGCCTTAAGTATGGTCCGATTTTTCTCTAAAATCTTTTTTAAATTAAGGCTGTCTACAGTAAAAACTGTTATAAAGGATGCATTATAATTTCTGTTCATACCCTCATGGTCACCAGTGGTCCCACTGGTTGTGGTGACCTGGTGAGTTGGAAATTCGATTAGAAGTGGTGTGTAAAAATTCCTTTCCCCCTTATTAACCACTTCCAGTACAATTTCAGTAACAAATTTCACGGGATAGCCTCTTTTCACAAACATGTTTTTTAATACTTCACATTCAGTTAAAAAATCATCCAAATTGGATACCATGAGTGCAGCACAGACAAGTTGACCCTTGACTAACTTTTTTCTGTTTTTGAGGGTGTGTAGTGTAATAAGGAATTTGAATAGGTCTCTTTTCTGTAAATTTTGGAAGTAAATCTTCCATTATTGTAAACTTTGGTTATCAAAATATCCAAGTATGATATCCTGTGTCATTATATTGTCATTATATGTTGAACAAATGCTAGGTTGCAATATATTTTTGTATATTCTTACTATAACTTTAAGGGGGTGTGGCTATGAAACGTGTTTTTACTCATGTGATTACCATAATTTAGTTTAAATATCAGTGGTTTTAGTGTGTTTTGTCTGATGAAGTTCTGTATCTGTGGAAGGAAAGTGCTTATCAGCTTTTGATTGTCCTGCTAATAAAAGTGTTCTGTGGATTGGATTTGTTTCCTTTTAAGCATACTGAGACATCCTGCAACCTCGACTGATCTTTGTTTTGGTTACAGTTTTTGTGTTACTCTTTCCTTTGGCCTTCTGTGTTAGCCTGTACTTCAGAGAAGTAGATACCAAAACAGGAGAGGTCCCAGGACGGAACCCTGTGGTACTCCACTTGTCACTGCTTTGAGGTCAGATTTGGAGTCTGCAACATTTACACAGTGTGGATTCTTGTCAGTGAGCCAGATGGCAACCCATCTTGTGACATAGGGATTTATAGCTAGTTTAGCTATAATTCCAGAATGGGGGATGGTGTCGAAAGCCTTGGCGAGGTCAAGATAGGCTGTGTGAACCACCTTACCCTAATCTATGGCTTGGGTGACTACCTCAAAGAAGTGGATCAGGTTCAGGAGGCATGATCTGCCTTTCACAAACCCAAACTGGGTGGGATCCAGAGTTTGGAGGTTACCAATGTCTTTGTTTATGAGTTCCATGATACGTTCCATAGCCTTGCAGACCAGGCTCGTCAGGCTAATAAGGTCGACAGATCCCGGGATCAGTGGTGGCTTCTCCTTTGTGGAGTGGGATAACTGTTGCTGTGCACCATTCAGTGGGCACAAAGCCTGATGTTAGGCTATTATTGAACATGGTGCTTAGGTGGGGAGCCAGTTCGTTCTGAAGTTCATGTAAAATGCAGCCTGGGATGTTGTCCTGTCCCATGGATGCTGTGTTTTAGGCTTTAGAGAGTGCAGCTTTTACCTGCGTAGTTGTGATTACAGGGACTCTGCATTCCTCCTGTAGAGATATGGGCCCTTTAGGGGGTGAGGGGAGGGTAAAGTTAGCACTGAACCTATCTTCCAGGATGTTGGCAATATCAGTTGGTTCTCTAATTTTCATGACGTTGTGCTGTAGCTCAGAGCAGATCTGGGTGCTGCCATCGAGAATCTTGACATAGCTATAGAATCCTTTGTGGTTGTCCTTAGAATTAGTGGTGATTTTGTTTTCGTAGCTAGCTTTGGAGGATCTTATAAGAGATCTCAGCTTCTTACTGGGACTGACCAGGGAGCTCCTCCACTCATGGGATTTTACTCTCTTTTGCAACAGTTTCTTCCTTCTGTTGTACAGTTTGTTTATAGCAGGGGACCACCAGATTGGCTTCTTTTTTTGGAGGATAGCGTCTTGGTTCTGTTTGGAATAGCACGGTCCATGCACTCGTGTATTTGCTTATAGAGTGCATTTGTCTAGGATTCAAGCAGTTGTAACTGTATTGTCCATCTGCATGGGTGTCATGAAGTTCACCACTTCTGTCTTAAGAAGCATGAAGTTGGCTTTGGAAAATTTTTTTACTGTGGTTTCCTTAATGGGGGAGGGGGCGGGATGTGGATATCAAGGGTGATTAGCTTATGGTCAGATCGGACCAATGAGGAGTTGACTTCAGGTGTGGAACACCGGTCACTCATACTGATAATGACTAGGTCTAGGATAGTGTTGCCCCTGGTCGGGGTGTGGATAAGTTGATCCAGGGCATTGAAGTTTATGTATTCCAGAAAGCGTTGAGCTAAGGAGTTGGTACACAAGTAGTTTTCCCAGTTAATGGTAGGGTAGTTGAAGTCTCCCATTATTAGGGTGTTTGGTTGAACCCTAATATTTTCCAGTACATCAAGAAAAGAGGAGTGGGAATCCTGGGGCATGGTGAGGGATCTGCAGCACGCTACAATTTGGATTGCAGTTTTGCCCAGAGTTAGTTGCACTTGGATAACCTCGGATGCATTATGTTGAGCAACTAGCCTGGAGGTGTGGATATCCTTAATGAATATGGACACACCTCCGCCTTTGGTGTTTTGGTCCAGGTTACATGGCCGAAAAGTGTGGCATGAGTTATAGCCTGGTAGTGCAGCGGTGCTCTCTGGAGCCTTGAACCACATCTCAGTCACTGCACAGATATCTATGTTCTCCATTTTAAGGAGTGCCTCGAGTGAGTGCATTTTGAGATTTAGACTTCTAATATTGAGTAGCATTACCCTCAGTTTTTGCTTGCCTGTTCCTGTTACGGTGGCAAATTTGTTATTTGAACCTTGCCTAAAAAAAGGCACTATAGGGGCAGCAAGAGCCTTAGCCAGTATCCGGAATCCCAGGGGCGATAGGTGCAGGCCATCTGTGGCAAAGCATCGTGGTCTGTCGACTATGTCATCCCAAGCAGACAAATACTGGATCCCCTTAGAATGACACCAGAAGCTTAGCCAATTGTTGAAGTCGATCATTTTGTCCTTGTAGTACGGTATCATTCTGGGTGATGGCAGAATGCTACTCAGAGCTAGGGTCATACTTGCCTGGGCTACAAGATCGAAGAGCTCTTCCATGTCTCTTTTCATGTAGTCCAGGGAGGTACGTCTCAGGTAATTCACACCAACATGGACAATGACAGAGTCATATTTGTACTTGTTGTGGAGTGACCTGAGTGCATGGGTTATGTGGCGGATCCTGGCACCAGACAGGCAGCTGACAGTAACCCTCTCCTTGTTTACCCTGGTGAGTGGGACATCAGTGTGCCTGACTATAGTCACCTATGACTAGTGTGTTGGGTACGTTGTTTTGCTTACTGCCTGTGGTTGAGTGGCACACTGAGTCTGTGGGCTACGTGTCATTTGGGTTGTGTTTAGGGATGGAGGTTGCTTGCGTTTTTGCTTTGGAGGTCTCTGTTGCTTAGACAGATTATTATTGAAAGCCTCCACAAATATTTTTGTGTTACTATGTATGGATTTTGATGTTGCAGATTTAGTAAGACTATGTGATGAGTGTGGTGTGGTGCAAATGTTCACCTTCTCCTCATGACTGTCAAGTTCAGTCTTGGTTGGAGAGAGCTTTACCTCCAGTTTGGCTATATAAGTGCATCTCTCACAGGCTGTAGTGTTGGGTGGTAGGAGGACAGGGTTGTCTGTGTACATGAGGCAATTTCTACATTGCCTCAAGATGCCCAGATTCATCAGATAGACAGGAGAGAACACTGGGAGCTGACCCTTGGACATGCCTGAATATAACTATTTTCCTCTAGATAAGTGAGGAAATTAAGTACAAAAACTGTTTTCCTCTAGGTATTCTAAAGACATGCTTCTGGAGCATTTCTCCCCGGGCCTCCGCTGAAAACAGGATCTGTGGAACCTAGTCGGACTTTCCCCTGTCAACAAATGTTAAATAAATAAATAAATAGAGTGCTGCAGTAATTAGTAGCTTATTTAGTGCTTACAAGTTCTGAACAAGTGCTGAGCACAAATAAACAAATTAAGTGCTAAAACTAAGAATTTGTCTCTGCACTAGACGAGTTACAGGACAGAAACAAGTCTAAATGCAAGCTTTCAAATCAAAAAGTTGAGAGAGATGGAAGAGATCACCCAAACGGCCAAGAACTACAATTTCTGGGCTAGAACCACACCTTATGTGGTAGACAGGTTACCTAGTGCTTACCACTCCCACTGATAAGCTAGAAGGCTTCCCTCCAACACAGAAAAACTTGGGGGCCTCAAAAGCTTACATACAGTCTTGGATACAGCAAATCTGTATCTGGAACACTAGTTACAGGAAAGGTAGCAAATAGACTTTTTTGTAGCAAAAACAGTAGTAAAAACAATTCACATGCAGTGCAAGGTAGCACACTTCAGTATATAGCAATATTAGACCAAACACAGTTTAAAAAATGCAATTAAATTAAAAAAAGGACTAAAAGCAAGTGCAGAAAGAGTTTATTAGGTAGGCTTAATATCAGAGCTTTGGTCGGCTAACATCTACCTGAAATCAGCTGGACGTATAAGTGAATTTAAGTACACTTTTATCTGCTCTTTTGCATATAGTACTGTAATTTATTTATTTGTTTTTTTTCACTGAATATTAACTCAACTGAAGTTGTTGTGGCTGTCTCTCTCTACAGAGTACTTTTTAGAATTTCTGTGTAGCCATTGATAGCAGTGGGGGTAGTTTCAGCTCATCACTGACACCCTGTCTTGCCTTATATAAGTGGTACATTTTGAGTTATCTCTACTTAATATCAGAGCTTTGGCCGGCTAACATCTACTTGAAATCAGCTGGATGTACAAGTGAATTTAAGTACACTTTTATCTGCTCTTTTGCATATAGTACTGTATTTAATTTATTTGTGTTTTTCACTGAATATTAACTTAACTGAAGTTGTGGCTGTCTCTCTACAGAGTACTTTTTAGAATTTCTATGTAGCCATTGATAGCAGTGGGGGTAGTTTCAGCTCATCACTGACATCCTGTCTTGCCTTATATAAGTGGTACATTTGGAGTTATCTCTGCTTAATATCAGAGCTTTGGCCGGCTAACATCTACCTGAAATCAGCTGGACGTATAAGTGAATTTAAGTACACTTTTATCTGCCCTTTTGCATATAAGTACTGTATTTAATTTAATTATTTGTGTTTTTCACTGAATATTAACTCAACTGAAGTTGAGGCTGTCTCTCTTTGAAATTGCCCGCCCCTCTTGTATATTTGTACTTGGATACTCCTTCTGGGCCCAACTCATTTGCTCACTCAACTGAGTGCAGTGAGATCATATTCTGATTTCAGGCACTCCTACTGTATACAGAGAGAGCATTTGGGAAGGACAACCCCTGTAGCCTCTTAATCCTGCTCTGTTCCTTCCCTCAAAAAAATAAATAAATATATATATATATATATATATATATATATATATATATATATATACATATATATCTTATTCATCTGCTCTTACTGTAACTGTCTTAGTTGCTCTTCTGTGTGCTGTTATCTGTTTAGTCGCTCATACTCTGCACTTATTACTGCTTGTTAGTAGCCTTCTGATTTACTGCCTTCTGCACTTGTTTTTAGTCATTTGTTAATTTAATTGCATTTATATGAACTGTATTTGCCGTAGTGTTGTTACACGCTCGGGTGTGCTGTCCTGCACTACAATTTCAACTGTAAATTTACTGCTGGTTTAGCTGCTTTTCTGTAACAACAAAAAAAAATTCTAAGCTTGATTCTTGCCTTTCTTGTAACTAGTGAAGTCCAGATACAGACTTGCTGTTTCCAGGACTGTTGGTAAGCTTCTGTGCCCCCCAAGCCTTTCTGTGTTGGAGGGAAGCCTTCTAGCTTATCAGTGAGAGTGGTAAGCACTAGGTAGCCTATCTACCATGGGAAGAGTGGGTTTTGGTCCTGAAATTGTAGTTAATTGGCCGTTTGGGCAGTTTTTCCATCTCTTTATACTTTCTGGTTAAAAGCCCATTTTGCGTTTGGTCCCTGCCTTTCCTATAACTAGTGTAATCCAGGTACAGATTTGCTGTATCCAGGACTGTTGGTAAGCTTCTGAGCCCCCCAAGCCCTTCTGTGTTGGAGAGAAGCCTTCTAGCTTATCAGTGGGAGTGGTATGCACTAGGTAACTATCTACCACAGGAGGAGTGGTTTCCGGCCCACAAATTATAGTTTACTGGCCGTTTGGGAAGCTTTTCCATCTCTTTCAACCTTCTGATTTAAAAGCCTGTGTTTGAGCTTGTTTTCTGCCTTTCCTGTTACTAGTCTAGTCCAGGTACAGATTTGCTGTATCCAGGACTCTTTGTAAGCTTCTGAGCCCCCCAAGCCTTTCCGTGTTGGAGGGAAGCCTTCTAGCTTATCAGTGGGAGTGGTAAGCATCAGGTAGCCTATCTACCACAAGAGGAGTGGTCCCTGGCCCAGAAATTGTAGCTATTGGCTGTTTGAGCAGTTTTTTCCATCTCTTTCAACTTTCTGGTTTGAAAGCTGCACTTGTGCCTGTTTCCCGCCTTTCCTATAACTAGCCTAGTCCGGTTACAGAGTTGCTGTATCCAGGATTGTTAGTAAGATTCTGAGCCCCCAAGTGTTTCTGTGTTACAGGAAAGCCTTCTAGCTTATCAGTGGGAGTGGTAAGCACTAGGTAGCCTATCTTCCACGTGAAGAGTGAGTTTTGGCCCATAAATTGTAGTTTATTTGGCCGTTTGGGCAGTTTTCCATCTCTTTCAACTTGCTGGCTTAAAAGCCTACGTTTGTACTTGTTCCCCGCCTTTCCTGTAATTAGTCTAGTCCAGGTACAGATTTGCTGTATTCCAGGACTCTTTGTAAGCTTTGGAGCCCCCCAAGCCTTTCTATGTTGGAGGGTAGCCTTCCAGCTTATCAGGGGGAGTGGTAAGCATTAGGTAGCCTATCTACCACAAGGGGATTGGTTCCTGGCCCAGAAATTGTAGCTATTGGCCGTTTGGGCAGTTTTTTTCATCTCTTTCAACGTTCTGGTTTAAAAGCCGCACTTGCGCTTGTTTCCCACCTTTCCTGTAACTAGCCTAGTCCAGATACGGAGTTGCTTTAGCCAGAACCGTTGGTAAGCTTCTGAGCCCCACAAGCCTTTCTATGTTGCAGGAAAGCGTTCTAGCTTATCAGTGGGAGTGGTAAGGACTAGGTAGCCTGTCTACCACGAGAGGAGAGGTTCTTGGCCCAGAAATTGTAGTTTATTGACCGTTTGGACACTATGTCCGTCTCTTTCAACTTTCTGGTTTAAAAGATCACATCTGCGCGTGTTTCCCATCTTTCCTGTAACTAACCTACTGGGTAGCACTAGATAGCCTTAAACTGATACAAGCCTTCTAGCTTAGAAGAGAAACTTTGGAGTGATTAAGTATCAGTTTAGTTTTCTGCACTTTCTCGCTGTACTTAACGGTTTTCAGCCTAAACGCAGATGTTTCCAGCATTTATTGTGATTTAAAAGCTTGTTTTTTTCACATATTGTACTTATTTGACTGCCTGCACTTTTAAAAAGTTTTTTGTTTAAATAATTTGTTTAACTGCTGTAGGCTACACACTAAAGTGTGATAGCCTTTTCTGATCGTTTGTAGTCGTTTAAAGCTGTTTTAAGTGTATTTTTTACTGTTTTTGCCTTATCTTTTCAAAAAAAACAAAAAAAAATTCCTTGTTTCCCGCCTTTCTAAGCTAGTACAGTCCAGTTTTCAGGCTAGTGCTGAATTCATGGCTGTGATACTAGTTTCTGAGTTGCCCATACCTTACTTGGATAGAAGGAAGTTTCTCTGTTCACCTGTGAGAGAGGGGAGCTTTGAGCAACCTGTCTGTCCCTGGAGGAGTGGTTCCAGCCCAGAAGTTAGTAGTTTATTGGCCATTTTGGGCTAATTTCTATCTCTTTCATTTCCCTACTATAAAAAGTGTGTTTGCACGGTTTTGCACACCGGGCAGTGCCGGTTAGCTATGGTTAAATTATTCCCGGCTCCACTAAGTCTCCTCTTCAGTTTTTCCCTTGAAACTAGTCTAACTCTCAGCCTAAGCACTCAAAAAGCATCTTATAGCCCAGCACTTGCTCAGACCTAATAGCAAGCACTAATATACCCTGACACCGATTGCCCAGCAGGGCAAGGCTCTTTATTCACCCCTCACCAACCAAGTGACTAAGCAGCTCACCCTACTATTCAGGCATGACCAAAGGGCAACTTCAGGTGCACTCCCCAGTCCAGCTGGTGAATCTGGGTATCCAGAGGCAATGTTACAACTGCCTCATGTACACAGACAAACCTCTCCTCCTATCACAAAACACTAACAGATGCACCTATACAGCCAAACTGGAAGTTAGGCTGTCTCCACCCAAGACTGGAACAGACAGTCAAGAGGAGAAGGTTAACACTTGCACCACAACTCCAGCCGCACACAGACCTACTAAAACAGCACTGGTAAAAAATACACATAAATACACAAAATTATACTCGGAGGCTCTAAATAAAAACCTGCAAAAGCATCAGAGACCTCCAAAGCAGACACCCAAACAACCTGCACTTTCAGTCACAAATCAGACAACACATAAAACACAAAATCAGTGTGCCGCACAATCACAGCCCATAAGGCGAAATAACATACCTAACAAACTAGCAACAGGTGACTCTATAGTCAGGCACACTGATGTCCCTCTCACTAGGCTGGACAAGCAGAAGGTTACTGTTAGCTGCCTGTCGGGAGCCAGAATCCACCACATAACACAAGCACTCACGTCACTCCAGAACAAGTACAAATATGACTCTGTCATTGTTCATGTTGGTGTGAATGACCTGAGACATACCTCCCTGGACTACATGAAAAGAGACATGAAAGAGCTCTCTGATCATGTAGCCCAGGCTGGTATGACCCTGACCCTGAGTAGCATCCTGCCCTCACCAAGAATGATACTTCATTATAAAGAAAAAAACGATCAATTTCAACAATTGGCCAAGCTTCTGGTGTCATTCAAAGGGGATCCAGTGTCTGTTAGCCTGGGACGACATGCTCGACAAGCCGCGTTGCTTCGCAAGAGATGGCATGCACCTGTCACCCCTAGGCTTTCGAATACTGACCAAGGCTCTTGCTGCCCCCATAGTGCCTTTTTTAGGCAAGGCTCAAAAGTCAACCCCACCTCCGTAAATGGCACTAAACTGAGGGTTATGCTAGTCAACACCGGGAGTTTAAATCTCAAAATGCACGCGCTCGAAGCACTCCTCATTATGGAGAATGTCAACATTTGTGCAGTAACTGAAACCTGGTTCAAGGCTCCAGACAGCCCCCCCCAGCACTACCGGGCTACAACTCATACCACACGTTTCAGCCACAGAACACGGACCGAAACACAAAAGGAGGGGGTGTATCCATATTCAATCAAGGATACCTACACCTCCTGGTTAGTGGCGCAGCATGATACCTCTGAGATCATCCATGTGCAACTAACATCGGGCAAATCTGCAATGCAAATTGTGGCCTGCTACAGATCATTCTCCATGACCCAGGACCACCACTTCACCTTTCTGGAGATACTGAAAAACATGAAGGTCCTACCAAACACCCTGATATTGGGCAATTTCAATTACCCTACCATTCACTGGGAAAACTACTCAAGTACAAATTCCCAGGCCCAGCGCTTCCTGGAATTCAACTCAAATGCCCTGGATCAGCTGGTAAACTCCCCTACCAGAGGTGAAAACATATTGGACCTGATCATCACCAACATGGGCGACAGGTGTTCCACACTGGAGGTCAACCCGTCACGGGTTAGATCAGACCATAAACTAATCACTCTGGATGTCCACACCCCACCACCATCCCCAACCAAGGAAACCACAGTAAAAAACTTTTCCAAAGCAAACTTCACCTTACTTAAGACAGAGGTGGTAAGTTTCACAGCCACCACGTTAAAGGATAGCACTGCCCAAGATGCAGAAACCTTTACAAATGCACTCTATGAGCACCTACAAGGATGCATGGATCGTGCCATCCCTAGCAAAACCAAGACTCACTCCTCTAAGAGAAGGAAACCAGTTTGGTGGACCCCTGCAATAAACAGGCTATAACAATAGGAGGAGGAAACTAGTTTAGAAAAAAAGCAAATCCCAAGAAGGAAAGACATCCCTGATCAGTATCAGTAAGAAACTGAGGTCCCTCATGAAATCATCCAAGGCTAACTTCGAAAGAAAAATAGCCAAAGGATTCAAAAGATAAACACAAAGCCTTCTTTAGTTATGTTAAGAATCTAAGTGGCAACTCACAGATATGCACTGAACTAGTGCAAAATAGCACAAAATATACTGAACCTACTGATACTGCCAACATCCTGGCAGATAAGATTCAGTGCAAACTTCAACCCCCCTCTCACCTCCAAAAGGGCCCACAACAATGCCGGAAAAGTGTAGTGTCCCAAAAATCACAGACGCACAGGTGAAAACAGCCCTGTCAAAAGCCAAAAAACAGCGTCAATGGGACCAGATGCTGTCCCAGGCTGCGTCTTGCACGAACTACAGAACAAACTAACCCCCCCACCTAAACACGCTGTTCAACCTCAGCCTCTCCACAGGCTACGTGCCCATAGAATGGCGCACAGCAACGGTTATTCCTCTCCACAAAGGAGGGGCCACAACTGACCCTGGGTAACTATCGCCCCATAAGCCTGACTAGCCTGGTCTGCAAGGCTATGGAGCGCATCATGGAACTCATTAACAAAGACACTGGGAACCTCCAAACACTTGACCCGACCCAAGTTCAGCTTTGTTAAGGGCAGATCATGTCTACTAAACCTGGTGGATTCTTCGAGACAGTCACCAAGGCCATAGACGAGGGAAAGGTGGTTCACACAGCCTACCTTGACCATGCCAAGGCTTTCGACACCATTCCCCACTCGGGTATTACAGAAAAACTCACCAGCCTGACCATAAACCCCTACGTCATGAGATGGGTTGCCAACTGGCTTACAGACAGAACTCACACGGTACGAATAGCGGGCTCCAGGTCAGACTCTAAGTCAGTCACAAGTGGTGTCCCGTAAGGCTCGGTCCTGGGACCCCTACTGTTCGACATATACTTCTCAGAAGTATAGGCAAACACAAGAGGACTATGGCTAACCAAGTTCACCCATGACTGCAAACTGGGAGCCATAATTGACTCTCCGGCTGACACGGACATCCTCCAAAAAGGCCTTACTGAGATGGACACCTGGTGTCAAAGTCATGGCCTCAAGCTAAATGCCAAAAATGCATAGTCATCCTGTTTGGGGAAAAACAAAACAACCATGAATTACCACATAGGTGGCAGCCACCTTAATACATAAGAGGTAGTAAGAGATCTGGGGACCCAGGTAGATAGCAATCTCTCCTTTGACAATCATATTGCCAAAGTAGTTAGGAAATCCTTCTATGTGGCCCATCTAATTACTAAAGGGTTCGCATCTAGAAATAAAGAGGTTATAGTGCCCCTCTACTTGTCACTCATTAGACCCATCATACAGTACAATGCCCCATTTGGGATGTACCTCACAAGACACTTCCAACAGCTGGAAAGACCACAAAAGTACCTCACCAAGAGGATTACTGGTCTCAAACATATGTCCTATGCAGCCCGACTGAAAAAACTCTGGCTGTACTCAGTGGCATATCGCTTACTCAGAGGTGATCTCTGCCTGACTTACAAATCCATGTCCAACTTAGAATTGATGGACATGCTCCACCTAAAGAAATCCAAGTCACTGCGAACCACACGCTCTAGTAAGCTAAACCTCGCTACAACAATAAATAGAACATGCTGGAGGGATAGATTCCTGTCACTGAAACTCCCCATGCTTTGGAACAAAATTCCAAATTACATCAGGCAGAGCCCCTCACTAACGCTCTTCAAGAGAAACCTTGACGAGTAGATGGGTAACAGAAAGTACACCCCTGGGATCACTTCACTGGCTCTGCTTGACAGAGGATCAGTTAAATAATCAATGGGGCAGCAAAAGCCAACACACTCTGGCTAGGCTTATAAATGCCCTTGGGCAGATAGGCTCATAAGTTCATAGGTAGGTACGAGGCTATTTGGTAATGAGATGGGACTGGGGGAGTGTCCCAGATCAAATCTACATTGGGGCGGGCAACTGCAAAAGCCACTAAATTTAAACTACAAACCAGAAATAGGGAGGATGGGTGGGACAAAACAGTTTCAACAGAGATCTAAGCAACAATTAACAGTACAAACTCTAAAAATAAAAAAAATATACTCAGCTCTGTATATCTGCAGATAGATTGGAAAGCAGTCTCTCAGAACAGGGAGACAATAGCTTCAACAGAGATCTAAGCAGCAAGTGAACTCTAAAACCAAAAAAATATACTCAGCACTGTATATTTGCAGATAGATTGGAAAGCAGTCTCTCAGAACAAGGAGACAATAGTTTCAACAGAGATCTAAGCAACGATTAAACTCTAAAACCAAAAAAATATACTCAGCTCTGTATATTTGCAGATAGACTGGAAGGCAGTCTCTCAGAACATAGGTTCCAGCATGTATGTGTGTGTGTGTGTGTGTGTGTGTGTGTGTGTGTGTGTGTGTGTGTGTGTGTGTGTGTGTATATATATATATATATATATATATATATATATATATATTATACATATGTATATATATATATATATATATATATATATATATATATATATACATATATATACATACACACACACACACATACACACACATACATGTGTATATATATATATATATATATATATATATATATATATATATATATATATATATATATATATATATAATGTATGTATGTGTATTTTGGTATATACTTCTCAGAAGTTCAGATCAAAAACTAAGGGGCTGTGGCTAACCAAGTTTGCAGACAACTGCAAACTAGGTGTAATCACTGAATCCCCAAATGATGCAAGTATACTCCAGGAGGGTCTCATGCTGATCAAGAACTGGTGTATTAGTCACGGTCTCAAACTGAATGGATAGAAATGCATCATCATTCCCCTTGGCACAAACAATGTCTCTTCATACAATCAAATCAATAACAATACCCTAGGTACCCATGAAGTGGTAAGGGACCTGGCATCACAAGTTGACTGTGACCTTAACTTTGACCACCATGTGTCCACTGTAATAAAGAAAACTTTCTATGTAGCACACTTGATTAGTAAAGGCATCACCTTGAGAGCAAATGAAGTTATAACCCTATTATACTTGGCACTTATCCAGGCCATAATTAAGTAAAATGCCCCACTCGGCATGTACCGTCCTAAGCACCTGCAGGAATGAGAGAGCCTTCAGAGATTTCTAACAGTATAGATCAAAGTGCTCCAGCATGCACCTTACACCGACCAAGTAAAGTCCTTGTCACTACACTCCATATATTCTTATGGGAAACTTATAGCTGGCCTACAGAGCAGTCCAAGACCCAAACCTAATGAAATTGCTGCATATCCATAAAACAAACGGGACTAGTGTTACCCGCTCCAGGGACCTGAATATGGCCTGCGACTTAAATAGGACATGCTGGGGGGGGGGGGACAAATTTATCTCCCAGCGACTGCTGCGTCTTTGGAACACGCTAGCAATTCATGTGAAACAGAGCACCTCTATGACCCTGTTCAAGAGGAACCTGGACGAGTGGATGGGGCACAGTAAATTCTTAACGGGATACCCTCCTGGACATGGGCTGTTATCACCAAATGCAATCTTGGGTAGTGACTAGCATTTCTATGGTATTAAATTGGGATGAAACAGCTAGGCTTAAAATGACCTCTGGGTCGATGGCCTAGTAGTCTCCTAAGATCCTATGAATAAATCCCGTTCCCTTACGAAAATACTTAAGTAATAACAATCCCTCATCCCAAACATTTCGGCAACTTCTACCATTTCTCAAACACTCCATCGAAACCCTACTACATACAACAAAGGATAAATTTGTAATGCCCATTGTATTAAAAACATGTTTGACAGCTTAGAAGCTTAGCTCACTGAAAAAGAATATATAACATTTTTATTCATGGAATCAGTAAGAAATGGTCTAAAGACTCTACCTGACCCTCAACATTCACACAGAGCAAGTCATGTATCTGCCTAAACAGATCTGGCCTGAAAATATGTGGCTGCACAAAGTTCATAGTACGGAGATAAAAAAAAAAAAAAATAATAATAATACAGAACCAATAGTAACACCTACACAAGTGAGGACTCTCCAGATTAAACACCACTCTCCATAGCCATTCAAGGTACCTGTCAAACTTGCATAGTTTACATGCCCCCTCAAACACATACACAGACAAGTACGCCCTGTTCTAATTTCCTGGAATCCTCAACTCATGAATTCTTGGGGGGGTTACTAGACACCACGGTTTACTCTAAGCCACTTAAAAATAGAAGAACAGGGCAAACCTTTGAAACCTGTACCCTCAGCTCACAAAGCAAATCGTTAACAATAAAGAACTTTAGTCCTGTACTCTCAGCACACAAAACAACTCATTAATAGAACTAGAAGCCTCTCAGCTACCACTAGATAACAGAGGTACACTTTAAATATTACATTAAGTAACTTAAAGTTAACATTAAAACAGAGAAAAAGTGTCAAACCCTGACCTTTGGCACAGAAAGCAGCTTTTAATAATTCAGAGCTTTAGTCCTCTACACTAATTGAGGAGGACTTGGATCCTAATTTATCTTCTGACCTACAAGTATGAAACTCAATGTCTAGCATTACTGAGTGATTATAATAGCTTGTTAGTTATGAGGAGCAGAGCAAGGTCAAATTTAGGGACAGTTGTGAAAGATGGTGATGTGTCCATAGGGGGGGGCAGACCACCAGATGTCCGTGTTTAAGACTCCCAGACAAAGCCAGGAGGAATACCATAAGACACCAGGGATGACATTTAAATACTACTCAAAGTCAAGTAAAAAGTTAATAGAGTAACAAAAAGAAGCTGAACAGCAGAAATAAAGTGGAAGCGAATACAGAGAGTTGATTTGACAGCTTAGTATAGGTTGATTGGAGTTCGATGTCCCATTACATTCAGAGTGGGAACCTAACAGGGAGAGCAGGTGGTTTACGGATGTCTTGTTTTGTAAACTTTCATTTACTTGGTGGTGTTACAGAATGAGTGGAAGTATACGCTGAATATAGTTTCAGCACAGTAAGAATAATGAAATTGTAACGTTTGGCCTTATTGACAGACTGCAATAATCTGTGATTTACCAGGGGCAGGGAAAAATAACAGCCTACATCATGGATGTTCTGCAATCTCAGGGACAGGGAAGAGATATGGCAGCATGTGTGTGTGTGTGTGTGTGTGTGTGTGTGTGTGTGTGTGTGTGTGTGTATATATATATATATATATATATATATATATATATATATATATATATATATATATATATATATGGGTACGTGTGTGTGTGTGTGTGTGTGTGTGTGTGTGTGTGTGAGAGAATGAATGGGGGAGTGCTTGCCTGTGCCAATGCAATGCATCAGCTGGCAGAAGCGATTACTGCTGGAATATGCTGCTAGCAGTAGCAACGCTCAATTCAATTATATGTAATTAGCCCACAATGAGAGCTTTCCTCATTTTTATAGGTCCATAGGTGAATAATAGGCTGACTGCTCAAAGGGGATTTTTTTAAGTCTAGCCAATAGCCTGAAGTCAGAATCAAACCCTGTGCCTTGTGTCTATGAGGTGCCAGACCCAACCTACTGTGGCTAACATGTCTCTGAATTGTATTTCCCAAGATCACAGAAAATGTTACTTTTGCTTCTTACCATCTTTGCGCCTGAGCCATGGCTGAAAAGGGTCCAAGGATCAGCCCACCTACCTGGTTAGCATAATAAATAAATGTCTGTGAAGAAATAGCATGCCTCAGGGGGAAAAAGTGATTAATGATACCTTCTCTTCTGGATGTTGTTACAGCTGGAAAAAGATGCTGAAACAGAAAACACTGGGATGTATTTTTATTTTATATATATATATATATATATATATATATATATAAATATATATACATACATACATATATATATATATATATATATATATATATATATACACACACACACATAGATATATATATATATATATATATATATATATATATATATATATATATATTTACATTACATTACAACTTCAGGGAACATATTTTTCACAAACAAAGACAAGAGTTTGCAGTAATCCTACTTCCTAGAACACAAACGAAATTAAGGAAAACATTAAAAATCAGAACACTGCCCGGGTAAAATACAAAACATCAGTGTAAAGAGAGAGGTAGCAAGAGGTAGCTAAGTCACTGGAGCACTGGGCAGTCCCCAAGCTAGCAACCCTCTCCTCAACTCAAGTTTTAGACCAAAAAATAAAAAATCCTTCCTACAGTCACTAAACACACAGAGCTACTAAATACATTAATTTAAGGAGCCAAGACATGAGCCACAGTTTCTTAAATTAATTCCAGTACTACCCTTAAGCCTGGTCAGCAACTGCCGATCACACCCCATAACAGCATGCACCCAGGGCATCTATTCTTTTGTCCTGCCCGAATAACAGAACTGAGGGTTAAATACTGACCTGGGACATTTTACTCAAACACATAAAATAAATATTTGTAAACAAAACATTTATATTGCAAGATAAACCAAAGTGGTCTGGTTAACAATCTTAAGGTACATTGTAAAGATGAACACTTAACTCTGGTAAAGCCCACCAAACATCTACTTTCTTCTAGCCTTTTGTCAAATAACCCTAGATGAAGTGCTTCCACCACTGTCTTAGATATAGTTCATTTCTCAAGCTACAGACCCCCCCCCCCCATCCACTTCAACAATCTCCCTTGCATTAAAGTAATTATTCAACCTTCTTTCACTTTCAGGGCAGTTACTATTAAAACTATAAATGAGCAACTATAAAAAATAAGAATAATGGAAAACAAGAAGCTAACGGGATTACTCCCTAAATTTCAGAAGCTTGCACCTCTTCCATTGCCATTCCCCTTTCTTGCATTTTGACCACAGGTGTACATAGTATCATTTGTTGATTCCAACTACACTGATAGATGAAAGTGAATTTAAAAAATTAACCAAACAAAAAAAAAAAAAGGTAACAAACCTGATGAATGGGAGGGGCAATCCCCATGCACCCCCTAAATTAATATAATATCTTCCGAGGTCACAAAACCACAGGGGAAGTTTAATTTGGACACAATGGCAGGCTTGATGAACCACAATGTTATCATACAAGTTATTTTTCAAACTTCAGAAAAGTTGAGAATGTTATCGTTCTGCCTAACTGCCCCAAATCATGTGGCCATTCTCTCTTCCATGTCAATTTTTTTTTAGAACTAAAAGTATCAAAGCAGGTACAAATTTTCTGTCTATGCACTCTTATCTGAACCAGAAACAAGACCTCCCCAAAGAGTCACAGCACAGCTACAACTCTATGTTGTCCATCCACAGAGAACACAAAGACAGCTCATCAAGGATTCGACCACTAGCCCCACTAAAGTGTTGACTATTTCTCACCTCCTTTTCATATCTCGCTTCATTTCACTGCATTACGACTGGACTGCTCCTCACTAACTAAGACAGTTTAAAAGCTATAGGTTCATAGGTAGGTACTAGGCTATTGGCCCTAGGGCCTATATAAGCCTAGCCAAAAAGGTATCCTGGCTTTTGCCACCCAAGAAAATTATTTTTCTGTGCCCTTGTCGAGCAGAGCCACAGAAGTGATCCCCGGGGTGAATTTCCTATTTCCCATCCAATCAGCAAGATTTTTCTTGAAGAGTGCTAACGAGGAGCTTTGTTTGATATAGACAGGTAGTTTGTTCCAGAGTAAGGGAAGCCTCTGGGACAGGAATCTATCCCTCCAGCATGTTCTGTTTATTGTGGTGACAAGGTTTAGGTTCCTACAGCGTGTAGCTCGGAGGGATTGGGATTTCTTTAAGTGGAGCATGTTCAACAGCTCTGGGTTTGACATAGCTTTGTATGTTACGCAGAGATCACCTCTGAGTAGGCGATATGCGACGGAGTAAAGCTGGAGCGTTTTAAAATGGTCTGCATAGGGCATCTGTTTGAAGCCGGTAATCTTCTTTGTGAGGTATTTCTGCGGCCTTTCCAGTTGTTGTAGATGTCTTGTGAGTTACATATCAAAAGGGGCGTTGTACTCTATAATGGGTCTAATGAGTGATGAGTAGAGGGGAACAATGACCTCTTTTTTTCCTGGATGAGAAACCTTTTGTGATGAGGCGTGCCATGTAAAAGGATTTCCTGACTACTGTGGCGATGTGATTATCAAAGGAGAGACTACTGTCCACCTGTGTCCCAAGGTCTCTCATCACACTTTCGGTGGTAAGTAGACTACCGCCTATGTGATAGTTCATGGGTACAGAGTTTTTACCAAAGGGGATGACAATGCACTTCTTGGCACTGAGCTTGAGGCCATGGCTTTGACAACAGGCATCTGTCTCAGTAAGGCCCTTTTGTAGGATGTCCACATTGTTAGGAGTTTCGATTATGGCTCCATTAGCAAAAGACCTTCTGTGTTAGCCTGTACTTCAGAGAAGCAGATACCAAACAGGAGAGGACCCAGGACTGTACCCTGTGGTACTCTCCACTTGTCACTGGTCTGAAGTTGGATTTTGAGTCTGCTACTTTCACAGTGTTTCAATTCTGATAAACTCTGCTCTTAAGATGAAAACACATTCCCTTCAGTGGAGATTTTTACTTCAACTTACAATGGTTTCATTATGAGTATTTTGACAAAAATAAAGTTATTGCCTCACACTTCAAGCAAATGTCTGCATCTCTAGAACCATGAGTGGTACTACAGGAAGAGAAATTACAAACTAATCTTTTTGGTCGTAGCATTCCTTACATTCTCTAGATTTTACTTTTTTTTCATACAAATGACAATAAGGACAGTAAATATTAATTTTTGTAAGGAACATACAGTGCCTCAGCAACCAGTCAAGATTCACTCATACTGTTAAGCAGTGTTTTTGTTCATCTGGCTATATGCTTCATTTGTGGCTAGGAAGTCCCGTCCCATGTTACTTGGTTGTCAAGATTTTTTTTTTTTGTCCTTCCTTTGCCCTCATTGCTTGGTGGTCATCAACTCACACTCGGCCACTCAGTAAATTTGTTCCCCATCACATTGGGAGGGGCCATCATTCAGACAGTTATGATTTTTATCTTATGTTGCCCTATCCCCCACATGTACATGGCTAAGCTCTGAACAGTGGAAATCGTGTCACCTGTGTGTCCCTGACAGCATGTAACCCACACCACCACCCCCAGAACAGGTGAGCAGGCCACACCCTTTCATTCCTCTTACTCCCTACAAAACAGTAGTCTTTACCTGGGCCTATTGACTTTAAAGCTGCATCCTTGTTCTGTCCATTTTACATAGACTGCAAATATCTAGTTAGCTCAGTCTATTACTGAACTGTACTAATTATGCAAGTTTCTTTTTACAACTTGGTTGCAATGTTTTCCCAACTGCTTTTGCTCATTGTGTATGATTGCCCCATCTTTACCTTATGGCTTGGGTTGTGATTGAAAAAGGTCTTTAGACCAGCTCACAGCTCAGTTTTTAAATGTATTTGATATTTGTTTACTGGGGAGGACCGACTGGGCAAGTAGCCCATTTTCAAAAACCTCCAGTCCAAGTTAGACATTACAGCATGATATAACAAGGTACAATACAAAATCATAAAAGCATTAGAATAAAAAACTACAATTATGTAGCCAAAGTACATACATATTTAGAGAAGTACAAAACAGTTAACAAAAATAAATAAATAAAGCTGCCATGATAAGTGAAGTATCATCAGCAATATCATGCCTAGGACATGTAAAGCGTAGACATACAACAATAAATGACACTTCTACAAAGACTAAAAGACAAAACTGGTGTGCTGCTGTGTGACTACATAACACCAAGAATCAAAAAAGGTCCACATTGTTCAGGGCATACACAGCAAGACTATAACTAGACTTAGACTAATGTCTCACCTACATCTAGTCTTCATCTTATGGAAAGCAACAATAACAACAGGTTTAACAAAAGGCACTGGGTTAACGATACAGCTCTGGTCACTACCAAACTGAGTTGTCCTCATCACTGCTGATGAACCTACAATCAACTGCATTATTAGCGGAGCTAAGTACAAACTTGCAGTGTTAAAGAATGTACTGCATTTTATTTTTTTGTCTATTTAATTGTGTCATTGAATATTGTGGTCTGTGTCTCTCTGTAGTTATTTATTTTTCAATGTAACTGTTTCATAGAATACTGTGGTCTCTCTCTGTCTCTGCAGTTAGTGAGAGCTATTGTGTTTCACTTCATTGATATTCAGTGTTAAACTCTTAGCCTAGAGGGTTTCTCTGTATTTATAAGTGTTAGTCACATATCTTTGAATTTACTATGCTCAATATCGGAGTTGTTTGGCTTCTACTACATACCTACAATCAACTGCATTACTAGATGAGTTAAGTACAAACTTGCAGTGTTAAAGATTGCACTGCATTTTATTTTTTTTTTGTCTATTTAATTTTTCATTGAATATTGTGGTCTGTGTCTCTGTAGTTATTTATTTTTCTACTTGTTTCATAGAATACTGTGGTCTCTCCCTGTCTCTGCAGTTAGTGGGGGTTACTGTGTTTCATTTCATTGATATTCAGTGTTAAACTCTTAGCCTAGAGGTTTCTCTGTATTTATAAGTGTTAGTCGCATATCTTTAAATTAAAATTAAACTACGGAGTAGTTTGGTTTCTGCTACATACCTACAATCAACTGCATTACTAGCCGAGATAAGTACAAACGTGCAGTGTTAAAGATTGTACTGCATTTTATTTTTTTGTCTGTTTAATTGTTTCATTGAATATTGTGCTCTGCGTCTTTCTGTAGTTATTTTTCTATTTAATTGTTTCATAGAATACTGTGGTCTCTCTCTGTCTCTGCAGTTAGTTTTCCGCTCGCCCTCCCTGTACTTGTTGTGATATTAATCTTGGTGGCTTCGGAATTGCTCTCCCCTCCTGTAAATTTGTGTTTGAACACTCCTCCTGGGTCTTATCTCATTTGCTCGCTCAACCCAGTACAGTGAGATCATACTTTGACTTCAGACACTCCTACCAGTCCCATCTGTTCAGCTCTATCCCAGCTCTATTCCAGTCTAGTGTCACTAGCTCATTCTACCTAATACAGAGAGAACATTTGTGAAGGGCAAGCCACTTATTTCCTTAATTTTGAATCATCTTCTCTTTCTCCTTTCTCCCTTCCCACTTTCCAAAAAAAAAATGTCTAAGCTTGTTTCCTGCCTTTCCTGTAACTAGTCTAATCCAGATACAGATTTGCTGTATCCAGGACTGTCTGTAAGCTTTTGAGCCCCCCAAGCCTTTTTTGTTGGAGGGAAGCCTTCTAGCTTATCAGTGGGAGTTGTAAGCACTAGGTAGCCTATCTACCACAAGAGTAGTTTCTGGCCCAGAAATTGTAGTATATTGTCCATTTGGCAGTTTTTCCATCTTCCAACTTTCTGGTTTAAAAGCCCATGTTTGCGCTTGTTTCCCACCTTTCCTTTAACTAATCTAGTCCAGATACAGATCTGCTGTATCCAGGACTGTATGTAAGCTTCTGAGCCCCCCAAAGCCTTTCTGTGTTGGAGGGAAGCCTTCTAGCTTATCGGTGGGAGTGGTAAGGACTAGGTAGCATATCTATCACAAAATCCAGGTACAGATTCTTAGTTTTAGGACTTGAATTTGCTTATTCATGCTCAGCACTTTTTCAGAACTTGTTGTTAGCACTAAATAAGCTACAAATTACTACAGCACTCAACCTTCCCCTTTGCCTAGTGGAAAACAGCTGTACTTACTTTCCTCACTTGCTTAGAGAAAAACAGCTCGTATACTCACTTTCCTCACTTGTCTAGAGGAAAGTAGTTTTTTATTCAGGCATGTCCAAGGGTCAGCACCAAGTCTTCTCTCCTATCTGATGAATCTGGGCATCTTGGGGCAATGTAGCAACTGCCTCATGTACACAGACAGCCCTCTCCTCCTACCACCCAACACCACAACCTGTGAGAGATGCACTTATCTAGCCAAACTGGAGGTAAAGCTCTCTCCAACCAAGACTGAACTTGACAGTCAAGAGGAGAAGGTAAACACTTGCACCACACCACACTCATAACATAGTCCCATTAAACCTACACTACCAAAATCCACACATAGAAACACAAGAACATTTGCAGAGGTTTTCAATAATAATCTGCTCAAGCAAGAGAGACCTCCAAAGCAGAAATGCAAGCAACCTCCACCCCCGAACACAACCCAAATGAGACACAGCCCACAGACTTGGTGTGCCAATAAACCATAGCCCATAAGGCAAAACAACGTACCCAACACACTAGTCATAGGTGAGTCTATAGTCAGGCACACTGATGTCCCACTCACCTGGCTAAACAAGGAGAAGGTTACTCTCAGCTGCCTGTCGGGTGCCAGGATCTGCCACATAACCCACACACTCAGGTCACTCCAGGACAAGTACAAATATGACTCTGTCATTGTCCATGTTGGTGTGAACAACCTGAGATGTACCTCCCTGGACTACATGAAAAGAGTCATGGAAGAGCTCTCCGATCTTGTACCCCAGGCAGGTATGACCCTAGACCTGAGTAGCATCTTGCCATCACCCAGAATGATACCGCAGTACAAGGACAAAATGATTGACTTCAACAATTGGCTAAGCTTCTGGTGTCATTGTAAGGGGATCCAGTATCTGTCTGCCTGGGACGACATGGTCAACAGACCACAATGCTTTGCCAGAGATGGCCTGCACCTGTCGCCCCTGGGAATCCGGATAGTGGATAAAGGTCTTGCCACCCCCTATAATGCCTTTTTTAGGCAAGGTTCAAATGACAAATTCACCACCGTAACAGGAACACGCAAGCAAAAACTGAGGGCAATGTTACTCAGCACTAGAAGTCTAAATATCAAAATGCTCTCACTCGAGGCACTCCTTAAAATGGAGAACATCGATATCTGTGCAGTGAATGAGACCTGGTTCAAGGCTCTAGAGAGCACCCCTGCATTACCAGACTATAACACATATCACACTTTTCAGCCATCTAACCTGGACCAGAACACCAAAGGCGGAGGTGTGTCCTTATTCATTAAGGATATCCACACCTCCAGGCTAGTTGCGCAGCATAATGCATCCGAGGTTGTCAAAATGCAACTAACTGGGCAAAATTGCAATCCAAATTGCAGCTTACTACTGATCCCCCACCATGCCCCAGGATTCCCACTCCTCTTTTCTTGATATACTAGAAAATATTAGGGTTCAACCAAACACCCTAATAATGGGCGATATCAACTAATCCACCATTAACTGGGAAAACTACTCATGTACCAACTCCTTCACTCAAGGCTTTCTGGAATACATAAATTCCAATGCCCTGGATCAACTTATCCACACCCCCACCAGAGGCAACAATATCCTAGACCTAGTCATTACCGACATGAGTGACCGGTGATCCACACCTAAGATCAACTTCTCATTGGTCAGATCCGACCATAAGCTAATCACCCTAGATATCCACATCCCACCCCCACCCACCATTAAGGAAACCATGGCAAAAAATTCTCCAAAGTCAACTTCATGCTTCGTAAGACAGAAGTGTCGAACTTCATGACAACCATGCAGATGGACAATACAGTTACGACTGCTGAATCCTACACAAATGCACTCTATAAGCACTTACACGAGTGCATGGATCGTGCTATCCCAAACAGAACCAAGACGCTATCCTCCAAAAAAAGGAAGCCAATCTGGTGGTCCCCTGCCATAAACAAACTCTACAACAGAAGGAAGAAGCTGTTGCAAAAGACAGTAAAATCTCATGAGTGGAGGAGCTCCCTGGTCAGCCTCAGTAAGAAGCTGAGATCCCTTATAAGATCCTCCAAAGCTAGCTACGAAAACAAAATAGCCACTGATTCTAAGGGCAACCACAAAGCATTCTATAGCCATGTCAAGAATCTCAATGGCAACACCCAGATCTGCTCTGAGTTACTGAGTTACAGCACAATGGCAAGAAAATTACAGAACCAACTGATATTGCCAACACCCTGGCAGATAGGTTCAGTGTTAACTTTACCCCCACCCCCTAAAGGGCCCATATCTATACAGGAAGAATGCAGAGTCCCTGTAATCACAACTACGCAGGTAAAAGCTGCACTCTCTAAACCCAACAACACAGCATCCATGGGACCGGACAACATCCCAGGCTGAGTTTTACATGAACTTCAGCACGAACTGGCTCCCCACCTAAGCACCATGTTCAGTCATAGCCTCACGTCAGGCTTTGTGCCCACTAAATGGTGCACAGCAACAGTTATCCCACTCAACAAAGGGGGAGCCACCACTGATCCTGGGAACTATCGCCCTATTAGCCTGACGAGCCTGGTCTGCAACTCTAGCTTTACTCTGTAGCATATCGCCTACGCTGAGAAGATCTCTGCCTAACATATAAAGTTATGTTAAACCCAGAGCTGTTGAACATGCTACACCTAAAGAAATCCCAATACCTCCAATCTACACACTCTAGGGACCTAAACCTTGTCACCACAACAAACAGGACATGCTGGAACTCATAAACAAAGACATTGGTAACCTCCAAACTCTGGAACCCACCCAGTTTTGGTTTGTGAAAGGCAGATCGTGCCTTCTGAACCTGGTTGACTTCCTTGAGGCAGTCACCAAAGCCAGAGACAAGGGTAAGGTGGTTCACACAGCCTATCTTGACCTCACCAAGGCTTTCGACACCATCCCTCATTCTGGAATTATAGCTAAACTAACTTAACTAGGTATAAATCCCTACGTCACAAGATGGGTTGCCAACTGGCTCATTGACAGAACCCATACTGTAAAAGTTGTAGACTCCAAATCTGACTTCAAATCAGTGACAAGTAGAGTACCACAGGGTTCAGTCCTGGGACCTTTCCTGTTTGGTATCTATGTCTCTGAAGTACAGGCTAACACAGAAGGCCTCTGGCTAACTAAGTTCGCAGATGACTGCAAACTAGGAGCCACAGTGGAGTCCCCAAATGATCTGGGCCTCATTGAGACAGATGCCTGGTGTCAGAGGCATGGCCTCAAGTTCAATGCCAAAAAGTGCATTGTCATCCCCTTTTGTAAAAACTCTGTACCCATGAACTACCACATAAACGGCAGTCTACTTAATGCCGAATGTGTGATAAGAGACCTTGGGACCCAGGTGGACAGTAATCTCTTTGATAATCACATCGCCACAGCAGTCAGGAAATCCTTCTATGTGGCACACCTCATCACAAAAGGGTTCTCATCCAGGAAAAAAAGAGGTTATTGTTCCCCTCTACTCGGCACTCATTAGACCCATTATAGAGTACAATGCCCCTTTTGGGATGTACCACACAAGACATCTGCAGCAGCTGGAAAGGCCACAGAAGTACCTCACAAAGAGAATTACTGTCCTCAAACAGATGCCCTACACTGACCGTCTCAAAAAAACTCCAGCTTTACTCTGTAGCATATCGCCTACTCTGAGAAGATCTCTGCCTAACATATAAAGCTATGTTAAACCCAGAGCTGTTGAACATGCTACACCTAAAGAAATCCCAATACCTCCAATCTACACACTCTAGGGACCTAAACCTTGTCACCACAACAAACAGGACATGCTGGAGGGGATAGATTCCTGTCCCAGAGACTTCCTATACTGTAGAACAAGCTACCCATCTATGTTAAGCAAAGTTCCTCATTAGCACTCTTCAAGAAAAATCTTGATGAGTGGATGGGAAATAGGAAATACACCACGGGGATCACTTCTGTGGCTCTGCGCAACAGGGGCACAGATCATCAACTTTCTTGGGTGGCGTAAGCCAGGGAACCTTGTTGGCTAGACTTACTTAGGCCCTTGGGCCGATAGCCTAGTACCTACCTATGAATCTAATGGGGGACTATCTAAGCCCACAGAGTTCAGAATGGTGACTGAAAATTCTCCCAGGATAAAATTGTTGAGAGATAAGCTAACAGACAGTACCATGTTTCAATGTACTTACAATTCAAACTGAAAGGCATTACTGGATTTAAGCCTAATCACAATACAATAAAATTAACAACAGACACTCAAATACTCCAAAAATACACAATTTAAAAAGTCCTCTATTTGCCACTGTAAGGCAAGACTGAAACAATGAGTTTTCAGGGAACTCAAAGATGGCCATTGTCAGACGCTACTGTAGTCACTGGAGCAATAGATTTCAGAGCCATGGTGCCTGAAAAGAAAAAGGAATGAAAGCATGATGTGTTCATGCACTTTCTAACATCCTAGCACAAATGCAATTTGGGGGGTCATGCTTCTCAACGCTAGAAGTCTAAATCTCAAAATGCACTTGCTTGAAGCACTCCTTAAGTGGAGAACACTGACATTTGTGTTGTAACAGAGACCTGGCTCAAAGCAGCAGAAAGCATCCCTGCACTACCAGGCTATAACTCATTCCACACCTTTCAGCCCCAGAGCTTGGGCCGAAGCTCCAAAGGTGGTGGTGTTTCCATATTCATAAAGGATGCGCACACCTCCAGACTGGTAGCCCAACATAACGCATCAGAGATACTACAGGTGCAGCTAACATTGGGTAAGACAGCGATTCATGTCGTAGCCTGCTATAGGTCCCCAACCATGTCCCAAGACTCACACTCCACATTCCTAAGCACCCTGGAGAATATTAATGTCCAACCTAACACTCTCTCTTACTAGGCGACTTCAACTACCCCTCCATTAACTGGGAAAACTACTCATGTACCAATACACTTGCCCAACGTTTCCTGGAGTTCTTTAATTCCAATGCCCTGGACCAGCTCGTTCCTACCCCCACTAGAGGTAGCAACATCCTTGACCTGGTCATTACTAACATGGGCGACTGCTGCTCTACACCAATAGCCAGCTCCTCCCTGGTTAGATCAGACCACAAACTAATCACCTTGGAAATCCATATCCCTTCCACCACCACCCCAACCTCCGCAAAGGTAACCACCATGAAAAACTTCTCCAAAGCTAACTTTGGGCTCCTAAAAACAGAAGTGGCTAACTTCACGGCAACCATGCAAATAGAGAGTAGTTGTATGACCACCGAATCATACACCAATGCACTGTATGAACACGTACACAAATGCATGGAACTCGCCATACCCGATAGAACTAAGATGCTCTCTTCCAAAAAAAGGAAGCCAATCTGGTGGCCCCGAGCCATAAACAAACTCTACAACATAAGGAGGAAACTGATGCAGAATAAGGTGAAGTCCCAAGACTGAAAAACCTCCCTTATCAGCCTCAACAAAAAGTTGAAATCCCTCATCATATCCTCTAATGCTAGCCATGAAAACAGAATTGCAGCAGATAGTAAAGACAACCACAAGGCCTTCTATAGTTATGTAAAGGATCTCCACGGCAGTACCCAGATTTGCTCTGAGCTACTGCACAATGGTACCTCCTATACCGAGCAAACAGATATTGCCAGTATACTGGCCGACAGATTCAGTGCCAGGTTTACCCCTCTCCCCTCCAAAGGGCCAATCACAATACCAGTAGATTTACCAGGTACCCAGTATTACTGCTGCACAGGTTAAAACAGCACGCTTCTATGGGACCTGACAATATCCCTGGCTGTGTTCTACATGCACTACAGAGTGAACTGGCACTTTACCTGTGTGCCCTGTTCAATCACAACCTCACCTCAGCCTTTGTCCCTACCGAATGGCACACTGCTACAGTCATCCCTCTCCACAAAGGAGGGGCGACTACAGACCCTGGGAACTATCACCCCATTGGCCTGATGAGCCTGATATGCAAAGCTATGGAACGTAACATCATGGACCTAATAAACAAGACTATAGGGAATCTCCAAAACTCTGGCTCCCACAGTTTGGTTTTGTGAAGGGTAGATCATGCCTTGCTCAACTTGGTCGACTTCTTTGAGACAGTCACCAGAGCTGTGGATGAAGGCAAGGTGATTCATACAGACTACCTTTATCTGACCAAGGCTTTTGATACCATTCTCCACTCAGGAATCAAAGAAAAACTCACTAAGCTAGTCATCAAACCCTATATCACTAGGTGGGTTGCAAACTGGCTCACAAATAGAGCCCACAGTCTGAAAGTAGCTGACTCCAAGTCAGACTGCCCACTAGTCACGAGTGGAGACCCGTAGGGTTCGGTCCTGGGTCCTCTCCTGTTTGGTACCTACTTCTCTGAAGTCCAGGCCAACAAGAAGGGACTCTGGCTGACAAAGTTCGCAGACGATTGCAAGTTGGGAGATATTATTAACTCCCCAAGTAATGTTGACATCCTGCAGAATGGCCTAACTGAAACCAACAATTGGTGTCAGAACCATGGCCTTAAGCTCAGTGCCAAAAAATGTGTCATCATCCCCTTTGGGAAAAATCCAGTTCCCATGAATTACCACATTGATGGTACTCCACTGAACACAGAAGAATTCGCTTGGCCATTATCAGGAATCTGCCCTTTTCTCCACTGAAGAGCGATCTCGGAGTTGGTATAGTTAGTTGGGGGGGGGGGGGTGAACCCCCCCCCAACTCGATTAAAGTTTGAAATTTTTTTTTCCTCCGGCCAAGCAAATTCTTTCCCTACGAAAGAATTCACAGAAGTGGCCGTTTGATGTTCGCAGCTTTCGCTGTTTAGGTGTCGAGCTTTAGGTATTCGATTACTTAAAGCTTTGACTTTATAATATAGACCCAAAAAGACCTATCAAACCCCTCTACATAAGAATTAAGGTCGTAGAGCAGGCAGAATTCTAATACCTAGCTTCAGCACTTTCATAAATGCTGTAATGTTTGGGGACTAGCTTTTGCAGAGGCAGTTAACACTGCTCTCAACAAAGTCAATTTCTTCACCTCCCATTGAGCAATCATTATACAAGCCTAACTTAGTAAGTCAAGAAAATTCAGTAGGGAAAATTGCAGTCTCATTTTAGGGAAGAAAGACAAATAAACAAAAGAAATGAAGACTTTTTCTTGTGCGGGGGGGGGGGGGCATATGTGACTTAAAACATACGTGGTATTTTTTTTAATTTAACAGATGAAATATCTGTTAATCTAAAAATCTAAAAATATCTAAATACTAAAGATCTCTACCTGACTATACTCTGTTTCTGTCTGCCCCACGGGCATCCATCAGTAGTGGTCACAACTTCCCTTAAACACAGACTCAAAGGTCCAAAAAAAAAACTGAAGCAACTGCCTGCATACATGAACTCAGAGCGGAACCCCATACAAACCAGTAAAAGCCACTGCAAGTTCTACTTTTATCAATAGACTGTGAGCAGTGTAGGTCTATTATAATCATCTCTCTGTGATACTCCTACTGATTCTTCTGCTGTGCACACTACTGGACCCCCTTTTCCTCCCATTTACTGTAACAAATATATAAATGTTTCCAAAGCTTTGCATTTATTTTATATTCTTATATTTTATTTATTGTGTATATCACATTTCTTTTATATTCTTACATTTTATTCTCCCATTTATTGTAACAAATATATACAGTTTCCCAAAGCTTTACATTTATTTTATATTCTACTTCCCTGATGCTTTACTAAATCTGCTTTTGAATTCACACAAATAAACAGACACCTTTACATACTGACCTGGGCTAGCTGGTTGATTGTTTTTCTCTTCTCACAGCTTTCTTCAAGTCCTGGTCCATAGCCTCCCCCCTTTTCTTGTTCTCCTAACATAATTCTAGTGTAAGTTTCCTAGCCCTGTCAAACCTGTTTTCTCACAGCTTTCTCCAAGCCCTGGCTCTTAGCCCCCCATCTTCTCTCAGTCTCCTAACATAATCTTATTGTTAGTTTCCCAGCCTTGTCAATCCTGTCTATTCCCTCTCCCTTCCCCTTGAGAGTTTACTTATTCCTCCCCTGAGCTGCGGCGCCATCTTTAAATACTAAAAACCTCAGCCTGACTACACTCTGTTTCTGTCTGTCCCACAGGCATCCCTCAGTAGCGTGCACAACTGTAAGTAGCATTTGTACTTATGATTGTACTTGCATATTGAATAAAAAAAACTGATGTAGAAAGGCACCATATTTTGACTTAGCTTTTCTGCCCTTGCTTCATAGGAATCCCCAGTAGTATACTCGCTTATACCATATTCCATTCTTTTTTAATTAGTACTCTATTCAGTCATAACTTACTGCATGTCCCTTTCTAAAACCCCTGCCATAACTACATTATTTTCATACTTCTCAGAAAACTGCAGCTCCCCATTGGTGCATAAATAATAAAAACAAACAGAAAGGTAACATTCAAACCAAAATGATAGGCTGCCCTATTTCTGTAGTTGCTAACCTTCTCACTGATTGTTTTTTGTTTAGCGACTGCTGTTCCTCACCCTTGCTTCATAGGAATCCCCAGTAGTGTACTCGCTTATACCATATTCCATTCTTTTTTAATTAACACTCTATTGAGTCATAATTTTCTGCATGTCCCTTTCTAAAACCCTGGCATAACTACATTATTTTCCTACTTCTCAGTGAACTGCAGCTCCCCATTGGTGCATAAATAATAAAAACAAACAGAAAGGTAACATTCAAACCAAAATGAAGAGCTGCCTCATTTCTGTAGTTGTTAACCTTCTCACAGATTATTTTTTGTTTGGCGACAGCTGCTCCTCCAGGAAGGTGTAACCTGCTCTGTTTGCCCTTCGGGCTCACTCCGCTCCCCTACCCTGCCCCCAAATTCCACCCGCCCCCACTACATGTACTTTTATACATCCCCTCACTCCTCCCCACCCAACACCTCTCCAATTACAATACACCTAAGCCAAACTCCACCCACCTGTAGGTCTATATCACCCCCAAAACATCCACCCCTCCCTGCTCTACATAACATCTCTCCCTATAACCCCATTTGCCCTACTAATCTCTCTCTCTTCTCTTACCTATCTCACACTTTTTCCCAACCCTTGTCATAACTCTCACACACACACTTCACTACATCTTAACATCAACCTCACTTCGCACTCTACTCATCCATCTCACATGAACTCTTTACCTCTAACCCAATCTATTTCTTCAAACCAAAACTGCTCCCAACCCAACTCCCCCTGTACTCCCCTCTTAAATGTGGTACCAGAAAATCACTACTCTTACACAACCCAAGCTACCCTTGCCCAAAAACTGCCTCACTCTTCTACTCCACCACATCTCTCTCTCACTAGCCGGCGACATCCACCCCAACCCCGGACCCATCTCTAACATCAATCTCACCAAACCCTCCACTCAACCCACAGACTCAAAGTCCATTCGCCTTACAACACTTAATGCACAAAACCTAAAAAACAAAATCCCTAACCTCCATGCCTGGCTCTCCCATAACCACCCCGACATTACTGCCATTTCTGAACCCTAGCTGAAAACCTATATAAAAGATAGTGAAATCCTACATACAGGTTTCCAAATCATTTGCAATGATACCACCAGGTTTCCAAATCACTGGCAACGGCAGAGCCCATAAAAAGAAGGTGGAGTAGCAATAATCTACCCCACCCTCCGATACCATAACTCCCTACTCCAATAAAATACCAACCTTTGCCAATGCTGAAATTATAACAGGTTTACTAAAAATAAACAACCACAAGTCCATATGTATCGCTGCCCTCTATATTTCCCCTGGTGATAATATCAAAACTCTTGAAAACATCCTGTCCTGGTTTTCCTCCAATATAAAACATGAAATATATATACTCAGTGATACTGACATCAACTGGAATACTATTAACTCTGAAGCCCTGTCCCACACAATCAACCTGCACAACTTCTCCCAACTAAGACAATCTCCAACCAGACCAAATAAAGATGGCACCTCTGGAACCATCATTGACTGGATCCTATCAACTCACCCAAACCTTATTACCAAACACGGAACATTACCCAATCCTCTCAGTGATCACCTAGCAGCCTTCGCCGACCGTCTCCTAAACACCACCACTACATCCAAACCCGCAACCTCTCCTCTTTCAATCCCCTAACTTTCTCCGAATGCTTAAAGCATACTGACTGGTCCCCTCTACAATCGCTTCCTCCTTTAACCACTCATTCCTAACCCTTCACAATCAGCAACCCCCCCCCCAACCAAATGCATCAAAACTAATCCCTACCCATGGTTATAAAAATATACTAAACTAGCCTTGCACCAAAAGGACAAAAAAAATGGAAACAATATCAAAAACATAAAAACCCTAACACCCTCCTAAAGTATAAGCAACTATGAAACTCCGCAAAAAAAACTAATAATTAAAGACCACAAAGCCCACTACTCCAAACTCCAGTCCTTGCACTCAATGAATCCCAAAAAATTCTGGGACTCCATCTCATCCATGCTGCATCCTGGCAACAAAGAAACCCCCTGCCCAAACCCCAACCTCTCCAACCCTCAAACAGCTAGCCAGTTCAACTCATTCTTCATAGACTGCATAGCTAAACTATCAGCTTCCTTCCCACCCCCCTCCTCCACCACCACCTCCTCCTGCCCCAACCACCACCCCAATCATCAACCTTCCTCCACATCCTTCTGCCTCAAGCCCATTCCAACAAGCAGTATAAAAAAACTTCTCCTGAAACTCAAACACTGTTGCAATGCATCAGACAACCTTCCACCCACCTTCCTCAAACAATCTGCAGAGAGCATTGCCTATCCCATCTCTATGCTTATAAATAGATCCATACAAGAATCATACATCCATTCTATCTGGCACCATGCTTACATCATCCCCCTCCACAAAGGTGGCAAAAATACTGATACCAGCAACTTCAGGCCTATTGCCATCCTTTCCCCTCTTTCTAAAATACTAGAGAAAACAATACAAGCACAACTCATGGCACACCTAACACTAAACAATCTCCTCTCCCATACCCAACACGGCTTCCGCCCTGGCCACAGCACCATGACTGCCCTTCTTTCCTTTCTTAAAACCATAAACCTCGAACATGACTTAGGCAAGTTCATATCCACACTATTCCTAGATCTGTCAAAGGCCTTTGACACCATCTCACACAACCAACTTATATATCCCAACTCTCCACCCTACACCTGCCTCCCACCACCATCGTCTGGTTTTCCAGCTACTTGTCGAACCGCCAACAAGCTGTCTAATGGAAAACTTCAACCTCTCCCTTCCTTCCCACACTCACAGGTGTCCCACAAGGTTCTGTTCTTGGCCCTCTTCTCTTCAACCTATTCATTAACAACTTTCACCAATCCCTCTGTTATCCAATATGCAGATGATTCAACAATCATCTGCTCAGCCTTCTCCCCCTCCGAGCTCCTAGCAAAAACTCAACTAGCCTTCTCCTAAACAGAAACCTGGATGCAGTCTAACCATCTGGCACTAAGTGCAAATAAAATCAAACTAATGTTTTTTTCCCCTTCCAAAAACTCCATTGACAAATCCACATTCACCATACAGAGTCAAAACAACACCCTCCTTGAAATTGTTCCCAGTACCAAGCTTCTTGGCATCATTATTGGTGAAGAACTAAAATTTGACACCAACATCCGCTCCGCAATCAAGAAAACCCATCAGAAGTTAGATCTCCTCTACAGGCACAATTGCTTCCTAAGACCCTCTATCCATCAAACTCTTGCATCCACCTTCCTACTCCCCTCCCTTATGTATGGTGCCCCTCTTTTCACCAATCTCCATCTTGGCCTTCGGTCCAAACTTGAATCCTGTTACCACAAGATCTCCAAATTTGCAACCAATTCAAAAAACTCATCCCACCACTGCCACTCCCTCCTCACCCTCAACTGGCTTGAACAACCCAACTACCTCAGTTACCTACAACTCACCATTGTCCACAAGCTCATCTTTAAACTTGCCAACTGCCCAGCTCTCGCTACTTCCTTAAAACCTTAAATCTCCTTCAGGTCCACAAACCTGTACGACCTCCTGGCCATCTACTGCTGTCCCACTCCTTAGCTTAACAGTGTAACTCTCTCCCCATACACCTATGCAACACCTACCTAACCATATACATTTCAAATCTCAGCTACTCTCTCATTTTTCTTCCAAATGGGAATTACCTTGCCACGCTCCAACTTAAACCTCTCCCCCCATTCCACCTTGCACTGACCCATCCAACTACCTTTACTATTACTTCATCCCACCCAAAACAATCCCTCCCCTACCAAAATCTTTCTCTCTAATATCTATTGTACTATACTCTCCAATCTCAAATATGCTATTACCCTCTCCATGCATATTTTCCTAACCTACTAATGGCTAGTAGCTATATTTTGAAATGTTAAACCTACAATTGAGTTTACAACAAAAATATTCACTAAGTAAATGTTGAAATTTCTGTATTTAATTATGCCTTTTCATTTTTGTAACATTGTGACAAGCCAATTGCAAATATCATGGAGCTTATCTGTAAATGTTAAATTAGCTGTATGAACTATGTCCTTTTGTAACATGTGAAATGTAAATTGCAATTATTGTGGAGCTTTTCTCCCCATGCCTCCACTGAAAATGGGCTCTTGGCCCAGTGGACTTCCCCGGTCATCAAACTTACTTAAATAAATAAATAAAAATATACATTTTCCAGTTACTGTTACCTGAAGGACGTCAGCATAAGAGTCGTCAAATGGCTACAGACTTGCACACAGAACACTTAAAACAAGAGAATGGAGCAAACTACACATTCTGTCCAGAAACAGCTGGAGACGGCAACCTTCCAGCTGTTAATAGGCAGGCAGGCAGACAGTGGAACAAAATATCAGTGTGAATTACATGGAATTCCGCAGAAAATCTGGGATGCAGTAACAGAAGACAGTGGTTTAGGACTGCCTGAATTGAAAGGAAATTTTACAGCTATACATATAAGGCTCATATACATAAAACAAGCAAAAAGCTATAATTCAAAGTGGAAAGGAATGATGATGAAACAGGGAAGAAATTCAAAAAATAAGGACAGAATGGGATTGTATATACAGATCATCAAGTAGGATAATATCATCCATACAGATTATTATATACATCATAAAGCAGCAGAAAGTACTCAGAGAACTAAGCCAATATCAGAGTGAAGACAGGAGATTTTGCCACTAGGGGTGACTGTAATTAGGGATACAGGGAACAGGCAAGAGAGAACTGGAATTTATTGGAGAAAACTGGCAAAGGAACCAAGGTATTGGGAGAAAATAACTAGAGAGGAAAAGGTAATATAATGTGAGGAGGCCAAGAAGACATTTGGATTGCAGGCTAGAGACTGCCTTCCCTACCAGAGATTGATAGAGTATAGGCAGAGAGAAAAGGACAGGGGGATCCCTAAGTGAAAAACCTGTTCTGGTAGAGTATTCAGTTGAATCTAGCAGAAAGTTCTGTTAAAAAGGGATAATGTGTAGGGCATACAAAATATTGCATGATAACTATAGGAATCAACCAGAGGAAGTTAGAAGAAGAGTGACTGGATAAGCAATTCACAAGGAAACAAAGGGAGGACAAGTCTAGAAGATTAGGACTTTTGCTCAGAAGTGTTTACTTAGGTATTTTTATACCCCAAGCAGACTCCAAAGAATTTTTCCTCAGGTAGATTACAAATGGCGGATGTGTAATGGGGAGGAAAGAGGTACATGGGAACATGTGTTTTCAGAGTGTAATGAGTTAGCAGACTTCAAAAAATCCCTAAACAGTACTTTATCAGACACATTGGATGAGCAAGTGGGTGTTAACTAAGGAAATTATTTTTTGAGCTGGAATACAAGATTTTACACGGTTATGTTTTCTGTCCTCTATGAAAATTCTGTGTTAACCTGTAATGTACATTGTATGTATGACTGATGTTGTTATATATTATCTGCTGTGTTTGTTTTTTTTATTTTCATGGAGCTTATCTCCTCGGGCCTCTACTGAAAATGGACATCTATCCAGTTAGACTAGCCTGGTCAACAAATGTAAAATAAAATAAAATAAATAAAAAATCTGAGTTGTCCAGACATAGTAAGGCCTTACAAAGATTAATTCTGGTGGCTGCCAGAAAATAAATTATTAGAAAATGGAAATTAAAGTCTAAACCAATTGTATTCAAGTATAAAACATTATAACAGAGAAAAAAAAGAACTGAAGAGTGATCTTTAGAAAATGGTGGGAGCAAATTACATACAAAAAAATGGAAATTGTGGGAACAATACATACAGAATAATGTTTTGGAGTAGCAGCGAGATTTAAGGGAAGGCAGGAATTGAGCAATTAATGTAATGTTGGATTGATGATAGTTATACAAAAAACAACATGCATGATGTACAATGTTTGTAGCTAGGAACATGTTAAGGTTTTTATATAACTGTACGTTTGCCTAGGGACTTAAGTGATAATTCAATAAAGGTGTTAAAAAACAGGAATGCAGTGAAGTCTTATGGTTCTGCAACACCAAACAGGTTTATTTTTATTTTATTTACTCCATTTTTTTATTTCACTATTTGTTAACTCAGTAAGTCGACTGGGATATTAACCCTTTTCAGCCATGACCCAGGCAAAGAGAACAGTATAAAAAGCAAGACAGAAAGAAATAATGCAACAATCACAATGTAAAAAGAATATAATGAGAGTAATACATAGCCTACAGTATAAATAAATAATTATTAAATAAATGCAATAATTAACCCTTACGTAGCAGACAGAAAAGCACATGTGTTAATATGTATAAATTTGTACACACCATATACAGTCAATGAGTACTTCAAGATGTCATGTTATGTGATTTGTTTTTGTTAATGGTCTCTGGCATAACAGCAAGAGGAAGAAATTCATAGTTATCAAGTTGCATACTACATGGATCAGATGGAAAAATGGGAACTGGGTAAGGGACGAAACAACTGCGTACACTACCTTCCAAAGTCTACAAGCCTGAATCAGGTAGACCATAGCTCTTCTTTGGACACCATTTTATATATGTATGCACATGACAGGGAACTTTTATGTGGGTCCAGCTTGGCTCCATGAACTGTACCAGCTGAGGAAGTGACAAGGAAAATGCAAGATAAGAAACAAGAAACAGCCTCTTTTTTTTTTTTGTTTTCCCCCACTCCTCACAGCCATTATCTTTCTATAGGTTTTCAGCCCATTTGTTAAACCAATGGGAGTCACAAGTGACCAAATGGGGCCAACATCTAAGAAGACATGGAGTTATTTGTTCCTTTCATCTGCAACTTTCCATCAGCATGCTCACATATGACGCAATTTCCTGATTTCAATGTTCTGAGTGTGTGACTTCACCCAATCACACCAGGATTTACTGCGAAACCCTAGTCTCCCCAGGCCACACAATGAAGGGCAGCCCAGCCTATGACAATCATATGATTCATAACCTAAAGTTCTGGTGTTTACTATGTCCTAACCACATCCCTGGCTGCTAACATAGGCATCTGTAACATTGCAAAGGCCTGCTGTGTCTCAACCTCCCCCCCATGACTGCAGGCTCCAGCCAATGTGTCCAATGAGGGCTGCCACAAATGGCTTGGCAGGGCTAAGCACTTCTCCAGTCCATAGTGCTACTTACCATGCATCTTCTCCAAGAAGTAACGTCAATGCAGTGGTCTGGATAATCTCGCTAATAGGAGGATGGATGAGCTGGTACTAGCCCGCTTCTCCAGTTCCCATACTGCTAGTTGATCTTGGGTCATCTGGATCACATTCAGGAGTTTACCCTTCTACACCATTGGGCTAGCTAGTGGCAGAAAGATTTCTCAAAGTAGTACATTATCTGTTAAAGAGCAGCATTCTTGCAAAATGTCTACCAGTGAGACACGATTTAACAGCTTAATGAAATATAAGTCAGGCAATGATAGCCTTATGAGAAATGGGTGGATTAAGAGAATCCAGAGACAGTGGAGAACAGCAGACATAAAAGGAATGCTCAAAGACCTGAAAGATGTATGAATTACAAAGAGTCATATGCAGGCTTAGCCAAGAATCTGTCGTTAAGAGTGACACAGTAATAGAGGAAGAGTTTGGAAGGGAAGATGTAAATTTTCATTGAAGGGTTGTAATCCCATGCTAATACAATACTAAGCTTTAAATGGAGATTCAAAAAGAAAACCACCACATACAAGAAGTATATTTTACAGAAACAGGATGACAATTCAGGAAGATAGTTTGAAATTAACCACCACCTAGATGTCACTGAGGGCCAGCTTGAAACTGGACAGGCTAAACGGACATAAGGTATGTACTAATATGCATTAATTTATAGAAAAGCAATACTGTAGAAAAAATAAAAAAATATGTTAAGCTTGTCCCTTACTTGTTTACAAAACACATTCCATTTGAACCAGAAAAGTGGCAGACACAAACTTACCAATGACCAAACCTGATGCATTTAATAGGACATAATCTGCCTGCACAGCATAACACCACTTGTTTTACTCTTAACATCGATGATGATCCTGCAACAGCTGCTGGTAAGGCTACATGACAAGGGCCACTCAGAAGACAGGCAATCCACCTTCCTACAGTACAGAGGGATAAAGCACCGAATATGATAAAGATGACTTAGAACTGATTAGCAATCTGGGCTCTGGAGGAGAGAGATAGGGAGGGTTGGAGTGAGTGGCTAACACTGGCTTACCCACGTTAGAGAAAGAAGGTGGTGCAGTCCAAGTGTTACAGTAGGCATCACAAGGACTGGGTCACACATCTGGCTCTGCTAAGTAGCCTGCATAAGCTGTAGCCATCACTGTGTGTGTGTGGGTGTGTGTGTGTGTGTGTGTGTGTGTGTGTGTGTGTGTGTGTAGGGCAATAATATAAGATCCCACTTCAAGGGATGCACATGTCAAGCAACAAAGTGGACAGGGTTAAGCGAGCATTAAAAAGCCATGGCAGATACAAGGATGATGGCCTCATTGCAATCATCTCTCACCTGAGCAAATGGGTTCAGTCAAGAGAGGAAAGGCAGTGTCCTAAGGGAATAAAAACAATACAAAAAAAGGAAAGAAAAAAGAAAGAAAATGGCAATCCACATTCAGGAATCATGCCAAGTAAATGAAGAGACAACAATGATACGGAACAGGAAGATATTAATCCTATCCACAATAATAAGAACCTAAATCTGCATCAAGACTGCACAGCCTAACTGCTGCAGTAGCTTCTGCAAAGTACAGAACACATTACAAACATATGACCTACTTTCGCTGTTTCTTCTCCAGCTCATGGTTCCGTCCCTGTTGCCCTTCTAGGTGTAGTTTGGTGTCCTGAAGCTCTGCTGTCAGCCTTTGGCATTTCTTCTTCACCAGTTGAAGGCTACGTTGAAGCTCATCATTGTCTGCCTGAAGATCAGTTAGCTAGAAGAAAAAAACAAAAAATCATGGTAGCAAGTAGCTGATAAGCTACAGGGAAGCACAAGAGTTGGTTTGGCCTACAACTTAAAATGGTGCAAGTCCCACTGCTACTTGACTTTTTGCATTAAACTGTCCGATGTCTTAAATTAATGAACTAGGGTAAATTTGCTGACTGGTTTGTGATTTACATGGTGGCTTGGTGCTGTTTTACAGCTGCTGGCATGCAGTTCATACTCTAATGCCTCACAAGCTAGTTGGCTGCAAAACTGATTTAGATTTACGACTTTATTCATGATTTGTAACTGGTGTACAACATTTAGACATTTGATTTAAAATAATTTAAATAATTTTAAGTCAGATTATTTAGTCCTTCACTGGACTCAAGTTTCCAAGAATTATTACTTTTTTATTTTGTTTGCCAAACAAACCCACAAAGCAAAAGCCTCAGTTAAGGAGCATCCTGGGAGGACTTTGTGGTGAAGTGACTTGCTCAGAGTCACAAGGTCAGAATATGGAGGCAGAAGGAATGAAATCCTGCACTACAACATGAAACTCATTAACTCAGTGTTTTGTAGTTTAGCTTGCTGAATTACAATGGTTTATGACTACTTGTTCAACATGAGCAAAACAGCAGCTCAGAGGCAAGGGAGCCCGCAGGATTTTTTGCAGGGGGGTGCAAACCCAAGCCCCGCCCACACAGCCCCACCCCTCTGCTGCCCCCGCCAACAGTGCCCTACCCCCACCCACGCAGCCATTCCAGTGTCCCATTACTTGGCTATTTTTCCCCATTTGTCGTAGACACTGTTCAAATCTCTCAGTGTTCATACTGTTTTATCCTTTACTTCTACAATGATTACAGATATTTGGATTTCTTTTACAACTTTTATTTAAAATTTTATAGCACAAACACTGATAGACATTTACTAAACCTAAACAAAGCAATAGTCTTACAATGAAAAGAGGCTTAGCATCAAAACTTCTCTACCTTTGAAACCCACATTCACCGAAACAACATTGAAACCCTCATTCAAAGAAAATGCATCTGGCCAGTGGCAGGGTAAGTTTACCTTTGGGCTGTTTTCAAATCATAGGCTCCTTGCACACATTTTTAGAACCATGCAAAAGTTATTTGATTCACCTTCCTGACTGTATTAATTATACTATATAATAATTGAATTATATTACAGCACCACTTGTTAGAGTGTGTTTTAAATTTATAGTTCTGAACATTTTTCCTTTAAGCAATGAAATAAATCATATGAACCAATAATGACAACCTGCCCAATTCAGAACATTTCAACCATAAAGGGCTACTCTACTCAAACTTCTGTCATATAATCCACCAATATCAATCAATATGCAGAATCTTTGCAGAAGTAAAACTCATCTGAATAATTCCACATTAAAGAGATCTGAAACCAGTGAAGAGGTTGTTGCTAGAAAACAACTTTATATTTCAGTGTTTCATCTACAAATTCAATGCCTGCTGCCCTTGAAGAATAAATTGACTACATTATATTAAAAGAATGGTAAGCTGGTATATTGCAATAGGGAATGGGTGGCAAGCTGAAAAACAAGTTCATAGTTATTAGGCATCTCATCCAAAGGAGGACATACACCCCCTTAAAATACAAATCTACATGTTGTGGGAGTAGAACCTATAGCCCTCTGTATCAAGATGCAAGTATGCTACCTGCTGTGCTGCTTTAAAAATTCTATACCACAATAGTGATACCATTTGCTAAACAAAACAGTTGCACATTTTAAGCAGGCTTAGCATGAGCAGCAGAAAAATTATCTTCCCTTGAAACTCACAATTCCTTGAAAATTAAGGGATGACCAGTTTTATTTTTAATGATCGTGTGGCTGCAGCAACGACATTCTAGAACCCCAGTTGAAATAAATGGAAGAGGAGTTAACTAATATGCTAAAATCAGCCAAGATTCCTAGCGAAATGGTGACAGGAAGCTTATTTTATCAGGTTATGACTACAACGGTCAGACACACACACAACCATATTTCTTGTTATGTTATGCTAAATGCAATTAAACTTTTAAAGGGGTATCATGACAAGTACACAAACCTTTAATGGGAGTAATACAACCTCATTCTACCAAATCAGCCACATAGCGTTTTTTGTAATACCTTGTACTTTAATCGCTATAAACACTGTTAAAGATATAAAGACACATGACATGTCATATATACATTTCCAACTGACACCACTACAGCATTTTCCAAAGGGAGTAATGATTAGAAGAATGCTGAGAGTTCTCAATTTCAACTTAAAAAAAGCTCATGCCTGGTCTCAAACTGCACATTAAACTAGCCTGCTACAGCCTGGCAGCCGTGAGTCAACAGACTTACTTTACACATACGCACATTTTAGTGCATCATGCACAAAATTGGGCATATATTAAGGAGAGTACAACCTTCAACTGTTATACAACACACACAAGTGGAAACGAGCACACAACTTTTAATTACGTACACGTAAATTATGTCCAAAACACGTTTTACTAAACCTTTACGGTAAAGCAGCTGTATAGTGTGCTTGGTTTCCAATAAATGCAAACTTTAAAACTATTTATGTTTAAAACATTATACACGGCTGCTATTTAAAACAGTAAAATGACACACCTACTTCATTACTTACGATATATAATATAACCACATAGATACAAGTTTTCCCACAAGATACCTTATGACCCTTTTTAAGTACAACAGGACATGGTTCACCAGTGAACGTACTTAGCTCTGATTCCCCCTTTTATCAGTAGAAGCAACAGAGCATGTAGAAGATAAGACTTAAAGGGTGCAGCCTAAAGCACTCCTAAAGCAGCTAAATGGTAAATGCATATCAAACACCCTGTAATTCCTTCTTGAACTTCACTGATCATGCACTTACCTCACTTCATCCGCACAATCTGAACGTCCTCTAGAATTCAAATTCCCAGCAGGCACGAAAGACAAAGACGTAAATCATCAGTCGCACAGACAGAGAAGACAAAAACAGGTTGCAAACACCTGTTGCATCTGTACGACTGGACGGGACTCAAAGGGCATTCTTAAAGAGGAACACCCTTTAAAAAAAAAAAAAAAAAAAAAATTTTTTTGAATTAAAATACAATGGCTTTCTCAGCCAGCCGGTTCCAGGGGGGTGCAAGTGCACCCCTTGCACCTGACTGCGGGCGCCCTTGCTCAGAGGTTACTCTGCCTGCCTAACAGCTTCAGGGACCAGGATTCAGTCCTGGCCTCCAGTCCCTCTCTACAGTATATTCAGTATTTATAGTGTTTATGTTCTTCCCATGCCTGCATAAGTTTTCTCCAGGTATTCACAAAACATATTGAAACAGCTGCATTAAAAACTGTTTGTGTGTTTTGGCTCCCTAATGAAATGCTGGAACTCGATATGCTGAGTGACAAAAAAAAAAAAAAAAAAAAAAAAAAAGAGAGATGGAAAACCCAGAGAAGAGCTAATCACAAAAATCACTCTTCTCCATAAAGCTTCTTTTGCAGAAGAGTTGTAAGCCCCCCCCTTGAACTTGTATATACAACTCCGTGATAGCCATGCCTCAGAGGAAAGAGAATATTCTAAGAAATGACATGTCAGACTTGGTATATTTAAGTCAGATATTTCGACAATTCAGTCTCTGTATTTCAACACTCACTGTAGCGGGTCTCAACATTTCAAATGGTAGATGTGTGTGTGTGTGTGTGTGTGTGTGTGTGTGTGTGTGTGTGTGTGTGCGCGCGTGTGTGTTGAGATATGTGTGTGTGGGTGTGTGTGAGTATATATATATATATATATAAAAATATATAAATATATGACTATATATATATATATATATATATATATATATATATATATATATACAGGGTTTATGTCACCAAGCACCAATTACGTCCCGGCACTATTAAGGCTGTCCTTTATCTCTCCCTTTTTCTGCAGAACCTCCGTAGTACTTTACCAGCATAGACCACGAATGACAGATAGTTTAAAAACTAAATTCCTTAATGTAAACAACCAAAACAAACATGAAAACACCTCGGATTTAGCGCTTTCATCTCCCACAACGGAGACTTCTTCAGAATCCAATTTTAAACTAATCCCAACAGTCTTTTATATTGTTGATTCCCAATAGTAGTTAATTGATTAATTGCTTAATACAATGTTAAAGTTTTAAATTTAAAAGGGCACTTCATCTTCGTGTTGAACCATATAAAAATGCAATTGATAATACAAAATAAAATAAAATATTCAAGATTTTACATTCTTTAAAAATACTGAATGAGTGATAAAGTGCATATATAGTTGAATGAATAAATAATAAAATATCTTGATGCTGATGAAAAGACATATATTATACAATAACTAATAGAATGAATGTAGTATAAATATATATATAAATAATTAATTAAATAAATAATTCTATATAAATATGAATATACATATATATATATATATATATTAGATATGAATAAATATAAATAGTAAAATATAAATATTGATTTGATAAATTTGTATAGGTAGTAAAATAATTAAATTAATTCTATACAAAAAATTCTATACAAAAAATTCCATGACAGTAGATAATACTGTCTTGAATTGTTTGAGAACTTCTAATATACAACTGCCAACAAGACATTCAAGGCAACATGTTCAAAGAACATTTCAAAAAACATTTCAAAAACATCTCTAATGTATATTAGAAGTTCTCAAACAATTCAAGACAGTATTATCTACTGTCATGGAATTTTTTGTATAGAATTTTTGTATAGAATTAATTTAATTATTTTACTACCTATACAAATTTATCAAATCAATATTTATATTTTACTATTTATATTTATTCATATCTAAGATATATCTATATATATCTAAGATATATATATATGTATATTCATATTTATATAGAATTATTTATTTAATTAATTATTTATATATATATATATTTATACTACATTCATTCTATTAGTTATTGTATAATATATGTCTTTTCATCAGCATCAAGATATTTTATTATTTATTCATTCAACTATATATGCACTTTATCACTCATTCAGTATTTTTAAAGAATGTAAAATCTTGAATATTTTATTTTATTTTGTATTATCAATTGCATTTTTATATGGTTCAACACGAAGATGAAGTGCCCTTTTAAATTTAAAACTTTAACATTGTATTAAGCAATTAATCAATTAACTACTATTGGGAATCAACAATATAAAAGACTGTTGGGATTAGTTTAAAATTGATTCTGAAGAAGTCTCCGCTGGGAGATGAAAGCCAAACCGAGGTGTTTTCATGTTTGTTTTGGTTGTTTACATTAAAGAATTTAGTTTTTAAACTATCTGTCATTCGTGGTCTATGCTGGTAAAGTACTACGGAGGTTCAGCAGAAAAAGGGAGAGACAAAGGACAGCCTTAATAGTGCCGGGACGTAATTGGTGTTTGGTGACATATTCTTCTTGGTTACAAGTTTATACAGGGTTTATATTAGAACATCGAAGTTTCAAAACTTTGAATGTTCTAATATCTAACCCTATTACGCGAAAGCTAAAAACATCGAACATAGGGAACAGCTAATTTTTTCCTAGGGAAAAAATTAGTTGTTCCAAAATACATACTCACAACACAAGCACACCAAACAAACAACAATCCACACACATACACCTAAAATCTTACACCCAACCCTACACTAAACTATATAAACACACCACTAACTATCCACCTACCTTAATCCAAACCCTAACCCTAAGGTCTGTCACTATTGCACACTTACCTGACCAGCGTCCTAACCTTAACGCACCTACCCCGCCCTAACCCTCACGTCCACACAATTGCACACTTACCTGACCAGCACCCTAACCCACCTAACCCACCCTAACCCTCACGTCCACACAATCACACACATACCTAACCCACGCCCTAACCTTAACTCACCTACCCCGCCCCTAACCCTCATATCCCTTACTTGCCATTGTTGCAAGTGGCACCCATTTTGCAAGAGCACTTCCTCTTTCCACTCCAGGTGGACGGGTGGCCAGGAGAAATACGGAGGCAAATGGAGACAGAAGGAGATGAAGTGGTGAGGGAAATGGAGGAGAAAGCAAATTTTGAGACCAGATAATGTGTCCAGGATTCTGAAGAGATATTTCAAAGAAATCTGTTTGATGGAGAGGAGTCAGCAAATGATAAATGTATAATTACAACCCTCCAGTTGGGAAGGTTGCGGGATGATTTACTTATAGAAATGGTGACGCAGAGTAAGCCAGAAAATGAAGGAGATGTTTCCTGGAGGGACATTATGGCAAAAACTCAAAGGGAGGATGCAGGGACAATCCTGAAAAATAGTAGTGAGATGGAAAATAAAACATATGAAGAGAAAGTAAAAGAAGACAAAAAGGGAAGTAGCAGAAAAGAAGGCAGAAGAAAATGAAAAACAGAAGTATGTGATAAGAATTCAAAGGAAAGAAGACAAAAAAATGGACAAGCATAAAGTGTAGGATAACTTAATAGTTCCTTTGGGTATAAAAGCACATGAGGTAAGAGCATTTATTCTTATTAACAGGGAAACATTTTGTGACATTATACTTGAGATTGTTTTTTTTTTTTCAAATTTTCTTGGAAAATATGAAAAAAGAAAGACTGTAACCCATGGAATCTTTATGTGATAAAAGCATTTAACAGGGAAACAAAAAAAGAAAATTCATGTACAGTTTAGAACAAAGGTAGAAACAGAGACTTTGAAAGGACATTTGAAAACTTTATGTACAGTAGTACCGGGTATTGCAAAAGTTTATGACAAAAGAGGTTTACAGACTGGTGGCTGGGATTGTAATTGTTTGTTACTTAGAAACAGAAAAAAATATATACATATACCAACAAGATAAATGTGGAGGGGAATAGGGGTGTTATAAAATACTGGGGACAACCCAAAAACATATCTTTTTTGTGGAAAAGGAGGACATTTGGTAAGTAACTGTGACAAAAGAAAATGTTATATTTGTGGGGAATTGCGACATGATGCAAAAAATGTGAATTTAAATGTTATAAATATAACAAAATTAAAGATTTATGGATAGAATGCAAAAAGAAAGAGAAGAAAATGAACAAAGAGAAGACATTTTAGAAGTAGTAGAAATAGAAGAAAAATTAAATGAGAAAAAAGTAATAAAAAGGGCACAGAATAAGGTTTAAGAGACGAAGAAGACATAAATTGGGAGTGAGTAAAAGAAAAAAGAATTCTATTGGTAAAAGGGTAAAAGACAGAAAAAGAAAATTTAAAGGTACAATTACAAAAAAAGGAAATGGATGAAAAGTATACATACCCAGCTAAAGACTGGGCATTGGTATAACAGTTATGGTGTTTGACTCACAGACACAAGGTACTATGTTTGACTCTCACCTTTGGGAGGGAAACTGGCTAAGCTTAGAATTGCCTATTAAGAAAGCTATCCTAGTAATTAGCTATGAACATATGAAACCAGAAAACCTAAGAAAAAAATTAAATGAAAATTTTAGAGTGCTTTCTGTAAATGTGAATATTATTAAGAATATAGTAAGAATAGGGATTTTGAAGTGCTGTACTACATGTGATGTAGATATAATCATATTAGAAGACAAGATTTTTAACAAATGAATAAAGATTACAAATAGTGAAACTATGAGGAGGAGAAGTAATCTGGACTTTGTGAAATAAGTGATGTGTTGGAATAGCCATATTCTGTACAATTACAGTAAAGACATTAGATGTAACTTTGACAAAAATTGGAAGAGTAACCATTCCAAATTTGAAATGAAAAAAATAATTATAAAATTATAATATTATATGCTTATACCAATTGTAAAGAAAATAAAAGGTTATTTCTTCATATTTTACACTATGTAGTGATAAATATGAATATTACAACAGGAGACCGACTGATTTAAAAGCAAGTGTAAAAAGGAAAGGAAATTATATAAGACAATTGTTAGAAGTTATAAAATGCGGTCAGTTAAAACTTTGGAATGAAAATTTGTGGACTTGTAAAAGGAGTATATATAGAACTGAAACAGTTTCTTTTATAGCATCAGAAGTTTTAAGTTAGGGGAACAGAAAGTAGTTGAAACAGGATTTTGTAATCATCTTGCAATATGGCTAGATAAAAAGGAAAACAAGGACTATATAAAAATAGGCAAAGGAAAAAAAAGTATAAATGAGAAAACCTGGAATGAAGAAAGAAAGAAATTAGTAATACAGTTATGAAATAAATCATATTACTATGAGAACATTTTACAAAAATTGGTCTAAATGGTGGAAGTATTTCAACAAAGAAAACGAAATATATGAAAGAAATCACAAATAATACAAGAATTGTTTTATAAGCAAAGATATTTTTTACAAGGAAAAAGAGAAATGCTATCAAGTTACTTAAGCAGATTAGTAAAGGAAGATGGTAGTTTAATGAGAGTAATAAGTCTGTAAAAGGTGAATTAGAAAACTCCGGAAAAGATTATAAATATTGTAGCACAACAAGCACAAAAAAATTAAAAAAAAAAGAAGGTACTGAAAAAACACAAAGTAAAAAAATAGTTAACAGGAAAAGAGAATAAAGAGTTGGAAAAGGAGATTTCTTTAAATAAACTAGACAAAGTATTAGGACAAAGAAATATAGATTCAGCTGTAGGACCACATGGAATAGAGTATGAAATGTATAAAATTTAAGGGACTGGCAAAAAATATTTTTTAAAGATTACGAATGACTGGTTAAATGAAGGATTTATGTATAAAGAATTATGTAGTAGAACATGATTAAAAAAATGGAGACCAATACTATTGAATCATCATAATAATTATTATAAGATCTTTATGAAAATAATACAAAAGAGACTTGAAATTAAAATGGAAAATACTTTGGAAGATAGTATATATTGTGTAAAGGGGAAGGATTGTCAAGAATTACTAAATTATAGAGAAATTGTGGACGATATTAAGAACAGAAAAAAGGAAGCAAAAATCATGACAGGAGACCTTAATAAGGCATCTGATACAACTGGATATGAAATCTTATTAAGTAATAATGAAAGAATAGAACATAAGTAAGAGAGTTAGGAAAAGTACAGATGTGTACCTACCATAAATGTAGATGTTCGAGTGTATTCACTGTTGCAGTCATTGCACTTGGGTTATCCTGCTGGCAGGCGACCCGCAGTCGGCCCGAGTTCCAAAGTCTTGGTCCGGCGTCGGTTGCTGTCACCTCTTCCCTGACGTCAGTGCGCCAGGGGTATAAAAGTTGCAACTGACACCATTTCCTTCAGTTTTTCTTGCCCCAGATGTCAGGTGCCCCCAGATAGGAAGGCTGGAAAGATATAAATATGCCAAAAAACATGCATATATTACTATAAACATTTCCTTCATCTACAAGCAAATACACCACATAGGTTGTATAGAGTTGAGAAGTACAGAAAAGTCCCAGCAATGAAAAGGGGGAAGGTGGGTGGGTAACCTGGACTGCAACAGTGAATACACTCGAACATCTACATTTATGGTAGGTACACAACTGTACTATGTTCATCGTGTTTCACTGTTGCAGTCATTACACTTGGGTAGAATCCCAAAGCTGAGGTTGGGCGGCTGGGTGTAAATTGTATTTGGAGAGGCTACCAGGCCCTGCAGAACTGTAGTGGCAAAGCCTGCTCTGGATTTAGAGTAGAGAGGTAAGTGGTAGTGTTTGGTGAAAGTGTGCACTGAGCTCCAGGTTGCAGCTTCTAAAATGTCTTTGGATGGTACTCCTCTGAGAAATACTGCTGAAGTGGCTGCTGCTCTGGTAGAATGAGGCCTAATGCCCTTAGGCACTGATTTGCCATGTTGTAACAAGCGGATGCAGTGTCCTATCCATTTTGAGATTGTCTGCTTTGTAATAGGCTTTCCTTGTGATCCTGCAGCATAGGCTACAAACAGTTGCTCAGTTTTTCTGAAAGCTTTTTGTTTGTCCAAGTAGAATCGTAGCTGTCTGTGTATATCCAAAGCGTGCAGAAGTCTCTTCCCTTTATTCTGGGGATTTGGGTAGAAAGTAGGCAAATGAATGGTTTGGTTTAAGGCCACAATGGAGACCACTTTTGGCATGAATGTTGGGTTTGTCCTAAGAGAAACCTTGTCCTGATGAAAAATTATGAAAGATTCCACAACCATTAATGCCTGTAACTCTGAGACTCTTCTTGCTGAAGTTATTGCTAGGAGCAGAGCAGTTTTCCATGATAAGTATTTTAGATCAGCTGTGCTGGCTGGTTCAAAAGGAGGCAGTGTGAGTTTTTCTAAAACAAAATTGAGATCCCAAGTTGGTTCTGGTGCTCTCCTTGGGGGTCTTATATTTTTTGCCCCTCTGAGGTACTGTCGTAGTAGAGGATGTGAAAAAATAGGAAGTTCCATATTGTAATGAGCTGAAATGGCAGAGGCATGGATTTTAATAGATGAGAAAGATAGGCCTTTGTAGAGCATCTCCGTTAGGTATTGTAATATCTGAGGTATATTAGGGGCAAGTGGCTCGAGCCCTTGTGCCTGGTTCCAAGCACAGAATCTCTTCCATTTTTCTGCATAGGATTTCCTAGCGCTGGGCCTCCTGGCTTCTAAAATGACATCCATAACAGCTTTAGAGAGAGAGATGCAGTCTGAGTGACTACATTATCTGCCATGCTGCCAGATTTAAGGTTATGAGTTGACTGTGCAGAATCTGATTGTTTTGTTGTGTCAGAAGATGAGGAATTTGAGGTAGAAGCCAAGCTGGGCCTTGAGACAAGCTCTTTAGGGTTGGGTACCAGTGCTGACGTGGCCAGTCTGGGGCAATCAGGATCATTTTTGGCCTTTCTTGTCTGACGTTTAGGAGCACTTTGGTAAGAAGAGGCATCGGAGGGAAGGCATAGACTGTCAGGCCTTTCCAGCTGAATGATACATCATCCACATTCCATGTTTGAGAGTGATGGGTTCTTGTGCAGAATTTCTGTATTTGGTAATTGTGAAGGGAGGCAAAAAGATCTATGTCTGGGTGTCTCCATTTCCTTGTTATCATGCTGAACACTTGTGGATTTAGTTTCCATTCGTGAGGATCCATGAGATTTCTGCTTAGTTAGTCTGCCAGTGTATTTTTTGTTCCTGGCAGGAATTGTGCCTGCAGATGTACTTGATAGGTCAGTGCTGTGTTCCACAAAGTCATGGCTTGCCTGCATATGGGGTAGGAATGTGTGCCCCCTTGCTTATGTGCCACATAACTGTGGTATTGTCCGTCTTTATTAATAGTTGTCCTGGATGTAGTAGGTCCTTGAAAGGTGTCAGGGCATTCTGTACAGCTAGCATCTCTTTTTGATTGATTTGAAGATGCATTTGTTCCTTGGGCCACATGCCCTGAATACAGTTTCCTGCCATATGTGCCCCCCAGGCATAATCCGATGCATCCGTTGTTACTGTCTGCCTGGCTGTGGGTAAGGTGAAAGGCTGTCCCTTGTTGTGGTGACAGGCCTGGGACCACCATCGAAACTCCTGTTGTAGGCAGGGAATTAAAGTTATGATTGTCTCCAGGCTGTGACAATGCTGAGTCCAAACACTTTTTAGATACCATTGTAGTTTCTTCATATGCAGTTTTGCATATGGAATTAGTAGAATACAGGATGCCATGAAGCCCAGGGCCTGCAGAATTTTTCTTGCAGGGAGCTGGGTCTTTGTTGCCATCATTTGAAAATAATGAGTCAGTTGCCTTTGTTTGTCTGGCGTGAGATAAGCAATCTGGGCAGTAGTATTTAAGCTTGCACCCAGGAATATTATCTCTTGAGAGGGCACTAGTTTTGATTTATTTTCGTTTACTGTGTACCCTAGGCAAATTAGCAATCTTTTTACAAATGCCAGATGCTTTAGAAGAATGTCCTTGCTCTCTGCTTGAATAAGGCAGTCGTCCAAGTAGGGATATATTTGAATTCCTTTTTGTCTGAAAAATGCAATTACTGATGCCAGGCATTTTGTGAAGACCCTGGGCGCAGTAGATAAGCCAAAGGGCAGTGCAGTGAATTGGTAATGCATTGAGCCTGCTATGAATCTGAGGTATCTTCTGCAAGATTGTCTGACTGGGACATGCAGGTATGCCTCCTTGAGGTCCAAAGTAACTAGCCAAGCCTTCTTGCCCAGCTTGGGCAGAAGTTGCTGTAGTGTTAACATTTTGAATTTTGGAACATCCAGGAAAGTATTTAGGGTTGACAGGTCCAGTATTAGTCTCCAGGCTTTGTTCTTTCTGGGTACTAAGAAAAGTCTTGAGTAGAATCCTTGTCCCTGTTCTTGCTGTGGAACTCTTTGAATAGCTCCCATGTCCATAAGAGCAGCAATCTGTTTTTGAGCCTCTGCCCATTGGTTTTTATGGCAGGTCTGGCATACCTTTTGATTTTGGAAGCATGTGGAAGTGGAAACTGTAACCCTGACAAACAATATTCAGCACCCATTGGTCCTGGGTGATCATGTGCCAATTTTTTGTGAAAAGTGCTAGCTTTCCCCCTAGGGGTGCTGCCAAAAGGTAAGTGCTTGGCATTTGTAGAGGGAAGTCATTGGGACTGTTTCCTATAAGGTTGTGATTTGTCTTCCCCTCCTTTGGGGGCTGAAGCACCCCATTGTTTAGGTCTGTAGGAGCCTTGGGGCTGAGATCTGCCTCTTGGGCGTCTGTAGCTGCCTCTTTGTGGCATGTCTGACACTGGAATGGACCAATTTTTTGGAGGCCAGTTTCTGCTAAATCTAGGAGGTTGAACCTGCAAGAAATCCTTCACTGTCTGCATTGATTTTGCTTTATCCTCCATTTTCTTTAACACCTCTTCTGCCTTAACACCAAACAAAGTATCATACTGTAGTGGAGCATCCAATAATTTTACTTTAACATGGTCAGGTAAACTTTGTTCTTTCAACCAAGCATGCCTTCGAATAACAGAGCCTGTAACTGCGGCTCTACAAGAAGCCTCTAATGAATCAAAACCACATTGCAGAGTATGCTTTCCCACTTGTTCAACTGCATGCAATAAATCCTGCATTTCCTTACTGTCAGGACTTTCTGAATTTGAAACCATTTTCTGTTTTAACAATGACATGAGGTACTGTTGATATTTAAGCATGTGAAATTGGCAATTTAAAGCCCTTACAGCTAAAGTAGCAGAAGTGTAAACGTTTTCCCCCCATCTGTCCAGAGCTCTGGAATCCCTATCCAAGGGGACAGGATTTTTAGCAGTGGAAGCCTTAACCCCTTTAGGACCCTGAGAAAGTGTTTCTGGGTCTGCAGTGGGGTTTCTGTAAAGAAATTTATGAGAGTCAGGGACCCTGTAGTACCTGTCTGGCTTGACTGGTGCAGGGGGTAAAGAATCGGGAGACAGACTGGATTCAGAGAAAACATCATCAACAGTATCAAGCACAGTGGGGATAGCCAGGGGCCTGTGCTGAGGCAATAAAGGAAGTCTCTGAGCCTTTTCTTGGATTCTGAGAGAATATCCCTGATCAGAAGAGGAATCAGAGGAAATGGAAACCTGGTCAGAGGAATCATAGTCAGTGTCTTGCCTAGGCCTTTTGTCAAGAGGGGGATGGGAACCCCTGATTAAAGTAATTAGGTCTTCAGCCATTTTAAGCATCTGTTTCTTTGGCATGGATGACTGTTCTGGAGAATGCTGTACTTGTTTCCTTGTCTTTAATGGAGTTTTTGACTTTGCCTTGGCTGCTGTAGTGGGCTTAATTGTAAGCCGTGAAGGTCCGAAAACACCCTCAGAAGCCGATGCCTGCTCAGCGGCTCCGGACCCATCTGAGGGAATAGTTTCCGTAGGCCCAATACCTTGGGTTTCCACAGGCCTCGGTGTCTCCACGTGGCTGTCGGTTACGGCCTGTAGCTCTGAGGTAGCGGGTGTCAGGGGCTGCGAAAGCGCCTCACTGAGAACCGGCGACTGACCTTGAAGAGGCTTCGTCGTCGGTTTTGGACCTCTGATGCCTGTCCTTTTCTTTGTCTTTGCGTTTTTTATAAATTCCGGTCATTGGTTGTTCCGACGGCATTATGTAATTAAACCTTCGGCCAAAATAATGCAAAGCAAAATCAAACCGACATTTAATAGTGCGTTTATTGAATCTAGCACAAAACCGACAACTGGTAACGTCGTGGTCAGGGAATAGGCAAGGAATACAGTAAGAATGAAAGTCCTTATGAGGTATTTGCTTCCCACAAGAAATACAATTATCAACTTTTACTGACATCGGTCTGGAGCAAGAAAAAGTTTCCCCAACGGGGTAATTAGCTTTATTGAAGACTTTGGTTCTGAAACTCAATTTCGAAAATCTCAGGAGTCGGCCGACCGGCACTTGCGAACTGCTTTTGCTTCGGGCACCGCGTGGCAAGAAAGACTGAAGAAAATGGCGTCGGTTGCAACTTTTATACCCCTGGTGCACTGACGTCAGGGAAGAGGCGACAGTAACCGATGCCGAACCAGGACTTTGGAACTCGGGCCGACTGCGGGTCGCCTGCCAGCAGGATAACCCAAGTGTAATGACTGCAACAGTGAAACACGATGAACATTTATGTATGTCAGTGTCTAGTAATAATAAAGCAAAAGTACTTGAAAACAGCTGGTTAAGCCAAGAGGTGCATATGAAAAATGGTGTAAGACAGGGATGTCCAATGAGTTATATACACCTTGCATAAGTTATGCATGTGATAGTATGTGAAATAAATTAGAAAATGAAGGAAGCGAGGAACAGCTGAATGGTTAAGAATTCCAGTCCTGTTAACATATGCAGATGACATTATAATTGCAAAAAACAAAATTTGGATAATAGGAGTAATAATTTGCACAAGAGTGTATAGAAGTGATAGACATGGCTTTAAATAAAGAGAAAAGTAAATGTTTAGGTGATATAGTAAATATATGGGGTATATATTTTACAGTGAATTAAATTTTTGTGTTAGGCATAAAATTTGAGAATAAACATGTAAGTAGAATTCAATGGAAAGATCAATAGAAGAAATAAACCTGTCTTTTCTGGAGAACATATAAATTATCATTTAGAAAAAAAGGCTTATTTGATGTATAGTCCTGATGGGAAAAAAAAAACAGCATACTTAGCAAGTATATTTATGTTGCCAACAGTATTTGAAAAGGAATTACTGCAGATATTTTCCATTTATTTAGGGTTCTAGATTAAACCAGGAAAAAAGGGGTCTACTTTAAACAAAAGTGGAATCCATCGAATACGAATCCGTTGACACAAACAGCGAAACGCAATAATGTCGAACATGCAAAACCGCAAAATTTAAACATCGAAACTGCAATAGTCAGCCAACCCCACCGCCCGTAACATACTACCTATGCAAACACAACAACAAAAAACACATACATACACTAACCAAAACCCTACTACTAACCCTAAATTAAAGCACCAAAACCCCACTTGCAACCCTACACTAAACCCCACATACACAGCTATCTATGCACTACCCTTAACCCCTCCCTAACCCTAAGGTCTGTAACTACCGCATACTTACCCTACAGAACTATACCCACACAAAGTAAATATTCCACACAAATACACTTAATAAAACCCTACACTAAACCTTACATACATTACCTATCTATGCACTTACCTTAACCCGCACCCTAACCCTAAGGTCTGTAACTATCGCACACTTACCTTACGGAGCTATACCATAGACGGGCCAACTATGACAATTTGACATTTCCGATTTTGCTATTTAGTGCGTTCCACGTTTCCGCGTTTCGCTGTTTACTTGTCGACAGATTCGTATTCGACGGATTCCGCTTTCGTTTAATTAAAGTAGACCCGAAAAAAGAGGAGTTTTGTATGTAAATAAAGAGGAAGGCGGTTTAGGGTTAATTAACCCAGTGGTATATGCTGCACCATTAAATTTGTACTAAGTGCTAAAGTGGATAAATGAAAAAGATGAGAGATTAGTAGTATAATTGTATAAATACAAGTATGATAAGTTTTTGTGGTATGATAAAAAAGTAAAATAGAAAAAGTGTGTATAAATGAAGAAATAAAATGTTACCAAGAAAAAATATTTTTGTGGAAAATAAAAACAGATGATGTAGAAAAAGATAGAAAAGTGTGGTATAAGAATGCAATGATAAAGCATTGCTAACTAAGACTATAGGAAAATCTAACAGAGGAAAAAAATTAGAGCTATAAGAAGCACATGGTTTAATCATAAAGTAAAATGTCAAGATTTTTTGTGGAGAGTGGTAACTGATAAATTGCCACTAAAAGGAAATATGCCATTGAAAAAGAAAAAAAATCATAGAATATGTTTACATTGTCAAGCAGAAAAAACTATGGAACGTGTGTTTTTGAAATGTAAAGGAGTAAAAAAAGTTATGGGGGACATTATGTAAAGATTTTTTTCTGAAGATATTAAAGGAATTAGATAAAATAAACCTGGATATGATTAAATATGTATATTATAAGAACAGAAGTAAAGAATATGTTAAAAGAATATATATAAAATTATTTTGTGTTATATGGAATAAAATAATTGAAATTGTGTTCAATGGTAAATTGGTTTTAGCAGCAATATCAAGTAAAATCAGATGGTGGTTATGGAAAAAAAGAGTCGGGTCTAATAGGGATGAAAATGTACTATGATTGCAAAGGAAATTATGACTATGTACAGACAGATTTGTATAGCTATACATTTGTAAATATGTAAACATTTTGTAAATAAGTTCTGTATACAAATAAAGGAGCTCTACTCTTTTCAATAGGTGCAGTGGGGTATTTTACATCTACCCAAGCTACCACCACTAAAGTAGATAGGACCTCAGTTTAATATCTCATCTGAAGGAGGACACACTCACAAGTGCAGCATCCCTGCAGTTTCGGTCAGTAATCCAGTTTTCTGGAGTGAGACTAGACCCATTTTCACAAAATGTTTTATATATATATATATATATATATATATATATATATATATATATATATATATACACACACACACACACACACACACAGTTAGGTGTTCTTCATCCCTTTCAAAGGTATAAATGCTCCTACAAAATTTAGCAGTTAATGTTTTAAATGTGGAGGCTTTGCTAACCCACCTTTCCCAGTGTAACTATACATACACTGTGTGGCATCTTTAAGAATGCAATTACAGTAGAAAATAATAGCAATGCTAATGCATACCTGAAGGCAGAGTACAGCAAAGGTTTCACACCAAGTACTGTAAGTATGCTGATATCCTTTAGTTTACTACCCAAAATAAAAACATACTCTCAGGTTTGGGCCAATACAGGCCATTATAGCACTGCAGAGCATGAAACCCTAAAGCAATGTAAAAAAAACTTTTTAGGGTGTACCATGACAGCATTCAGAATGCAGACTCAAAGGCACCATACATTGTGCTGTTATGTGTTCTAAACAGAGAGCTGATGGGCCATGCAATCTGTGTAGAGTCAGACAGGGAAATCACAGAAGTTCATATGGGAAAAGCAGCTACATGTACTACCATCAGATAGGTAACAGATAATAATGCTTCCCTTAAATGAAGCACTGTTGAAATGTCTTATGGGCTTCAGCTGCAACTAGGACATTAAAAAATGTTGTGCTTCATTTCCATACAGTGCCACAGTGTGAGGGGCACAAATAAACTTAATGTACCAGACAAGGCAAAGGCAGTGATGGCCCTTTTCAATGGGACATGGGCAAGACTACTTGAAGCAAACAAGTTACCGTTCTTTGATTCACACAAAAAAGTGGACTCGTCACCTTGTAGAAGACGGGTAAATTAAAATATATAACATTATGTAAGAGTGTATCAAAAATCACAACACTAAACCTCATTCTAGAGAACATCCTGCTAGAATGCAGTTTCAGTTGATAGACAAGTTGCCCAAAAAAAGATTTTTTTTTTTTTTTTTTTTACAAAAATACTACTACCAATTTTGTAACACACTTATGCATTATTTACTGTTGTAGTGAGCATGTGACTAACTCGGTCCCTGAATGCAAACAAAATGTCACATACTATCAATCAATAAAATGTCCTGTGATTTAATAACTTAAGCAAAGACAGAAACTATGGACAAACAGTACAGGCTGAAAAAAAAAAGAAATGGAAGAAAAACTGCTGAATGATATCTGAATATACCTTTTATTGTATGAAAAATATTCATGTACAGAATATATTCTTCATACTGACTATTAATGCAGTAGCCTTCGCAATACAGGTTTATATCCTGCCAAGGATATAACAGCTGGCCAGTTCCTAAGGCTTCAGGGCACCTTTCCTGCACCCAAACTGTCAAGCAGCTTGAGATGAGCTGACTAAAAGACAAGTTTGGACAGGTAACACTTCAGAGCTTTACTGCTGCCGAAGAGAACGCTCCTCTGAAACTTTCAAGAATTAACAGTCAGCTTGTGCAATCCTTTGCTGGACAAATAAGTTCCCTTTACGGCAAAAACTTAATTTGCTTATACATTTACTGATGTTTTATTACTTTCCTCTTCAGGAAAGTTATTTTAGAGCTAGGAGTATTGTGTTTTAAGGAAATGTCTCGAGACTGGAACATACTTTTAATCTTACCACTTGTTTCTTCTGTCATTTTTAAAGTAGTGCAAACTAACTGATAACATTTTCTGAGGAGAAATTGTGTTTAATTCTCCATTGTGGGTCTGTCATAGTTTTGAAAATGCTTTTTACTGTTTTTTCTGTCAAAAAAGTAACTTTTGCGAACTGGTGTTTCTCCTGGCATTTGATGCTAGTCTTTCTGGGAAAGATGCATCATTTTTAGCTTCACCATGGACCATACAGTCAGTCCCATGGTCATTCCTTCTAGCCACAGAAGGTTAGGGAAACAGCCTTTACAACCACAGTAGTCTGGCAATTTGTCTCAGCCGCAGGTGAGTATCTCCTACTGTGGGCATTTGTTGCACCTCAGACCACTCATCTTTTATCTCAAATCCCTCTGGTGTAGCACCTACAGCCATTACAGACTGGGGGTTAGCCACATCCTTTATGGCTGTTGGAGTCCCCTCAGTAGGTAAAGGAGAACCACTCATAACAGTCCTGGGAGAGGGAAGGGGAAGGCTTCTCTGTTGGGTCAGAATGCTGTGCCTATCCTGGGGAAGCAGAGGCTGCTGTTAGTAGCACAGCAGGCCCCATTTTTCTTGTTAAAAAAAAAAAAAAAAAAAAAAAAAAAAAACAGAAAACCAAACATGTATCTACTCCTCCTCAAATTTCATTGTACAGAAGTAGTTTACTGGAATTGGCTCAGGGTTTAATTCAGGTTACTGATCCTTCCTATATAGCAGTTTCTGGTAAAAGAAAGAGGGATGCCTCTTTTCCTGCAGAGATTCAAGATTCTGAATCTAAACAGGAAGACGCAGGGATGGATACAGGGTTTTGACCTCAGACTTCTGATTCAGACTCAGAGGACAGGTCAGTTTCTGATTATTCCTCTGGGGGTTACCTTTCTCTGAAACTATTGCTAGAACAACCCAGTGTTTTCACTGAGAGAACACCGAGTTTTCTTAGTCCTTCAGAAAATACTATGAATTGTTACAGAAGGATTTTCCAGATCCTATACCCATTCCTCATGTCCTGTCTGCTTTAGAGGATGTGTGTCTTACTGCCTGCAATTTTCCTGATAGTCAGCCAGCTGTCCCTAAAAAGGCAGACAGGAAGGTTCCTCAGCCTTTTAAAATTTTATACACTATTCCAAAACCTGACCCAGCATCCTAGCCTTAGTAGACCCCACTGCTGCTAAGCACTCAGTTATTTCCAATCTTACTCTTTCTAGTAGCGATAGGAAAATTGATAGGCAAGTGAAAAAAAAAAGTGTATACTTCTGCAACTTTGTTTTTCTTAATTTTAAACCGTCAGGCTCATAAGTTAAAATTTATTCTGACATATTGTGAAAGTATGACGAATGTTTCATCTACGTTTTTTCTTGTGAAGAATAAAAGCTGCATTAAAAAACTTAGTTTCTTCTACTTCACAGGTCACTTCTCATTGTTTTCAGTGTGTGTATGATTCTGTCGATAGTTCTTCCAGAGCCTATGGCCACTGGTACAATTTTAAGGAGGTTTGCTTGGCTGCATTCTCAGAACCTCCTAGATAATTAAAAAAATTAAATTTTAAATTTTCCCTTAGGCAGAGATTTAGTGTTTGGCTCCTCTGTTGTAGAGGTGATCAAAAAGTGTGATGAAAAGGGCAAACGGATCCAGGGAATCTCTTAAAGTTTTTTCAGCCCTTCTTTTTCAAACTGTCCAAGGGGTTTTCTTTCTTCTCCTCCACTTTTGGCAAAATAGCAGAATTAACAGTCTCAACAGACTTTTAAGGAAGAAGTGGCATGGAGTTTCCAAAAACAAGCCTCAAACATCCCAAAACCAAGGACAGCCTAACACATTTAAATGACTGTTGAAGAGACCACTTGACCCCCTCCCACTGTGGTCCCTATTCTCTTCCAGAAAGTCTGAATCTCCATTTTTTCCATTGGCAACAGATTGTCGGACAAACTGAGTTCTAAAATTCATTCTATGGGGTTACAGATGACAGTGGGACGAAATGCCACATTGCCATGGGGTCATTCCTCATCCTGTAGATCAGACTCTCGTTTCCACCTATTCTTCATCATATGCTGTCCCAGGGAGTGACAGAACCAGTTTTGCCTTCCCAGGTGGAGAAGGGGGTTCATACAAGGATGTTCCTAGTGCCAAAGAAAGAAAGGAAATACTTGCAGACCAGTTATGGACCTTTCTTTCCTAAACCAGTTTGTGATTGTGTCCAAATTCAAAACTTGTTACCTCTTCTTCCTCTTTCAAACTTCCTGGGAGCACTAAATTTAAAATATGCTTATCACATACCTATTCATCCAGACTTCAGGCTTTTCTTAATGTTTTGTGTATCTAGATCACATTATCAGTTTTCTGCCTTACCCTCTGGACTATCCACTGCACCAAGAGTATTTCACAAAGTATCTAGCGCCAATTACAGTTCATTGCAGGCTACAGGACATCCACATTTTTCCATATTTAAACAACTTGTATACCCTGTGCAGAGTCTTTTTCAAACTGTCAAGACTATCCCCCCTTGGGTGAGAGATCTCTTGCACAAGCTGGGACTCTAAGAGAACATTCAAAAGTCTTTAACTCCATCACACAGGACTGTGTTCCTGGGATATCAACTAGACACCTCAGTTCAAAGAGCTTTTTTCCCCACAGGGAAAAAAAAAGATCTTTACCTAAATCTATTCTAAGGTTTTCCACTCAGACTTTGGTCACTGCCAGGAAATACCTCAGAACTTTGGGTGTCATTGCATCTATAATTCTCATGAAACCACTGGCAAGACTCCATAAGAGAAAGATACAGTGGTATCTGAAACCTCTTCGATCCCAAGCATCAACACCCTTTAGCTTTTTGGATTTCATTACTGGGGAATGTTAGAAGAGAAATTTTTGGTGGAGACACCAGCTATCCTTAAATCCAGGTCTGCTCTTCAGCATCCCTGCTTGTTCCAAAGCAGTCAGTCACCACAGAGGTTTTAGACTTTGCTTGGAGAGCAGTTTCATGAGGGATAACAGTGCAGGGGGTGTTGGACACCAAGGACAGATACAAGCATGGAAATATCAAGGAGATGCTTGCCCTGATCAAGGCACTAAACTCAAACCATCTTTGGTACCTGGGACATCTACAAGTGGTTACAGACAATACCACTGTCATGTGGTACATCAACAAGCAAGGGGGGGAACCAGGTTGTACCCCTTTTGCAGACTAGCCATTTTAGTTGGAATACAGCTTCACAGCAGAGTCTCACTCTACAGACATCCTATGTTCCATCAGATCAAAAGAAGTGTGGCGGCGAAGTGGAGCAGGACCAGGGCAGACCCTCATGGAAACTAGAACAGGGGGTCTTCCAAGATTTGATCCATCTGTGGGGAGTTCCTTAAGTAGAACTCTTTGCCTCCTCACTTTACAAGCAACTGGCAAAATTCTGTTCCAGAACTCCAAGCAAGAAGGCCCGGAAGACAGATGCCCTTTCTTTATATTGGACAGAAATGCTCCTGTATGCCTTTTCATTAATATCCAGAATACTTCTAAACATTCAGAAATAATCCCCCAAGATCATTGTGGTGACTCCATTCTGACCCAGGTAACTGTGGTTCTTCCTTCTTTTGGAAATGACCAGGGGCAGTTACCACAAGCTTCCTCACAGAATGGATCTACTCACAAAAGAATAGGGGTCTTTGATACACCCAGACATCAAACATCTTCAATTTACTGCCTGGATGATAGGGTCTTAATTCCTTTTAGGCACCTGTTTTCTGAGTATATGCAGTCGTTACTAATGGAGGCAAGAAAGCTACTACTAGAAAATCATATATCAGCAAATGGAAAATGCCTTCTAGCTCATGCCAACAACATAATCAATACCCACTCAGGGCTAGTTGTTCTCTGGCTTTACAGAATTTGTGTGAGTTGTTATCCCATGGCCCTTCTTATTCCTCTATCAAGGATCATTTAGTGGCCATTTTAACATGTTTACCCATGGATCCTCCTCTTTCAAGGCAGTCTCATGTAAAGTGTTCTTGAAAGGGGTTTTGTATAAGAGGCCTCAAAGTAAACTGGTGGCCCCTCCTTGGGATCTTAATTTTGTGTTAGAGAAGCTAACACATGCTCCAGCTGATCCAGCTAATCTGGCTGACCTGAGGTTCTTAACAAGGAAAACATTTCCATTGATTGCTCTGACCTCTGCAAGAAGGGTATCTGATTTGCAAGCTCTTATGTGAGTCAACCCTACATCATTTTCCATAGGAACAGGTTTTCTTTGAAAACTAATCCTTCTTTTATGCCAAAAGTGGTATCCAAGTTTACTTTAAGCCAAATTATCCATCTCCCCATTTTCTTTCCTGAACCTGAAGATGAGGGAGAAAGGATACTCCACACCTTGGATGTCCAGAGACAACTTGGGTACTACATTGACAGAACTAAATATTTCAGAATAATTGCTCATTTCCTGCGAAGATAGGAAGAAGGGACAACCTGTGTCAGACTATTTCCAAATAGCTGTCTTAGGCGGTTACCTTTTGGTATACTCATCATGACAGATCTATTCCAGACAGGGTCAAGGCCCACTCTACCAGGGCTTGGAACAGCTATGGCTTTTTGGAAAGGGTTGGATTCTAGATGCTGCTACTTCGTCCTCTGTACATACTTTTACAAAGCACTATAAGCTTGATTACTTGTCCAAGTCTAGATTAAGTTTTGCTAGGGCCATTCTCCAGGGGCTTCTGGACCCTTCTACTTCCACCTCCCAAATATAGTTAGTTATGGTAATCTACCCATATAGCTAAGGCTACTGCAGCAGTGATCAATAGGAAGAACACAGTACTGTTGTGCAAGTTGTTAAACTTACCATAACAGTATATGTTCGAATAATCACTGATGCAGTAGCTGTTTCCTCCCTCCATAACCCCTCCCCCCGTGTTTTTTTACTGTGTTTTTTTATGTCAAAGTGTAGACATTTATTTTTTTGTTATTCCTAGCATTGTCCTTTCAGGGCTCAGCCTCCCTCTCTCTGCTGGCAGGAAAGGCGCTGAAGGGCTTATTGCCCAAACTTGTCTTTTAGTCAGCTCATCTTGAGCTGCTTGACAGTTTGGGCGCATGGAAGGTGCCCTGAAGCTTTGGAAGCTGGCAGGCTGGCAGAATATAACCCATACAGCAAAGGTTACTGTAGCAGTGATCATTTGAACAACTACTGTTTTAAGTTCAACTTTCATAGAACAAAATTATCACATGACAGTACAGTTGTGTAACTGCTCCCTTTGGCCCACATTTTGAGTGAAAGATTCGATGGACCACTTCACCTACCAAGTTAACACATGTAAAACAAATAAAAAGGACAATTACTCAGTTAAAAATCTAAAATAAATACATAAACAGAAAGGAGCATTTCACATTCCAGATTAACAAATATAACTTAAAAAAATCCATATTTTCATATCTTGCCAAAAGTTCTCTACCCTTATTTACCCAGTAACTTGTCATTTGTTGGCATTTTCTCAGCAGATCAAGGAAAACATACATGGTAAAATGTAGTTCTTAATAAAAATTACCTCTCTACAAATAATGGAAGCAAAAGGAATCTAAAAAGATGAACAACATAAAAGGAGCAGTGCAAGCTGAAATGAAAAATGATGCAGAAAAATCGGTGCTATATAGTAATTGTTTAGTTTTGGGAACTTTTCGTAGCAGAGAATGGCCTGCAGTAAAATGGGAGAGTTTCAGGGCAGAATGCAGAAGCTACAGATGGTAGTAGACTGGCTAGTCGGATAAGAGAGCAGAGAGGGTTTGGACAAGAAGTGGCAACAGTAGAGCAGCAGAGAGGATGGTGGTAGAAAGTATGGTGGGGAAAAGGGTACAGGATAGTACAAAATAGGCAGTAGTAGTAAAGAGGAGTACAGAGCAGCTGCGATGGTGCAGCGGTTAGCATTGCCGCCTCACAGCAAGAGGTTCTCCGGTCTGATCTTTGGCCTGGGTGCCTTGTGTGTGGAGTCTGCGTGTTTTCCCTGTGGTCTCGTGGGTTTCCTCTGGGTGCTCCGGTTTCCTCCCACATCCCAAAGACATGCTGTAGGTAGATTGGATACTCTAAATTGGCCCTAGGTGTCAGTGTGTGCGTTCCGTGGAAAGTTGGCCGCCAGGCTGGCAACTCAACACCGTAAAACCCCACTGCCAATCATGAGCGGACAGGTGATCCGCTGTGGCGACCCTTAACCGGGCAAAGCTGAAAGAAGAAGTTAAGAGGAGTACAGGTGAGTGGGGTGACATAGAAAGATATAAGGAGAAGAAGTAGAAACTGCATGAAAGACTCTGCAAAGCTAGATTTGTCACTGTGTAATACTTTAAACCTCCTGTAGTGGAGGCCCACGGGATATATGCAAATGACCCCTTAAGGCTATACCAGTGTTTCAAATACAAGGCCTCTGAATGCCCATGAATTTTTACTTTTTAAGAAAAACTAGATGAAGCCATGAAAGTGGACAAGGAGAATGAAAAAGCTAATAAGACACAGTGACAAATGATACAAGGGAGACGCAGCCGATATGGCCAGAATTAGGTACCAAGTACAAAAAGGAAGAAGATAAACTGAAAGGTACATAATAAGTGTAGAGAGCTTGTGGAAACAAAACAGGATGCATGAGACAGAGATCACAGGGAAGAAAACAACCAATGCAGACAGTGAGAAGAGCTAAACGTTAAGGAATTGGAGAGGGAGCCTGTATCTTCATGGGATAGCAGTATGGGGCAGAAAGTGAGAAAGAAAACAGCCAGTGTAGTTACAGAAGGTGACTTTGGTGACTGGCAATTCAGTCATCATGGTGATTAAAAGTCTAGGGAAGGAAGACAGAAGAAGTCAGGTTATGGTGAAGTAAACCTCATGGTTTAGCCACAGTAACAGATAGGAAGTAACCAAAGTGGTCATCAAGGGAAAGAGCTGACAGCTGAGGTGGTAAAAGGAATGCCAGGAAGTGACAAAGAAACACCAAGAGACAGGGTTGGTGGCTGCATTACCTGGGCCAGCAGATAGAACTCTGAGAAAATACAGTATTACAAACCAGAATAACTTGATGTGCCAAAGAACATAGGACTAATGTATGGCATCATTGGAGGACTGGTACACAGACCAGTTCTTTGACAATGACAGGCTCCATCTTACCTGAAAAGAACACAGATACTCAGAGCCATGTTAGAAGGATACATCTCAATTAGGGTACTGTTAAATAAAAGTGGGAAGGGGCATCATAGAAGCAGAGTGTGGCAGGTGCTCAGGCAGTAAACTGAAAACAAAAAAGACACAGAGCACAGCAGGTTGGTGTAGAGGTTTAAGGCTTATGAACTGTTAGATTCCTACCACCTCCATTTGCCTACTGTGCAACACTGAGCAAGTCATGTAACAAGACAGTGCCCCTGGGTAACTCCCGAAAAGGAACACTAACATCCAAGCAGGTTTACCCAGTTAACAAATATATAAAATACAGAACAAACAAGAATGACAATGAGCACATTTGCGTAGTCTTACTATGCAGAACAAGGAGTTTTGGTAGTAAGAAGGAGGTGCTAGAAACGGTGATTCAGGAGAAGAGGGTAGACATTGTTGGTATCACAGAAACACTGACATTCAGATGTCCAAGTGTGGCTGTTTAGTAATGACATTGAATGAAGGCCCAAAGGCTGAAAGGAAGGTTAGCAAGGGTTACCATGATAAAGACTGTGTGTCAAAATGTATTTATTGAAATGACCATATGAATTTATTGTTGGGACTAACCCAGTCAACAAAATAACTTTTAGACTGGGTTAGACCCACTAGGCTAGTGGCTTCTTTTCAAGGGATGCTCAAGGTGATTTTTTATACTACTAGGGGAAATTTGGCCAAGGCACAGGGGACCTTCCCTTATTCTTTTCGACAGGTGCCATGAGACCTTTTACATCCAACTGAGTTACCACCAACTCATACAGATGGGACCTCTGTTTAATGCCACATCCAAAGGGCAACACTCAGGAGTGCAATACCCCCTAATGCTGCACTACATAGGTTCATAGGTTCATAGGTTCATAGGTTCATACTAGGCTATCTGCCCTGGGGCAATTATAAGCCTAGCCCGATTCTGTATGGCTTACGCCACCCCTTGATTTGAGTATACTGTGCCCTTTTTAAGGTTTAGTTTACTGTGCCTCTGTCTAATAGTGACACGGGAGTAATCCCTGGGACAAATCTATGATCCCCCATCCACTTATCGAGATTCTTCTTGAAGAGATTCAGTGAGGTGCTCTGCCTCACATGAACTGGAATTCTATTCCAGAGCGAAGGGAGCCTCTGGGTTATGAACCTGCCCCTCCAGCAAGTTCTATTTATTTCTGTGCTGAGGTTCAAGTCCCACGAGCGTGTGGCTCTAAGGGATTTAGATTTACTGAGGTGGAGCATGTCCATTAATTCTGGATTTGACATAGCTTTGTATGTCAGGCATAGATCGCCTCGAAGTAGGCGGTATGCAACTGAGTAGAGCTGGAGTTTTTTTAAACGAGCAGCATATGGCATCTGTTTGAGACCCTTGATCCTCTTGGTGAGATACTTTTGGGGTCTTTCTAATTGGTGCAGGTGTCGGGTAAGGTACATCCCAAAAGGGGCATTGTATTCTATGATGGGCCTGATGAGGGATGAATAAAGGGGCACGGTTACCTCTCTTGATCTAGATGTGAAACCCTTCGTGATGAGGTGGGCTATGTAGAAGGTCTTTCTAACCACTTTGGCAATGTGGTTTTCAAAGGAGAGATTGCTATCAACTTGGGTCCCCAGGTCCCTAATAACTTTCTCTGTACTTAATGGGTTTCCGCCTATGTGGTAATTTGTGGGCACATGTTTTTGCCAAAGGGTATGACTATACATTTTTTGGCATTTAGCTTTAAACCATGGCGCTGGCACCAGTTATCTGTCTCTGTGAGACCTTTTTGAAGGATGTTTGTGTCAGCTGGAGAGTTGATTATGGCGCCCAGTTTGCAGTCGTCTGCGAACTTGGTGAGCCATAGTCCTCCCACGTTTGCCTGTACCTCGGAAAAGGTGATTCAGGAGAAGAGGGTAGACATTGTTGGTCTCACAGAAACACTGACATTCAGATGTCCGAGTGTGGCTGTTTAGTAATGACATTGAATGAAGGCCCAAAGGTTGAAAGGAAGGTTAGCAAGGGTTACCATGATAAAGATTGTGTGTCAAAATGTATTTATTGAAATGACCATATCACCTGGAGTGGGAATAGAACCCAAAGCCATCTAGCCTTCTAGCACAAAAGACGAGTGTGCTACCAGTTACTCCACTGACACTACTTGATAATAGTGACTAATCTTACACTAAGATTAAAGAAAGTGACTGTAAGGTTATGCCCTGGGTCCAGTACTTTTCAGTAGACCTTGCTGTTCCTTCTTGCCTGATTGGCCAGATTACTGCCATATCTGAAGGAACGTGAATCAAGATTAACAGGATCAATCTCTCTGCCAGTGAAACAACGTAAGCTGCAGGAGAAGATGGGGGGAGGATTCTAAAGAATTACTTGGAAATCGGCAAACTAAGTGGGCAGAAAGGCTGCAGTAGAAGTTCAAGGTAGACAAATGCAAACAACTATATTTGGGTCACAACATACCTGGTGTGATATATCAAGCTGTAAGTGAAACCCTGACAGTAGCAAAACAGTAAAAGGGTATGCAGTGTTGATTACATTTGGGAGTGGACCATTGGGAGTAGAACGGCAAGGCAGTGACAGATGGAATGTGGGCATGTAACTTTGGAAAGACTGCCTCTAGAAGCAAAATTTAATTATCTCAGTTTATCGGCTCCTTCAGTACTACCTGCAGCTTGGCAGGCTACACACAGTGAGAAACAGCAGGACATTTTGAAAGAACTCTACAGGAAAGCCTTCAGAAGAATATGTGGATGGAGGAAGAAGTATACTTCCACACACTTAGAGGAGCTGGGGCTCTTCTTAAAGGCCAGAACCAACATGGTGCTTACATTACATGGGGACATATCATGGTCATTAACATATGAAAGTGACACTCTGTACAAGGTGCAGAAACAGTAGATTTAAAGGATTCTTCCCTGCACCATCCAAAATGCAACTACTCCTTGACTCTGCAAATGTATTTATTCGGGTCTACTTCAGAAGACTGACAAACCAAAAGACTGAATCCCAAGAGACTGATAATTCAAAATGCTGAACACATTTTTAATGTAAGGGGTAAGCCCCCCTGCACCTCTTATGGGGGGACTGCACCCTGTACACCCCCTGCTAACTATATATATTAACTCCAAGATCGCACAACAGTGGAGAAGGGGCAAATGCCATCATTCAGTATTTTGAATTTTCAGTCTCTTGGGATTCAGCCTTTTGCTTTTTCAGTCTTCTTCATAGAGAGGGTTGTGAATACATGAAATGGATTACCAGAATGAGTGGTGAAGAGGAGGAATCCATGGAACCATTCAAATCCGTATTGGGCAGGTGAAAAAGAGTAAAGGGGAAAGTCAGAATGAATAGGAGATGAATATTACATTTATTTCAAGGGAGAGACTACATACGTTTACGGTTTCACTTTACCATCAAGCAAATGTCTTCTTCTTTCGGCTTTTTCCCGGTTATGGGTCGCCACAGCGGATCACCTGTTCGCTTCATGATTGGCAGTAGACTTTTTACACTGTCGAGTTGCCAGCCCAGTGCCCAACCTTCCACAGAAGGCACACACATGCACACACTCACACCTAGGGCCAATTTAAAGTGTCCAATCCACCTACAGCATGTCTTTGGGATGTGGGGAGGAAACCCACGCGACCACAGGGAGGACATGCAGACTCCACACAGAAGGCACCCCAGCTGAGAATCGAACCGGAGAACCTCTTGCTGTAAGGCGGTAACACTAACCGCTGCATCACCGTGGCCGCCCACTAGAGATATTTTGATGATTTGTTTTTTTTTTTATTTGGACAGGAACACAGGACGAATTGGACATGTTTATTGTTTTTATTCAGGAGAGCACTGATTTTTTAAGATTTTCTTATGTAGCAGATAAAGATAGTATTAATTATCTTGATATTAATTTTTTTAAAACAAATTGATGGTACCTTAAACACTAGAATTTATAGGAAGCCTACACATTGCAATGCCTATTTACATTTTACTAGATGTCATTCTATGCATGGGAAAAAAAGCATTGTGAGGAGCCAAATGATCCGGGTTTCTAGATTGACATCAGACAACATGGATTGTCTTGGGGAATTTGATTTAGTGAAGGATATGTTTAAGGAGAGAGGGTACCCACTGGATCTTTTGGATTCTATTTGTAATGAAATTTTGATGGGTAGACAGAATAAGTATGCTCCCATTACTAAGTCTGGACTTGGGTACCAAACTAATTTAAATAGCTTGGAAAGTGGTAAGTTATCTGAATCATTTAAGGTTAACAACATGGTTATGCATTATACTATAGAAGCCAGACACTTTGAAAAGATTATTTCTAAAAATTGGTCTTTATTACAAGCTGGTAGGGATATTTGTCATTTATTTGTTTCCAGACCCACTTTTACATATAAAAACAGGAGCAATTTTAAAGTGATGTTGGAACATACTGGATGTACATATGGGGTCCCTACAACTAGAAGATGCAAACACTGTACAAATTGCACGTATATTAATGTAAATAAAGATGGTGAGCTACTTACTAAGATTAATACTTGGCATAAGGGCAATTTTGTAAATTGTAACACCAAAAGAATTATTTATTTAGCCACGTGCTGTTCATGTAATGCATTTTATATTGGTAAAAACAATCATTCTCTTAAGCAATGGATATATCAGCATATTTATAGTATTAGAAGAAGGGACAATATTAGTGCACTTGCTCGACATTCATTATACTGCTCTAATTCAAGCAAATGTCTTACAAACTAATTCATGAAGTCCAGCTATCTGCCATCAAAGGAATACATATTTTAGTTGTGGTTGAGGGTCATATTTGCCATCTTTATCAGAATCTAAAATCTGTCATCCAGAGTTCCAACTATAACTGCTTTGTCCTTTCATTATGAGAGGAAAGTCAATTAAGTTACATACAGCCAGCCATGACTATCACATAAAATGCAAGTAAACAGATTGCTCATTGGTGGTTATGCACAAATACTGAATGTGAAGTGTCAACATCTGCATTATGGAGTTCTGGGATCTGCACAATAACGGGAATGGTAAATACTGAATACTGAATTCCAAACCTGCAAAGTATTAGGACTTCTTCGTACAACACCAGGCATGGACTGAATGTATGCCCTCTATGAAATCAAGACTTTCTGGCTAAAATTTGCCCTCGACTTTGATAATAGAAATGAACTACAACACCCAAAACACTACCCAACATTCACTCACTACCACAAATCTAGACAAAAAAAGTGTTTTAACAAGATGGGGGCATAGGTAAGAGAAGCAAGATGTGGGCATAGGTAAGAGAAGCAAGATGGGGGCATAGGTAAGAGAAGCAAGATGGTGGCATAGGTAAGCGAAGCAAGATGGTGGCATAGGTAAGCGAAGCAGTAACGTTGCTGCACTCCTCTTCTGCGTATACACTGCTATAAAGGCAAAGTGCTGAACCATAAACTTCAGTGATGCACAGTGTTGAAGAGTACAAAGTCAAAGCCAACCTCCTTTAAGGCTAGCAGTCAAGATGGCAACTACTGTCAGAAAAATCAGCATTTGTCACTGCGACTACACCTACAACAACAATCCTAAAGTACATATTTATTATGCAGGAAAGAGTATCTAGCAGTTCCAAGTGTACTGTCAGTGAGGGACACAGTTCAGGTGAAAAGTAGCTCCCCAGCTTAGCAGGTAAAGCAGATACACCAGTAAAATTCTGGGATGATGGCCATACAAGTGCTCTGGTAATTGTAGTGTTAGTCAATTTTTCTGTTCAAATTTATCACGTTTCATAAGACAGCTTCATAAACACACATGAAAAAATAATTCTTAGAAATCACTGTTCATATCCAAATACATCTGTACCTCTGCACTAAACTTTTAAACATCCAAGTGTAGGACAACTCACTTTTCTGTCCTGCTGTCGCTTGTTCTGCTGTTCTACTTCTAATTTATCTTCAAACTGTTGCTGCAGGCGTTTCTTTGTGAATTCAGTCTCACGAACTGCACGTTCATACTTCATACGCCACTCTCCACCTAAAAAAAATAAATAAATAAATACCAGCATATGTCATTTTATTTTAAATAATGATTAGGCTTTCCTTTGCATGTAAGGAGGAGGTATAAACAGAAATAGTAAACATCATTGTTAATGCTAATCTATGTCACTAATGAATATGCAATCAGGCAAGAGCTTCTGTTCTTCAGTTATGCTTATCACAGCCAATAAATCAGAGCTTGCACATTCGCCAAGTCAGATCATTTTCTTTTACTCCTGGCACACATCTAGATCTTTGACTGCTCGGTCCTTCTAGCACTCATCTGACAAGTGCAGTGTAACTCTAAAACTAAATAACAGAACATGGTCAGTGGCACCACTGCTGAACTTGTACCAGATAAAATGCCTATAAACAACCTTGGTTTTAGAACTCCATTTAAAATTTGAAACACTTTTAATGAAACAGTGAACCATTAAAAAGAGTTCAGCCATTTCTAAAAAAAAATTGTATATTTATGCATGCGTCTCTGTGCTCATGTATATGTGCGAGCACTTGTATTAGCAATTTTGTGGAATTTAATTTGCCCTGATAAGTCATAAGCAGAGTGCTTTCACCCCTACATAAGATATACTTTTCAAATCCATAATGCTGGTTGTATGGAAAATATGGACTTTTAGGCAACAATTTGTTGGCTGAGAAAAACACTACATTACTTGTTCTGTCCATAACAAATAGGATAAAGTATGCTTTAGGAAACTGAATGAATGACTGACTGACTGCATGAAATAAGCAGAACTGCTTTACACTTCCTAATCATTAAGTAGTTACAAATTACTTTATAGATCCTATTTTGAGGTTTATCCACCAGAAACAGCAGCTTTGGAACTTTCAACAACTGGCTGCATGAACAAAAATACAAATGCAAATATTACTGCTCTAAACTAAAATGGAAAACTCACACTTAGCGGCAGTTATCTGAACAGTGTTAAATTTGGATCATACAGAAGTGAGGCTATAATTACTGAAAAACAGAAGATTTGCAGCTTCAAATGAGAACTTCCTGTCTCTTTTTGCACGCAGCAGGCTGTGAGGGCATCATTCACTTCTGAATCCACTCAGTGTGAACTTCACTGCTTCATTATGACATGCTTTCCAGAGAAATAAATACTGATAGCAGGGATAGTCTGAAAGTAAACATGCAATTTCCAAAGTAGCCTTTCATCAACACTGTTAACGTTATTTATCTCACCAAGGATAATACTGCTGTGGCATGGTATAAACACCAGGCTTCTCCCAGAAATGCGCATTTTATTCAACCAGCATATCTGTAATTAGGAAGCTTTTTTTTTCATTTTGTTAAATTTAGGTTACTGTATTCTGGGTCCTGCTACTGTACTCAGTCTTAAAAAGACAGAGTCCTGATTAATTTTAAAAAGAATGATTAACATTCTGAATTATTTTTCCAAGTCCAACTATAAATCCATTAAATGGGAATGTACAGCTGTGTAAGAAATTACTATAACAGTTGATATCCAAATGGATCACTGTTGCATTAATGCTACGAAAAGTATCCTGTCCAGGACACCATACCTTTGCCCAATATAACAAACATTGGTGCCTTCCTCTTGTGTTTGTACATCCGACCAACCTATGCACGAGAATACGTAGTAGTACATAAGAGATGTATGGGAGCAAAGTCTCTCAGAGCTCTCCTTGACCAGGAAGAGTAGATTCAGGCGCAGAAACAGGACTCAGGTCAGTAGGGTAGAAAGAGGAAACAGTAGGTCCACAACAGCCAAGGAACATAAAAAAAAGGGAAGGGGGTTCAGACACTGCAACAGTGATCTATTTGGACATCTACTGTTAAAGTAAGTTCTTACACAACTGTACAATGTCCTTCCTTGATAAATGTTGCAGTGTTGCTCACTGATAGGAAAATTCTCAAAGTGTTTATACTGATTGGGAGAAGGACTGAGGTACAGAAGTGTTAAAATAATCTTTGAGTCTAAACCATTGACAAAAAGCACCAGAAGGAACAGCAGCTGTAGTAAAATGAACTTTGACTTTGTAATGGAGGGATTTTCCCATGAAAGGAGTAACAAAAAGATATAGCAAAGAATTACATCTGGAGCTTATGTAATTTGGTGTAGGAAAACCCATATTTTACCTTCAAAGAAGACAAACAGATCTGATTTTCTAAAGAGCTAAGTTTTGCCAAAAAAGATTCTAAGCTGCCTGTGAATACCCAGCAAATGAAGGATCACTTCTCCCTTATTTTAAAGGTTAGGGAAAAAGCTGGTAAATGGATAGAGTTGTTTAAAGACATTTAAGACCTTGTCCCAAGGGAAACGCTGTCTTTGTATAAAAAAAAAAAAAAAACAGGAACAGCAGAGAAGCCATAAGAAGTTGCAACTCTTGAACCTCTTAGCAGAAGTCAAAGCCACCAACAAAACTGGCTTCTTCCATGTGATGAATTTTATAGTAGTAGAAGAGTCAGGGGATCACACGGGGAGAGAGTTAATTTCTCCAGTGCATAAATCAAGTTTTAAAATGATTTTTTTTTTTCTTGGAAGACTGATGTGTAGAACAACTTTTAGAAATTGTTTATTGTGAAGAAAAAGATGGATCCATACACAAACAGGAAGAAATGCTGATAAATGTCCTTTAATACAAGAGTATGGTATAGAGTTACCACCTGTCCCACTTTGCGAGTGACAGTCCCTCTTTGGGCAGTAGTGTCCTGACAAAAAATTGTAAAAATGGCAAATGTCCTGAGATTTTAGGACAAAATTATTTCCTATATTTTATGTAATAGTTTCATAAAACAGTTATTCTGTATCTAAAATACCTAAATGTTAAAAGAAACAGAATAAGCAACTAAAATGCTACAAGAATAAGCTTTTATTTAGGCAAAAAAGTTAAGTTCTAACCTTTGTACTGACCGTGGGTATGTGTCAGCCTGTAAAATCTGATGTTTATACCAAAAATGTCCCACTTTGGCTATTTGAAAAGGTGGCAACCCTAGTATGGTAGTCCAGAGATGAGCAGCTGTACAATAATTTGAGGATAATTGATACACTTGACAGGTGATAAGTCTTTACTTTTGGCATCAAATTGAAAATATCTTCCATTTGGAAATGTAAGCTTTTCTTGTAGCAGATTTTCCAGTCCCATGTAATACCTGTACTGCAGTGTCCTCGGAAAAAGGTATCTGAATGGTACCAAAACTGTCATGTTTGGAGTTTGCAAGTTGGGATGAATGAGAGAAACTTTCAGAATTAGGGGAACTGGAGGAAACAAAAAGAACTTTCCCACTCCAAGAGATTAATAAAGCCTCCATTTTCATATTTCTGTGCATGGGACTCTGCAGAAAGACAGTTTTGAGTTGCCTGCTAAGAGTGGAGGGAAAAATATCTATCTGGGGAGCTCCCCACTGATGAGCAATCTGAAAGGAGACATCTCTCTTCATCCATTCATGATGGTTTGCCTTGGATCTGCTCATCAAGGACATCTCTGAAGAAATGTAAGTTGCCTGGAGAAACAATGTACTAAGAAGCAAACAGCCAAGCCTTCATGGCCAAGATGCAGAGATGATATTTGAAACTGAATTTTATCTTGAGAAAGGAAGGCCATCATGCAAGAAGTTTTCAGTTGGCACCCTAAAAACACTAAATTTTGTGAAGGTTACACGGTGGATTTTTTCAGGTTTAGGTTGAACCTTAAGCAAAGAAATAGAGCCATAGTGAATGGTAGATTATGCATTTTTTCCCTTTTTTGATGTACTTTGAATTGGAATATTTTGTAAATAAGGATATATGTGGATACCTTGCAGCATACCGAATGTCATTATAGGGGCTAAACATTTTGTGAATACCCTTGGAGCTGTAGAAAGACCAAAGGGCAAAGCAGAATACTGAAAACTTAAATCCTAAAGCACAAAATCTTAAGCATTTTCTGTGAGCTGGATTAATAAGAACATGAAGATAAGCGTTCTTTAGATCCAAGGTAACCTGAAAGGCTTGTTAGAAAATCACAGGAAGACGACTTTGGAGAGAGAATGAATTTTGGAATTTTCTGGGAAAGTGTTCAGAATTAAGTCCAAAATGGGTCGTCAAGCACCTGCCTTTCTTGGAACAAAGAATAGTCCTTTTTGGTGATGTAGGAATAATTTTAGAGTTCCCTGATAGAATACATCTTGTAAGACTGGAAAAAAAGTACAGTTGTGTATACTTACCACAAATGTAGATGTTTGAGTGTATTCATTGTTGCAGTCATCACACTTGGGTTATCTGCCTGCAAGTAGCCCTCAGTCGGCCCAAATACTAGAGTCTTGGGATTTCTGCGTCATATGCTGTCACTTCCTCCATGACGTCAGGTCGTCAGGGGTATAAAATAGGCAGCTGATGCCATTACATCAGTTTTTCTTGCCCCAGATGTCAAGAGCACCCCAAATAGGAAGCTAGTATATGGTGTGGAACACCACCAGTAAAAAGTAAATACCCCTGCCATATAAAATGGCCATACAGCAGATAGGTAGAAAGGATAGAGAAAAACAGGGGGCTGGAAGGAGGGAAACCAGGACTGCAACAGTGAATACACTCGAACATCTACATTTATGGTAAGTGTACACAACTGTACAATGCTCTTCGTGTTTCACTGTTGTGGTCATTCCCACTTGCTGAGGAAGGGTGGAGGCATTCAAGAGGAGTTAGGGCTGGCTAGCAGGCCTTGTAAGACTGCTGTAGCAAATCCAGCTCTGGATTTAGAAAAAATTGGTAAGTGGTAATACTTGGTGAAGGTGTGTACAGAACTCCAGGTTGCAGCTTCCAGAATGTCCCTGGTAGGGACTCCCCTGAGAAATGCTGTAGAGTTGGAAGTAGCCCTAGTGGAATGTGTTCTGATCCCCTGTGGGGTAGGTTTTCCATGGTGCTTGTAGCAGAAATGGATGCAGTGCACTATCCATTTGGAAATAGTTTGTTTTGAAATGGCCTTGCCCTCTGCCCCTGTAGCAAAGCTGACTAGCAGTCGGTCAGATATTCTGAAAGGTTTCATCCTGTCGAGTTAGAACCTGAGCTGTCTGTGCACGTCCAAGGAGTGCAGGATCCTCTCCCCTTTATTTTAAGGATTAGGGAAGAAGGTTGGCAAAAGAATGGCTTCATTTAGAGCCACACTGGAGACCACCTCAGGAAAACCCTGTCAGTATGGAAAATAATGAAGGGTTCCACAGCCATTAGTGCCTGTAACTCAGACACTCTTCTAGCTGAGGTTAGGCTAAAAGCAAGGCTGTTTTCCAAGAAAGGGATTTTAACTCTGCTGAAGCTGCAGGTTCAAAAGGGGGCAGCGTGAGCTTTTCCAGTCCTAAGTTAAGGTCCCAGGCAGGGATGGGTACTCTCCTAGGGGGCCTTAAGTTGTTAGCCCCTCTCAGAAACTGTTTGAAGAGATGGTGAGAGAATAGAGGTGGCTCAGTATTATAATGAGCTGAGATGACAGAGGCATGAATATTAATGGAGGAGAAGGATAGGCCTCTGTGGAGTAGCTCTGCTAGGTAATCAAGGATTTGAGGTAAGGATGGCACAGCTGTGTCCTTTCCTTGAGACTTGACTCCAAGAGCAAGATCTTTTCCACTTTTCAGCGTAGGATTTTCTAGTACTAGGCCTTCTGGCCTCAAGAATGACATCCAGCACCTGCTTGCTGAGGGTTGTTGATGGAGTATTCAGGGGATAAGCCAGGCTGCAAGGTTTAGGTTTGCAGTTGTAGATGCAAAATCTGTCCCTCCTGCTGAGACAGCAGGGAAGGCGTCTGATGAAGGTGCCAGGGTGGCACTGTTGTCAGACTGTGTAAGAGTGGGTACCAGTGCTGGCATGGCCAATCTGGGGAAATAAGAATTGCCCTTGGGCTGTCCTGTCTGATCTTGAATAGTACCTTTGAGAGGAGAGGCAGAGGGGGAAAGACATAAATTGAGAGATTTTCCCATTTGAAGGATAAGGCATCCATCTTCCAGGCCCTGCTGTGAGGGTTCCTGGTGCAAGATTTGCTCAACTGGTGGTTCTTGGGGGAGGCAAAGAGGTCCACCACCTCTGGATTAGAAGGTTGAAGGTGTTGGGCTCCAATTTCCACTCGTGTGGGTCCAGGAGATTTCTGCTTAAGTCATCTTCCAGTGAATTCTGTTTGCCTGGCAGGAAATGAGCTTGCAGATGCACTTAGTTGCTCAAGGCTGTGTTCCACAGGGCCATGGTTAACCTGTAGAGTGGGTAAGAATGGGTTCCCCCTGCTTGTTTATGTACCACATAACTATGGTGTTGTCTGTTTTTATCAGCAGTTGTCCTGGAAGGATTAGGTATTTGAAGGCTGTCAAAGCATACTGTATAGCTAACATCTCTTTTTGATTGATGTGCAGGAGAATTTGTCTTCGGCTCCACTTTCCCTGAATGCATTTGCCTGCCATGTAAGCCGCCCATACATAGTCTGATGCATCTGTAGTTAGGGTTTGGGCGGCGAGGGGTTGAGTGAAAGGCAGTCCCTTGTTGTGGTTGCATGCTTCTGCTCACCAAAGGAACTCTGCTCTTAGACAAGGAATGATCGGAATGACTGTTTCCAGGTCCTGAGAATGTTGGCACCAAAGACTTTTTAAATACCATTAAAGTTTCCTCATATGCAGTCTTGCATATGGAATTAGCAGAATGCATGAGACCATAAACCCTAGGGCTTGCAGTATTTTCCTTGCAGATAGCTGGGTTTTGGTGGCCATGTGTTTGAAGTAGTTGTTCAAATAGATCTGTTTTTCTGGAGTGAGAAAGGCCATCTGGGAATTTGTGTTCAAGTTTGCTCCCAGGAATACAATTTTTTGACTGGGCACTAGTGATTTCTTTTCATTGATGGTATACCCCAATGAAGATAGAAGTCTTTTTACAAATGCCAGGTGTTGCAGTAATTCCTGACTGTCTGCCTGAATCAGACAATCGTCCAAGTATGGGAAAATTTGGATATTTCTCTGCCTGCAGTATGCAATGGCTGGAGCCAGGCACTTTATGAATACTCTGGGTGCAGTAGACAAGCCAAAGGGAAGTGCAGAGAACTGATAGTGCATAGAGCCTGCCCTGAAGCGGAGATATCTCCTGCAAGACTCCCTTATGGGGATGTGCAGATAGGCTTCTTTTAAGTCTAGGGTGACTAGCCAGGCATCCTTGGCTAGCACAGGGAGAAACTGTTGCAGGGTTAGCATTTTGAATTTTGGGACCACCAGAAAAGTGTTGAGAATTGATAGATCCAGGATTGGGCGCCAACAGCCCTCTTTTCTGGGCACCAGGAACAGTCTGGAGTAGAAACCCTGTCCCCTTTGTTCTACTGGAACAGGTTGGATGGCCCTGATATTGAGCAGGGAATGTACTTTCTTTTGAGCCTCTGCCAACTGGTTTGGAGGAAGGTCTGGAAACCCGCTTGGGGTTGGCAGGGAATGGAAGTAGAATTTGTACCCCCTGGGATACAATGTTTAGAACCCATCAGTCCTGAGTAATGGACATCCAGTTTTTGTCATGAAGGGCAAGTTTTCCTCCTAGGGGTGCAAGTAGATGGGCAGGGCTGGGATACAATGTTTAGAACCCATCAGTCCTGAGTAATGGACATCCTGTTTTTGTCATGAAGGGCACATTTTCCTCCTAGGGGTGCAAGTAGATGGGCAGGGCTGGGAAGGATAATTGAGAAGTCATTGTGAGCTTTTACCATAAGGGGATGGCTTGTCACTCCCTGTTTTTGATGTGGGAACACTCCATTGTTTAGATCTCTGCATACCCTGAGACTGTAGTCCTGGTGGTCTGCTTCCCCTGGGTTTGGACTGATAAGGCCTGGAAGGGGCTGGAAAGGACCAGTTTTTTGTAGGCCAATGCCTACTGTATCTAGGTGGTTGCACTTGTAAGAATTATTTAACAGTTTGCATAGATTTAGCTTTTTCTTCCATCTTTTTAAGAACCTCTTCTGCTTTGGTGCCAAATGGTCCTGATTTAAAGGAGTGAATAGTAATTTTGATTTGACATGGTCTGGCAAGGTTTGTTCCTTCAGCCAAGCATCCCTTCACAGTACAGATCCAGTGACTGCAGCCCTGCAATATGCTTCTAGGGCATCAAAGCCACACTGCAAAGTATGCTTACTAACTTGGTTTGCAGAATGCATCAACTCTTGTAAATCTTTATTTTCTGCACAATCTGGAAGCAACACCATTTTTTGTTTAATTTGTTCCATTATATGTTGCTGGTACTTCAACATATAAAACTGGCAATTCAATGCCCTGATGGCAAGAGTTGCAGCGGTATATACCTTCTTACCCCATCTGTCTAAAGCTCTGAAATCCCTGTCTGAAGGAGTAGGATTTTTGGCTGTAGTAGTCTTAAAACCTTTAGGCCCCTGGGAAACAGTCTCCGGATCCGCAGTAGGATTCTTAAAGAGAAATTTGTGAGAATCGGGTACTGTGTAGTACCTGTCAGGTTTTCTAGGGGCCGGTGGTAAAGTGTCTGGAGTAAGACTGGATTCCATAAAGACATCATCGACAACATCCAGAACACGGGGTATAGCTAGGGGCCTGTGCTGAGGCAACTCTAAAAATACTATGAGTCTCTGTTTGGGCTAAGGATAATCCTGGCATTCCCAGTGGAAATGCTCCCTTAAAGTATGCAAGGTTTCACCAAAAGAAAAATCCTCTGGAGGGGAGGCAGAGGGAATGGATTCCTCTGCATCTGAATCCTCAAAGGTAGATAAGGGTATGTCCTGGTAATCAGAAGGGTCAGAGTCATCGTACTCCTGGTCTGTAGAATCAGAAAGAAACTCAACTCTTGGTCTCTTAGCAGGGGAAGGCTGGCTTCCCCTCATTAGGGTGATAAGGTCTTCAGCCATTCTAAGCATTTGTTTTTGAGGCATGGGAGCTTCAGCATACTCTTTGGTTGTCGGTTTTCTAGGCATAGTGCGTACTCTGAGCCTGAGAAGCTCAGTACTTTTAGCTAAAAATGAAGTTGTCAGTTCAATGTGAATATCGGTAGGTCGGAATACACCCTCAGAAGCTGGTGCCTGCATAGCGGCTCCGGACCCATCCAAGGTAGAGACATCTGCAGATTCCATAGTCAAAGCAGCATCTAGCAGCATACCGGACTCCGAATGGGTCTTAGCAGAGGCCTGCGAATCTGTAGAAGTGGGCATCAGGGGCTGCAAAGGCACCTCACTGAGTACTGCTAGACTGGCGACTAGCTTAACAGAAGCGTAATCGGCAGTTTTTCACATATGGGGTCTGTCTCTGTCTTTATCTTTGCGCTTTTTCGGAAGATTGGTAGTCGGATCACTTACCGAAGCCATTTCAGAATATGGAGAATGAGAGCGAAAGAATTTAGCGACAAAAATAGTCAGACGACGAATGGTTAGGGCGTTATGCAAGGCACAAAACTGACAGCGAGGGTCGTCATGGTCTGGGCCTAAATAGGTGACGCAGTAAGAATGAAAATCTCTGTAAGGTGTTTGCTTTCCCCAGGCAAGACAATTGTTAACTTTTTCTGACATCGGTTAGAGCAAGAAAAAAGAATCCCCAATGGGGTACTTAGCTTTAGAAGACTTCAGGTTTGAAACTTGAAAAACGAAAATTTCAGGTAGCGGCCGACCAGCACTTGAGAACTGCTTCTGCTTCGGGCTCCTTCTCAGCAAGAAAGACTGATGTAATGGCATCGGGTGCCTGTTTTATACCCCTAATGACCTATCATCATGAAAGAAGCGACAGCATCCAATGCAGAAATCCCAATACTCTGGTATTCGGGCTGACTGAGGGCTACCTGCAGCAGGCAGATAACCCAAGTGTGATGACTGCAACAGTGAAACGAGAAGAACATCAGATGTTCTTGGTTTGGGGGATCTTGGTGAATTCTGGAAGAAACTGGGGAAGAGGTTCAAAGTCAGTTTTTACTCCTTCTGGATTATGTCTGATGATACTGATTTTCAAAGTGGCACAGACAGAGAATTTCCCTGAAATAAATTAAATGGGTTGGCTGAGGTGGGAGGGAAGGAAGGCAGAGAAGTTGGTAGTCATAAGTTTGATGTCTTGTCACCAAAGGATTTTTTATGTCCTTTGAAATCAGATTTAGGTTTCTCCTGACACTTCTCTGTATGTTTACTTTTTTTTTTTTGCTGTGACATTTGGCATTTGTGAAAGAATGGTTCATCTTTAGAGGGCAATTTCTCTGAAATTTTGGCACAGGGAAGAGAAAAAGGTTGCTTAAAATCTTGCATGATTTTCTCCTCCCTTGTAAGTTTTGAAAACTACAGATGCGAGACCAAAAGATTGTCTTTGCGCAAATGGGTATCCAGTAACAGTCTTGACATCAAAAGGAAAGGATTGTAAGCAAATCCAGTTGTTGCTGCCTTGTAAGAGACAACAGCAGCTTCATAGCCACACACTTAAATATTCTGCAACTTGTGTGGCAGAATTAAGCAAAAACAATGAAGAGGCTTTACTTGCAGAATAAGAAATATCTGAAAATAGTTGGTTCATGTCATCAAACACAGACAAAAGATACATGGTCATATGGGTCTGACAGTTTCAGACAAGAAAAGAAAGTGTAGCAGACGTGTACACTTTCTTCTTGTACCTTATCTATATTCCTACTATCATCATCATTAGGCAAGGCATTTGTTGAAGGCAGGAGTTTAGATTCTTTGTCTAATTTGACTGAAAACACAGCAGGGTTTTGTGTAAAAATGTATCAGAATCTGGGACTGCATAAAACCTATCAATTTTTTTGCTTGTTTAAGAGCAGATGGCTGTGACACAGGTTTTCAAGAAAGCACAAGTGGTATCTCGCAAAGCATCCAGTACAGAGGGACTAGCTGAAGGATTAGGGACATTCATGATTAGCAAGTTATAGTGTCTCTTTCGCATTTCATATATTAGTTTACCTTCCTAGTGGAAGTGTTGAATCGTTTTTAAAATAGTGCCACCAAAATCCATTTCCTCCAAAGGAGAGTCAGGAGAAACTGCATCTTCATTCTCCAGTTCAAACGCAGTAGGATTGGATCTGTGAGAAATAAGCTAAAGATTCCATACCCAAACCTGAAGAATCAGGAAGGAAGATATGCTTTCTTTTTTGCTTCCTCTTTTAGAAGTGTTAGCAGAAATAATGCAAGGTGGGGCAAACTCCTTATGTACCTCAACAAGGGTACCCGAGACATCCTCTTGAACTAGGATCTGTTGGAATGCTGTCTGTTTCCTCAGAAATCACCCACAGAGGGTTCCCCCTTTCTTGCCCTGTCAGCTACCTTATCCAGATGGAATGTACCTGGAAGCTGAACCTCGTTAGCTTCCAGAGGTGTCATGACAGCAGGAGATGAGGGGAGCCAAACGGAATGTGAGCTCATCACTCAACGCTTTCTGGACTTCATAAACTCCAATGCCCTGGATCAACTTATCTACACCCCCACCAGGGGCAACAATATCCTAGATCTAGTCATTACCAACATGAGTGACCGATGTTGCACACCTGAAGTCAACGCCTCATTGGTCCGATCCGACCATAAGCTAATCACCCTAGATATCCACATCCTGCCCCCACCCTCCATTAAGGAAACCACGGTAAAAAATTTCTTCAAAGTCAACTTCACGCTTCTTAAGACAGAAGTGGTGAATTTCATGACACCCATGCAGATGGACAATACAGTTACGACTACTGAATCCTACACAATTGCATTTTATAAGCACTTACATGAGTGCATGGATCATGCTATCCCAAACAGAACCAAGACGCTATCCTCCAAAAAAAGGAAGCCAATCTGGTGGTCCCCTGCTATAAACAAACTGTACAACAGAAGGAAGAAACTGTTGCAAAAGAGAGTAAAATCCCATGAGTGGAGGAGCTCCCTGGTCAGCCTCAGTAAGAAGCTGCGATCCCTGATAAAATCCTCCAAAGCTAGTTACGAAAACAAAATCATCACTGATTCTAAAGACAACCACAAAGCATTCTATAGCTATGTCAAGAATCTCAATGGCAACACTCAGATCTGCTCTGAGTTACTGAGTTACAGCACAATGGCACTAAATATACAGACCCAACTGATATTGCCAACGTCCTGGCAGATAGGTTCAGTGCTAACTTTACCCCCTTCTTACCCCCTAAAGGGCCCATCTCTATACTGGAAGAATGCAAAGTTCCTGTAATCACGGCTGCACAAGTAAAAACCACACTCTCCAAAGCCAAGAACACAGCATCCATGGGACCAGACAACATCCCAGGCTGCGTTCTACATGAACTACAGAACGATTTGGCACCCCACCCAAGTACCATGTTCAATCATAACCTCACCTCAGGCTTTGTGCCTGCTGAATGGCACACAGCGACAGTTATCCCACTCCACAAGGGGGGAGCCATCACAGACCCCGGGAACGACCGCCCCATTAGTCTGACGAGCCTGGTCTGCAAGCCATGGAACATACCATCATGGAACTTATAAACAAAGACAATGGTAATCTCCAAACTCTGGACCCCACCCAGTTCGGTTTTGTAAAAGGCAGATCATGTCTCCTAAACCTGATAGACTTCTTTGAAGGAGTCACCAAAGCCGTAGACGAGGGTAAGGTGGTTCACACATCCTATCTAGATCTTGCCAAGGCTTTCAACACCATCCACCACTCAGGAATTATAGATAAACTCACTAAACTAGGTATACATCCCTATATGTCACAAGATGGGTTGCCAACTAGCTCACTGACAGAACCCACACTGTGAATGTAGCGGACTCCAAATCCGACTTCAGACCAGTGACAAGTGGAGTACCACAGGGTTCAGTCCTGGGTCCTCTCCTGTTTGGTATCTACTTCTCTGAAGTACAGGGTAACGCAAAAGGGCTTTGGCTAATGAAGTTCGCAGATGACTGCAAACTAGGAGCCATAATCGAAACTCCTAATGATGTGGACAACCTACAAAAGGGCCTCACTGAGACAGATGCCTGGTGTCAAAGCCATGGCCTCAAGCTCAATGCCAAAAAGTGCATTGTCATCCTCTTTGGTAAAAACTCTGTAACCATGAACTACAAGATAGGCGGTAGTCTACTTAACACCAAAAGTGTGATAAGAGACCTTGGGACACAGATGAACAGTAGTCTCTCCTTTGATAATCACATCGCCACAATAGTCAGGAAATCCTACTACGTGGCACATCTCATCACAAAAGGTTTCTCATCCAGAAAAAAAGAGGTCATTGTTCTCCTCTACTCATCACTCATTAGACCCATTATAGAGTACAATGCCCCTTTTGGTATGTACCTCACAAGACATCTACAACAACTGGAAAGGCCGCAGAAATACCTCACAGAGAGATTACCGGCCTCAAACAGATGCCCTACGCAGACAGTCTCAAAGAAGTCCAGCTTTACTCCGTCGCATATCGCCTACTCAGAGGTGATCTCTGCCTAACATACAAAGCTATGTCAAACCCAGAGCTGTTGGACATGCTCCACTTAAAGAAATCCCAGTCCCTCCAAGCTACACACTCTAGGGACCTAAACCTTGTCACCACAATAAAAAGAACATGCCGGAGAGATAGATTCCTGTCCCAGAGAGATCCCATACTCTGGAATAAACTACCTATCTATATCAAACAACGCTCCCCATTAGCACTCTTCAAGAAAAATCTTGATGACTGGATGGGAAATAGGAAATTCACCCCAGGGATCACTTCTGTGGCTCTGCTTGACAGTGGCACAGGAAAATTATTTCCTTGGGTGGCAAAAGCCAGGGTACCTTTTTGGCTGGGCTTGTATAGGCCCTAGGGCCGATAGCCTAGTACCTACCTATGAGTGGGACGTCAGTGTGCCTGACTATAGAGTCACCTATTACTAGTATGTTGGGTATGTTATTTTGCCTTGAGGACATGCTCCACCTAAAGAAAACCATATCCCCTCGAACCACACGCTCTAGGGATCTAAACCTCACCACAACAATATACTGGACATGCTGGAGGGATAGATTCCTGTCCCAGAGACTTCCCATGCTCTGGAACAAGATTCCAATCTACATTAGGCAGGCTAACACTCTTCAAGAGAAACCTTGACGAGTGGATGGGAAACAGAAAGTTTACCCTGGGGATCACTTCAATGGCTCTGCTGGACAGAGGCACAGGGAACTAATCTAAGGGGGGCAGCGAAAACCAGTACATTCTGGATAGGCTTATAAAAGCCTTCGGGCAGATAGCCTATTACCTACCTATGAATCGTACCTCAATGGAGACTTCCTGTTTCATCTGGACAACAGAAACCTGAGAAAATATAGGTTTCTTAGCTTTCTCACATGGCTGTTAAGGGGTATCAAAGAGATAATTCAGAGGCCATCCTACTTTGTGCAAGCTCCTTATTTCCTTGGACTTACCAGGTCAACAAATAAATAAATGAAGGATGTCTCACTATAATTATTGAACTGTTTTACCAGTCCTAGCACTTGAAGCTTAAGGCTAAAGTGCAAGGTCCTCTAGGAGAGAGACCATTTTCAATCAGGCCACCAGTACAGTTAACAGAACATTGTGGTTTGGCTCTCATAGAGCTGAAGTACTTATGGCTTACAGCAGAAGGGTAAAGTTTCACTACGACAGTGCAAAATTAAGGTGCTACAGAAAGAAGCATGTGTCACCAGGGATGTAATTTTCATGGGAGAAGTTTCAATTTGCAGACAGTCATTGGTTTAGAAAGGCTCTAAATTGAACACACAAGAACCAAAATGATAATTCCAAAAGGTGCAGAAGGTGACTGCTTTCTAATCAAAAGTCTGATGCTCTGTGAATTCTTTACCCAACATCAATGATTCAATGTGCTTGCACAACTACCTTGTGATCAAAAGGCTCATGATTCTATCACCATGCTAGTCAGATGGACTCACTTTCCAATACTGACATTAATGTTCTGCATTCAAATGTGAAATCCTTTAGGTGAGAGGTTAAACCAACAATGAATGCAGCTGAGACACATGATACAGTATCATAATACCTGCTGATGAAAAGCAGGAGTCTTCTTCATATAAAGACAGGTATAACTGGCTTCCAATGAAAAAAAAAAAAAAACAAAGGTTTAGTAAGTTCACAGACACCAGTATTTGGAAGCAGTACACTTGGCTGATACTGGACTGACAAGCTGACAGCTACACCATGACACAGCCTGAAAGGCCAAGTGCTAAAACTACAGCAGGTGGCCTAGTAACTTGTATCCATTCTGTACTATAGTGAAGTCTTAGTGGAAGGTATTTTTTTTTTGGGGGGGGGGGGGTTGGGCTCAAAGAATCAGACTAAGTCACTCTTCCAAAAGTAACATGGAAGTGGCTTATAGAGCAGAAACAAAAGTATAACAAACTGTCTTGGCACACAAGGGCTTCTTTAAGCACTACCCACCAACATGACAACATTACACTGTTAAGCCAGGCAGGTAATAAGGATTATGAGAACATGCTTACCCTGGGCCCATGGGCAAACATACCTTAACCATCCCATATACCTAGCGCAGTGATTGTTCCAATCCCTGGTATTCCATTAGGGACTTGACTGATTGCTTACTTCCCCTAGGATAGGCTTGCCTATCCTGCCTGATAGCTCCATTAGATACTGAAGCCACTAAATAAACTTGTGTCACATATCTGTAGTCAGGGCTTTACTTCTCTTCACTACTGGGCAGTCTAGAACACAAGACTTGAATCTTACATTGGATTGCCAACTCACTAGGTCACGTGTAATCAAAATAGGGGAAGTTATCTCCAGAAAGAGACGAGTCACCAGTGGGGTCCCCCAGGGTTCAGTACTAGGACATCTCCTGTTTGGCATCTACTTTTCTGAAGTAAAAGCCAATACCAAAGGGATCTGGCTGACAAGGTCTGCAAATGACTGTAAGCTAAGAACAGTCACAGAATCCCCAAAAGACATGGTCCTCCTGCAGGAAAGGTTTGTCTCAAAGAACTGGTGTCAAAATCATGGTCTGAAACTAAATGCCAAAAAATGCATTACTGTTCTCTTTGGGAAGTCATCTACCCTGGGAACTAGTACACTGACAATAAACCCCTAAGAGATAACCCAGTTGTTTGGGATTTGGGAAGTTACATGGACAGTTACCTAACATTTGACCAACATTTGTCTATTGTTGTAAAAAAAAGTCCTTCTATATATTGCACAGCTTATAAACAAAGGGATTGAGTCTAGATCTAGGGATGTCACTGTTCCCCTTTACACAGCCCTCATTAGACCAGTCATTGAAAATAATGCGCCCTTTGGCAGGTATCTGTCCAGACTCATGCAACAACTGGAACGTCCACAGAGATACCTTACTAAAAGGATTCAACGTGAAACAATATGTCCTACATGCACCGACTCAAAGCTTTGTCACTATACTAAGTATCCTACAGACTGCTAAGAGGTGACCCATGTCTGTCAAACAAGGCATCCTCAGATCCATTAATGATAGATTTACTGTGCATCAGTAAGTCAAATAACATCAGAAGTACTCAGGGTTTATGGATATAAAGTTTTCTGCAACATCAACAAAACAGTTTGGAGAGACAAGTATATCTTGCAGAAGACACAGCTGCTGTGGAACAGACCCCCCCCCCATCCACATACAACACAGTTAATCCTGTCCATATTCAACGGCAACTTAGATCTATGCATAGGAAGCAGAAAATTTACCCAGGATTGCTACCTGTACTACTAATTGACAGAGACAGCTCCAAAATGCTTTAGTCCATGCATGGATCCTCTTAAATTATCTATGGTATGATCCCAGTTACTTTCATTAGGGGTACTATACAATTATAAGAAATATTTCTATGTGTACTTCAAAAAACAATGGACTTACAAACTATTGAAGAATATTAGGTGAAACCTTAAATCTTGTTGAAGAAAATTGTCATTGATATTTGCACTGTATGTTGTACATCTTGAGAGATATGTTGTTTATATTGCTAATTATACAATTAAGTATATGTTTCATACTTTTGTAAATACCTTAATAAATATGCATTCAAACAGGAATTTCTTGCAGAGACATGAAAGCTTATGTCGGGTTAAAAAAAAGTGTTCTGACAATACATGGTTAAGATGTACAATTTCTACGATTTGACAATTTGTTTGTGAAAGTTTAGCAAAAAAATTAATCCTGGGTTTGTGTGTATTACAATATATTACAGTATTTATGGAAAGATTATGAATGCACTATCACTGCATATAACACTTCTTACTGAAAACATTGCTATTTGTAAACTTTTAATAGCTTTTATTGTTCACACAATATTTACATTTATTTATCTTATGCGTTTTAATTGATTTTTCAGAAACTGCTCCGGAATGCAAAGGTGTGTATAGTCTGCTGAAGGTGTGATATTCCACACTGCACAGGTGTTAATGATTTACTGGAAAAATGGAAAAAAAAGCAAACAAATACACTAAGAAAAGGAACTAAATCAACACAATCACTGTTCTTTTCTGATGTTTTAATATTACAGCCATTTTGGGTCGATTCTAAACTCCTTGATCTGTCTCTCTTAAAACCCGACTCCCTCATGGTTTTGGCGTCTTTTCAGGCTTGCTAGTTGTTGCTGAAGCACCTACCAAGGGGAGAAAACGCTGAGAGAAGAAAAGGAGCCACTTTTGTGATTTTAAGTATTTTCTTCTGATTTTTTGTTAAGTTTTACTGCTTTGCTGCCTACGTTTTGGCATTTTCCGGCTTGCTAAAGTTTATATCTGTAACAGTAACAGTTCCTGGAACACATCTAGAGCCTGATTACTGCATTTCCTGTGTTGCACTTAATTTAAAATCGTTTTTTTCTCTAAAAACTGCATTTTACCTGATTTTGGCCTAGCACTCAAGTGTGGGGTCATTTATTGCACTGTTGTGATTATTTTGCTGCTTGTGTATCTCTGCTACCTTTAAACTACAACAAAAAGAAAAAAAATCTTGCTTTTTTCCCACTTTCTGAAAGTTAAGAAAGTTCAGTTACAGATTTGCTGTTCTGAACTGTTTGGAAGTTTCTAAAAGGCCAGTGCTTGCTTGGGCTAAAGGGAAGTCTCTGTGTTCACCAGTGGGAGTGGTTAACACTGAACAGCCTGCCTGTCCCTGGAGGAGTGGTTACTACCTAGAAGCTGTAGTTTTATTGGCCATTTTGGGTCGATTCTAAACTCCTTGATCTGTCTCTCTTAAAACCCGACTCCCTCATGGTTTTGGCGTCTTTTCAGGCTTGCTAGTTGTTGCTGAAGCACCTACCAAGGGGAGAAAATGCTGAGAGAAGAAAAGGAGCCACTTTTGTGATTTTAAGTATTTTCTTCTGCTTTTTGTTAAGTTTTACTGCTTTGCTGCCTACGTTTTGGCATTTTCCGGCTTGCTAAAGTTTATATCTGTAACAGTAACAGTTCCTGGAACACATCTAGAGCCTGATTACTGCATTTCCCTGTGTTGCACTTAATTTAAAATCGTTTTTTTCTCTAAAAACTGCATTTTACCTGATTTTGGCCTAGCACTCAAGTGTGGGGTCATTTATTGCACTGTTGTGATTATTTTGCTGCTTGTGTATCTCTGCTACCTTTAAACTACAACAAAACGAAAAAAAAAAAATCTTGCTTTTTTCCCACTTTCTGAAAGTTAAGAAAGTTCAGTTACAGATTTGCTGTTCTGAACTGTTTGGAAGTTTCTAGAAGGCCAGTGCTTGCTTGGGCTAAAGGGAAGTCTCTGTGTTCACCAGTGGGAGTGGTTAACACTGAACAGCCTGCCTGTCCCTGGAGGAGTGGTTACTATCTAGAAGCTGTAGTTTTATTGGCTGTTTTGGGTCAGTTCTAAACTCCTTGATCTGTCGCTCTTAAAACCCGGCTGCCTCATGGTTTTGGCATCTTTTCAGGCTTGCTAGTTGTTGCTGAAGCACCTACCAAGGGGAGAAAACACTGAGAGAAGAAAAGGAGCCACTTTTGTGATCTTAAACATTTTCTTCTGATTTTTTTTAAGTTTTAGTGCTTCGCCGCCTACTTTTTGGCATTTTCCGGCTTGCTAAAGTTTACATCTGTAACAGTAACAGTACTTGGAACACATCTAGAGCCTGTTTACTGCATTTCCTGTGTTGCACTTAATTTAAAATCGTTTTTTTCTCTAAAAACTGCATTTTACCTGATTTTGGCCTAGCACTCAAGTGTGGGGTCATTTATTGCACTGTTGTGATTATTTTGCTGCTTGTGTATCTCTGCTACCTTTAAACTACAACAAAAAGAAAAAAAAATCTTGCTTTTTTCCCACTTTCTGAAAGTTAAGAAAGTTCAGTTACAGATTTGCTGTTCTGAACTGTTTGGAAGTTTCTAGAAGGCCAGTGCTTGCTTGGGCTAAAGGGAAGTCTCTGTGTTCACCAGTGGGAGTGGTTAACACTGAACAGCCTGCCTGTCCCTGGAGGAGTGGTTACTACCTAGAAGCTGTAGTTTTATTGGCCATTTTGGGTCAATTCTAAACTCCTTGATCTCTCTCTCTTAAAACCTTACAACTCTCTTTTTACACTGTTTTGCGCACTGAGCAGCGTCGGGCAGCGCCGCCTAAACAGGTTTAAACTATTCCAGGCTCTACAAAGTCTGCTCTTCACTTTTTCCCTTAGAACTGTTCAAACTCTCATAGTAATCACTCTATTCTCTTTCTAAAGCCCTGCACTTGCTCAGCTCTTATAAGGAAACACTAACTAACTAAAGCACTACACCCTCCTTGACTTCTCATAAATATTAGGCTCCCGATTGGTCCTTCCTGATCAAGTGAAAAATCAGTTCCCTTCCCTAATCTGATCAGTAAAAAAACAGTTCCCTATACTAATCTGGTATGTCCAAGGGTCAGTTTCAAGGTTACTCTCCAGTCCAGCTGGTGAATCTGGGAATTTTGAGGCAATGTTACAACTGCCTTATGCACACAGACAACCCTCTCCTCCTTCAAACAAACTCTAATACATGTGAGAGATGCAGTTACACAGCCAAACTGGAGGCAGAGCTCTCTCAACCCAAGACTGGCACAGTCAGTCAGGAGGAAAAGGTAGCCACCCACACCACAAATTCAGTCTCACACAGACCTACTGCATCTGCATACCCAACACATAAACACACAAAAACATACTCGGAGACTCTAAATAAAAATCTGCCTAAACAGCAAAGACCTCCTAAGCAGATATCCAAGCAACAACCACCCCTCAACAATACCCACAAATCACATATCTCACAAAATCTGTGTGCCTCACAGTCACAGCCCTTAAGGCCAAACAACACACCAAATACACTTGTTATAGGGGACTCTACTATCCGGCACACTGACGTCCCGCTCACCAGACTGAACAAGGAGAAGGTCACTGTAAGCTGCCTGTCGGGTGCCAGGATCCGCCACATAATGCAAGCACTCAGGTCACTCCAAAGCAAGTACAAGTATGACTCCGTCATTGTCCATGCTGGTGTGAATGACCTGAGACGTACCTCCCTGGACTACATGAAAAGAGACATAGAGGAGCTCTCTGACCATGTAGCCCTGGCTGGTATGACCCTGACCTTGAGTAGCATCTTGCCCTCACCAAAAATTATGCCACAGTATAAAGACAAAATGATCAGTTTCAACAATTGGCTAAAGTATTGGTGTCATTCAAAGGGGATCCAGTGTCTGTCAGCCTGGGATGACATGCTCGACAAGCCACGTTGCTTCGCTAGGGACGGCTTGCACCTGTCACCCTTAGGCTTTCGTATACTGGCCAAGGCACTTGCCACCCCCATAGTGCCTTTTTTAGGCAAGGCTCAAAGGACAAACCCACCTCCATAGACAACCCAAGGATAAAAAAACTAAAGGTAATGCTACTCAATGCCAGAAGTCTAAACCTCAAGATGCACGCACTTAAGGCTCTCCTCAGTAAGGAGAAAATCGATGTCTGTGCAGTAACAGAAACCTGGTTCAAGGCTCCTGAGAGCACCCCAGCACTACCAGGTTATAACTCATACCATGCATTTCAGCCCCAAAACTCAGACCGAAGCACAAAAGGAGGGGGAGTATCTATATTCAAAGATACCTACACCTCCAGGTTAGTGCCACTGCACAATGCATCAGAAACCATCCACATGCAACTAACAGCGGGCAAAACTGCCTTTCAGTTTGTAGCCTGCTACAGAACACCCTCTCTATTACAGGAACCCCACTTGGCATTCCTGAGAACACTGGAGAATATGAAGGTCTCTCCAAACACTATGTTATTGGGTGACTTCAACTACCCAAGCCCAAACACCCTCGCCCAACGGTTCCTTGAATTTATAAACTCTAACGCAATGGCACAACTGGTCACCACTCCAAGAGGGAACAACATATTGGACCTGGTCATCACCAACATGGGGACTCTATGTTCCACACCAGAAGTAAACCCCTCATTGGTAAGATCAGACCATAAACAAATTTCTCTGGACATCCATATCCCGTCCCCACCCCCAGCCAAGGAAATCACTGTAAAGAATTTCTCAAAAGCCAACTTTGCACTTCTCAAGACTGAGGTGGAATCCTTCAAAGCCCCTGGGCCAAAGGATAATACAGCCCAATCCGCAGAATCCTTTACAAATGCATTCTATGAGCACCTGCAGGAATGCATGGATCGTGCTATCCCAAATAAAACCAAGACTCACTCCTCCAAAAACATGAGACCGGTCTGGTGGACCCCGGCCATAAATAAACTATACAACAGAAGGAGGAAGCTACTACATGACAGAGCAAATTCCCAAAAAGGGAAGGCATCTCTGATCAGTATTAGCAAGAAACTTCGATCCCTCATAAAATCATCAAAGGCCAGTTTCGAAAGAAAAATTGCCCTAGACACTAAAGATAATCACAAGGCCTTCTTTAGTTATGTCAGGAACATGGGCGGAAACTCACAGATATGCTCTGAATTGTTGCATAACGGTACAAAATATACCGAACCTACAGACATAGCCAACATCCTGGCAGACAGAATCAGCACAACCCCCAAGGAGCAAATGCCTATCCCAACTGAATGTAACCTCCCTGACATCACAGATGCACAGGTGAAAGCTGCCCTCTCCAAAGCAAAAAACACAGCATCTGTGGACCGGATGGTGTCCCAGGCTGTGTCTTACACAAGCTCCAAGAAGAACTGAACCCTCACATTAAGTCACTGTTCAAACTTAGCCTTACTACAGGATATGTAACCAAAGAATGGCGTACAGCTACAGTGGTCCCACTCCAAAAAGGTGGTGCCACAACGGACCCTGGAAACTATCGCCCCATAAGCCTGACTAGTCTGGCCTGTAAAGCTATGGAGCGTATTATCATGGAACTCAAACAAAGACATTGGGAGCTTCCAGACACTGGACCCTACCCAATTCGGCTTTAAGGGCAGATCTTGCCTCTTAAACCTAGTTGATTTCTTTGAAACAGTTACCAAAGCCATAGATGAGGGCAAGGTAGTCCACACAGCCTACCTGGACCTAGCAAAAGCCTTCAACACAATACCCCACTCGGGCATCATAAATAAGCTTACCAGCTTAAATATCAACCCCTATATCACAAGATGGGTTGCAAACTGGCTCAGAGATAGAACCCACATGGTCAGAATCGCAGGTGCCATGTCCGAATCCAAACCAGTTACAAGTGGCGTCCCACAGGGCTCAGTTCTGGGACCTCTCTTGTTCGGTATATACCTCTCTGAGGTTCAGGCTAACAAGGGGGGATTATGGCTGGCAAAGTTCGCAGATGACTGCAAACTGGGGGCCATAATCGAATCTCCAGCTGACACAAACATCCTCCAAAAGAGTCTCACAGAGACGAATGCTTGGTGCCAGAGCCACGGCCTCAAGCTAAATGCTAAAAAGTGCATAGTCATCCCCTTTGGGAAAAACAAGGTGCCCACAAATTACCACATAGGTGGTAATCCATTAAGTACGGAAGAAGTAATTAGAGATTTGGGGACCAACGTAGATAGTAATCTTTCCTTTGATAATCACGTTGCCAAAGTGGTTAGAAAGACCTTCTATATAGCCCACCTTATCATGAAAGGATTCGCATCTAGATCAAGAGAGGTCATTGTGCCCCTCTACTAGTCACTCATCAGGCCCATAATTGAATACAATGCCCCTTTTGGGATTTACCTTACCCGACACCTGCAGCAACTGGACAGACCCCAAAAGTACCTCACCAAGAGGATCATAGGCTACAAACAGATGTCCTATGCAGCTCGACTAAAGAAACTCCAGCTCTACTCAGTTGCTTATCGCCTACTCAGAGGCGATCTATGCCTGACGTACAAAGCCATGTCAAACCCAGAATTAATGGACATGGTCCACCTCAAAAAATCCAAGTCCCTTAGAGCTACACGCTCCAGGGACCTAAACCTCAGCACAAAAATAAATAGGACATACTGGAGGGACAGATTCATTTCCCAGAGGCTCCCCTCACTCTGGAATAGAATCCCAATTCATGTTAGACATAGCCCCTCGCTGACCCTCTTCAAGCAAAATCTGGACGCGTGGATGGGAAATCGCAAATTCACCCCTGGGATCTCTTCTGTGTCCCTGCTAGACCGAGGCACAGTAAACTAATCTTAAAACGGTACCTTCTGTGACCTACTTTACAGAGGCACAGTAGGCTAATCTAATGGGGAGGCGGAAGCCAAATACACTCTGGCTAGGCTTATAAATGCCCTAGGGCAGATAGCCTAGTATCTACCTATGAACCTATGAACATAACTAGTTTGGAGTTTACGTCAGCAAGTGAAAGTTTCAGTGAGGGATTTATCTGTCAGATAAACCTTCATGCTTAGGAGGTCTCAGCATGTTACAAACAGTCCCTTTTATTTAAATGATTGACTTTGTTCTGTTACTTTACAATGAATACTAATAATGCTTTTCATCTTACAGGTCATCTAAAACTTATAAGTAATCATAACTGTAACTTGAAAATAAATAAAAAAAAAAAATCCCCTAAAATCATTTCTCTTGCAGATGTGACATATTGGGGATTTTTTCCACTACAGAACATGCCAATTGAAATAGTAGTCATATATTTATATCCTCTTATGAAAAAAATCTTTAGAATAAGCTTTAAAACACTGCTACAATACTGTTAATAGTAATACAACCATCAAGTAATAATTTTAAAGTTAATTTTGTAATGTTAGAAAATGCCATAGAAGTCAGAGTACTAAGCTACAAATTACAGCTGTTTTAGGGGAAAAAGACAGTGACATGTTTTTTTTTTTAATATACGTGCCCATGGAGGGGGACTGAAGCTAAACCTTTTCATAACAGAAGAATGATATAGCACAACAAAAAACTGTAACATATGCTTCAGAAATGGGCCATAATTTTCCCACTCTGGAGACGATGACTTCTTCTGAAAGGTTCCATAAGGAACAACAATGGGAAGGAAGGGAAAAAATACTAAACATCTGAATTTCTGTCAAAGACTGTTATTTTTTAAAGATGGCAATAAAAAGGTAGATAAAAGTAAATGAATAAACACTAACCAGAGTCGTCATCGTCAAGCTCCCCATTGAGATCTGCTGCTCTAATGAGTCGGGCCTCCATAACCTCCATCTCCATGGAATCCATCTGTTTCTTTATGGTGTCAAACTTTACCTAAAAGCAAAATACAGTACAAGTAAGATGGTGAAACTAAACTTGCCAGCTCAAGCATTGTATTCATAGAAGGGTTGGAGGTTACAGCATTATCTAGTTCAAACGTACTCAATAACAACAATACTGTATTTTCTTTTTAATGGCTGAAAGCATAAACAGGGTAAAAGCTGTAGTTTACAATTTGCTGGGAAATGTTCACTGTACAAAGGAATAAAAGAAAGCAGTATTTACAGACATCATTAGCATATTATAACAACCATTTCTTAAGATATGATACTACCCATACCCAGATCTTATTTGTTAGAATAATGCTCAGACAGTTGCGGTTCAGCCCCCACAGGTTAAGTAATAACTAAAATATACCTTCCCCCTCACTACATCACTGTCCAGCACCAAGCCATCATAAATCATGACTACAGCCTTCCTTTGCCCCAAAGAACATAGTGGCAACTGCTCTCATCTGACTACTACAATAAAGTAAAATACGACTTTAAATTTCTGTTTTTGTCAAACTGTGCCTCCCAAAGGGAAATTTTACCTTAAACAGTTTACTTTCAGCATAAGAACAGAGTAGCCTACAATGTAATGTGCTCAAAATCATGCAACATTGCAAACACTTTATAACACTCCTTAACTTTGCATAGTTCCTATGTACTACAATGATTTATACTATGTTATATAATAATTCACCTTTCATATTTAGTAACATACCATAACACTGACTTCATTGTCAAACAGCGGAGTTTCTCACCTGGAGATCTTTCATTTCCTTTTCAACCCTAAGTCTCTCTGCAGTCTCAGTTTCTAAAAGCTGGGTGGCTGACTCCACAGAGTTTCTCTCATCAGTGAGCTCAGAGTTAAGTTCTGTGAGCTTAAGATAAAAAACAAACCATTACACAATGAAAAAAAGAAACCACAGCATTAATTTTAACAATTTACAGGACAAGAAAATACATCATACAGAATAGCAAATGAGGAAAAAAAAAACTTGGTTCATCATTACAAGCAGCACAATATCAGTGCAGTCTCGGGTTACTTAAGGGGTGAACACTGTTGCAACACAACCGGCAATACGGCGCATAATATTATCCAGTGAGATGAAAAAGTGCACATATACATAATAAATCATTAAAACTACTGCTTTATCAGAACAAAAGCTCCATCTGAAATGTTCCCTACATTGCAGCCATGAGGAACCCACAGGAAAAGTACTTACGCTCGATTAATCCTCATGGAAACTACTAAAAAAAGCATGGAGTGATTATTATGGAAAAATGTTATCTGAATGAGAAGTGTAGCACTTCCAATGGATTCAATGACATCTACGTGGGACAGGCAGGGAAATATAAAGCTACAAAGCAGTTAGACTGGACTGGAAGTAGTGTGAATGTGTGCAAGTCTTGGGGGAAAGGTACCAAAGATGAAAGAATATGTTCAGTTAGAACTAATGTTAGCACTGAAGGGCAAGTCTTGGATAAAAGTCATTTCACTATCTGCTAAACTGACTGAACTATATGAGCAAATAATCCTTGTTGACTTCTCATGTAGCAGACCTCTGGATTCTGCCAACAGCTATATAACAAATAAGGGCAAAACTTCATCTGCAACATTTACCTCTCCCTCAGTCAAATTAGCTACTCTGGTGCACCCAGACATCAGAGAACCCTAAGCACGGTGCACCATTTAGTCCCACAACTGAAAAAGAGCTGTCAGAACTGGATAATCAAACCACTACTCTTTTGACCAGAATCTAGTATTGATTTTGGATTGACTGTACTGAAATCAGTACCCAAAACTCATCACCAGTGGCCGGGCTTCATGACTCTAATGGCTTTCCAAGATTTAGTTAATTCTGCTGTTGTGGTGAACCATCTGATCAATCATGTTTTTCAGATTAAAGACAGCCCTCCATAATGCTGCAGATATAAAGAAAAGGGAAATAATTACACCACTGAACTCAATACCTACAGTCTGACAAATACACCTACGACCTTGTGGTGACCCACTTCAGGGTGAATGAAGTGTAGAAGGATAGGACTTTCATTGCTATGCGTGTATCCAAAGAGGTAAGATAACTGACACTAATAATTGGTTTACTAGCTGGTGTCATTCAAATGTGTTGTGGTACATGCCTACTTGGGATGAGATGACTAACAAAACCACTTGATTTGATTTTACAAAGATGGTCTGTACCTCCCTTAAAAGTGCTTTCACATTCTGGCCAAGACATTTGCTGTCCTTACAGTGCATTTCTCATAAGGAAAAGTCAGTTTCCCAATCATTCCAGTCTAGCAAATCCAAATTCAGAACATATACATGTGTCTCACCTCTTTCCTAAAGGCCTCAATAAAATAATACACACATTTCAGCTCTCTATGCACCCTGAACACATACTCATGTATGGTTACAGAAATTTGGTTTCAGTGTAATGACTGCACCCCCCCCCCCCCGTTCCTGAGTTCAGTGCTTATGTTACTAGACCTACGAGCAACTGTTGGGGAGCGTCAGTCTTTGCCAGAACCTCCTCCCCAAATTTCACCAGAAAATCCTCATGACCCATAATTCAAAGTTCTGGAATTCCAACAACAAAAAACAATATTAACTATCACTTTGCAGACAGTTAAAGAAGGGATAGCTATCTCAATACCCTAATTGATACAATTAAATGCCCTTGTAAATTTACCCTGCGAATTTCAGTTATCCACCCACACTGCAACAAGAAAACATGTCCAACAGTTCCCTCAAGTTTATAAATGTAAACTACCTACAACAGTCAATGAACACCTCAACCACGGGCCAAAATAGCCTGGATGTTGTCCATACCAACAGTGCCTCAATTTACAGTGTCCATGGGCATAATATTCTCTTATAAACTCTGACCACAAATCAGTGGGTTTTTTTTTCCATATAAAGTTGGCAATAATCCCTGTTCAGGAATTTTTCAGAAATTATCCTCTTGCAGCTTCTTAGTGACTTCAGTAAATTCTGCAGCACTTCTCACCAGACAGACTCCATACTTACAGCTACAGCTTTACCTCAAAGTTCTAGTCCCTCTTCAATGGATGTACTGATACGTCTGTTCTGTATATGCCAAGTATCTATCGGTTTTAAAATAAATCTTTATGGGTGAATATTTCTATAAATAGGTTTTACAACAAAAGGAAGAAAGACCCAAGTGCTTATAGGGGAGGTACATACTACACAAGTGAAAATGGTGGTCAAACACATTAACAAAGAACTAAAAGGCATATTTAGAAAATTTTAATATGGATATGGACACCAAAAACAAAAATAAATCCTTTTTTAACTATGTCAGGAAGTAAGAAATACCCAGTAATGTTCTGGACAGATCTATAATGACATCATACATTCTGAACCCAAACAGCCAATATCCAAGCTGACAAACTTAGTGCAAACTTCTCCACAAACTATCATCACTCCATTCCCCACCCCCACCTCCCTCAGGCCGCAACCCCTCCAAAGATTTCTTTGAACAAGTCTTCTCAGCTCTAATAATATATCAGATAGCTTGATTACTGGCACTAAATATGGCCTCCTGAAGCCCTTTTAAACCTCTTCAACATGAGTCTGACCACTGCTATACCTCCATAGTTTGGAGAACAGACATCATAATGCCCATACACAAAGGAGAGCGGTACAACCAATGACCCAGGTAAGTACAGATCCAACAATATTACAACTTTTTGTTTGCAAAGCCATGGAACACATCTCAGATCTCATTAATGCTGACATTTATAACTTCTTAGTCCTAGATCTACATTAATTCATCTTTGTCATAGGTCTCCTTAACCTTGCAGACTTCTTCAGAAATGTAACTGAAGTGGTAGATAGTGGTTATCCAGTCCATATCACACATCTGGACCTGGCTAAGGCACTTGATACTACTACTTGTGTGGTTATTAGCAACAAACTTATAAACCTGAATACTAACCTATATGTAACAAAATGGATAGGAGACTAGTTGACAAACAGAACTCAGATGGTTACAGTTGCAAGCACCACCTTGAAAAGTAAAAATGCCACAAGTGCTGTTCTATAAGGCTCAGTATTTAAGCCCTCATACTATTTGGTATTTATTTCTCAGATCTACAAGCCAATATTACAAGTCTTAGGCTAACAAAGTTCACAGGTGACTGAAAACTAGGGGATCTTAATCATGCCCCAACCAACATGAAACTACTCCAAGAAAGGGTGGACTATGCAAACAACTGGTACAAGGAGACAGGCCTCAAAATGTGAAAAATACAGAAATTGTTCCTTTTGGTAAAAGAAACAACTGACTGAAATGTTACATAGATGACATACCCCTCAAGACTGACACTGGCATTAAAGATCTAGGCACCTTTGTGGATGATATCCTCTCAAGTGACCACCACACTGACACTATAGTTTAGGAAATCCTTCTATATATAGATTTTAAACAAGATCATTAGTAAAATGTTGCAGATTTTGCCAGTTTGTTCCACATTTTGAGAATAGAAGATTGTCAATTACGATTAAAGGGGTCAACTGCTTCACAGTAAGCAAAAAAAAATAATAATAATAATTATGCAAGCAGCAATTTGTAAACACACAGACTTATAAATGTTAAAAAGTATTAAAAAACTGTATGCACACACAAGCTTTCTGCATAGTATCATGCACACAACACCTTTTTTTGTGGTGGGGCATTAAAGACTTGCAGTGCATTCCATTTAGTTTCCTGGGAAGGCCAACAATGAAAAACTTTCAGTACACACCATCTAGTTTTGTGGCATACGATGAAGAAATCAAGGACATACCCTGCTCTCTAGACGGTCATTTTGCAAGCGAAGCTCATTTCGCTCTTTCTCTATTTTATCCAGCTTACCACGCAGCTGCTGAATTTCCTCCTGTTGCAACAGAAAAAAAATATTAATTTAATGACGTACAGTCAGACTAACAAATAAGCTAAAAAATCTTCAAGCACACAAGTCACCTTCATCAACAGTAATACTCATTCCTTAGATGCCTTACTGAATCACCAAAAGCATTACCTTTCAAGAAGGGGACTGCAATGTCAAACTCGTATTTCTAATTAATTTAGTTAGTATAATAGAATTACTACACTTTTTAACAGTGCATCAGTACTGTTGTGCTTTGAACCAAAGGACACACTAAAGTTATTGTAACTTTGGATATGTGCTTCACACAATTACGTTTGGTCTTACAGTCAAGGGCTGTAGAAACCAAAATGCCCTAAAGGGCACTGTTACGTATAAACACAACGCACTGTAAACTTCAGTGAGACAGGACAGAACAAACAGCAACTGCATGTAACAATTCAAGAAGCAAAGGTGTTTTAACATTTAAAGATCAACTAATACACCACATAAAATGCTGGAAACTGACTCATTACAGCTTGTTTTACATACATATACAGTCACCTCTTTTAAAGAAATTCACACATAAAATGCAAGCATCATCTATTTCTCTAGCAGTGCGTATGATTAAACAGCTTGCTTCTTATATTAAACAATATGCTCAATGTTGTGGTACCACATCCTGTTGTTAAAGAAATGTGAAATCACACACGTAACACAATTTTTAATAACGTGACAAAACTAACAAAGCTTCCAAGGACAGTTCTCACCTTCAGAACTGTAACTTCTGACAAACACAGAAGTATGCAAAAGACAGAAGAGAAATACAAGTTGTTCTGCATGTATACACTTTTTTTTTTGAAAAAGTGGTAAAGTCTAGCAGAGCACCTGTCTCTGTAAACAGAAAGACTCAAGTGTGTTTAGAGATGGCCTGACATGCTCAAAAATAACAATGCAGCACAGCATTGTTTTACACACACTGACCATGAATATTAAAATCAGGTTACTGAATCTGAATTCATCGGCTTGTAGAACACTATACCGCAGTTCAGTGGTCATGGAATGTAACCGCATTCATTTACTTTAACGCTATAAACCACAGAAAGCAAGCTGGGTAAAGAAGTGTACAAATTACCTGTGCATTATTGTCATCATAATGCAATGATCCTAAGATTGCTCACATTTTGCTTTTCACATTAGATGGGATCGAAACCTCATGTGGCAAAAAAGTAGTTATCAATTGATGTTATTTATAAAGCAAATTTTGATCTCAGGGTACTGAGCAAAACACAAGCCAAATAAATGTAAGAAAGGCAGAAATCCAAAGATAAGCATATGAGACTTAAAATGCGAACACTAAACAACTAAGTTATTATATACTACTCCCCCTACATTGTACTATCTCAGGAGTATTCTTCTTACTCCAAGGTACAGTGATCTCAGCATAAGAATATGTAAAGAACAGAGCTGTGGAAGACTAAACCCCCAATCTGCTTCAATACAGAAATACGTTTTGAATTTTGCTGTATTATTTAATACATCCCTTTACTGCCAACACTTAAAAATGCAGAACACCTGTTTGGCAAAGTTATGTCAAACATCCCAAACAAACAGACTGACTCATCGATATAATTTTTAATGTCTGACACATCAAATACTTGTCTAGTGCAAATTTTATAAAATGACCTTTGAAGTTTTTAGGGGCACAGCTTTCTTACTGGGACAATCCAATGATGGGGAAAGCATTCAGGCCTACAGATTCTAAGCAGGACCTCAGAAGTCTAGTAACCATTCCTTTGTAAGGTGCAGATTCTTAGTGGGATCAAAAGATTTAAAAATTGTTTTTTCTAAATACTGAGATGTGACACTGTACAAGGTATTGTATACAGCTACCAGCACATAACCAACTTCTAAACAATTCCACTTCAGAGAAACACCAAATAAAACTACATAGAAAAGTAAAATAAAATAAAAAATACATACGATAAAGCCCACAGAGCTTACAAATTAACTTTATTTTACAAATAAACTAGCACCTCAGCTTAAATCTTTATAGGTTTAAACTCTTTGCTCACTAAATCACATTTAAATAACAAACAGTTAACATTTTCAAATCAGCTGGCTACCATAAACTTCAAATACTATAAAACAAAGACTAATTAATAGAATATAAAAAAATGCCATGATATACATTTCAAAGAAAATCCATAAAGCCACAATAAATATTTCAAGAATAATTCATTAATATTAGCGATTTTGAATTTTGCTAATTAAATTCCACAAGGAGGCTTCCAACAAAGGTTAGGTCAAATTACAACAGAAGCAGTGACAGACCATCAACAACCTGTAAGGTTGCAAGCTGGCTAGTCTACAGAGCCATTAGTTTTCTGTATGTGATGCCGGTAATGTTGACCTGGCTACCTGGAGGGATACACAGGTATGGAAGGTTACAGCAGGCAACAATGACTACATTTCCCATATGGAATGGGGGAGGTAATGTTTTATCAAATGCTTTATACGGGGCAGTGGTAGCATTGATGCCTCACAGCAAGAGGTTCTCCGGTTTGACTCTCGGCTGGGGTGCCTTCTGTGTGGAGTCTGCATGTCCTCTCTGCGTTCATGTGAGTTTCCTCTGGGTGCACCAGTTCCCTCCCACGTTACAAAGACATGCATCTGGAGCATTTCTCCCCGAGCCTCCGCTGAGAATTGGCTTTGTTCCATGTCGGACTTTCCCAGTAAGCAAATGTTAAATAAATAAATAAAATATACTGACCATACACTGACATTTACATCAGCATATCAGAGACAAAGATGGCCACCAATAATTTACATCCTGCATTCACACAGGAGGACAAAGTGGGAGTTGAGGTAATGCAAGAAGATAGGATTCTTCAAAGTATAACTCAATAAAAGTATGGTTTCGAAATGTATATCTTAATGAATGCCACAGAAATAATATTTGTGACTACCCACAGTCAGGTGCTACTTTTCCAGCATATAATTAACAAACTTTCAATATCAGAAATTGCTCATTTATGAAATAGATAGCAGGTAGCAACAAACACAAGGGAAGGGTTGCAGCACATTTATTTATCAAGTTGGGGGGTATGGAATGCACAATGGGAGGGGGATAGTAGACTGCAGCTTCTCTATAACACCTGTAGCACCAGTGCAATCCTGGAGGGAGAATAAACAGTATGGCAAGGCGTTTGAGGGAAGTGTCTGCATCAGAACATCAGAAACAAAATTATTCTTTACACCTGGGAAAATAACAGGCATACTCAGCTGATGTGCGAAAAGGACCTGTACAATCAGTAGCTGCTGGGATTTCCACTTCTGGCATTCTCATCTTCTTAGCACAGTTTTGAATTAAAGCCCATACTTGGCAGCATGCAGATGTCCTACTAGTACATACTGTGACATCATAGTCTGACCTAGGTAGGTGTACTCAACCTCTGCCCCCCCCCCCCAAGTCCTACCAGCATGCATTCAGCAAGCACAAAATTAATGTGAAAGAGAAACATATATACATAAAATGATACACTCTATACAAAATAACTGATAAAACTCACTCAGCAATATTGCATACAAGCAAAAATAAAATTGGTATTAATTACATCTTCAACATTTTAAGTGTAGAAGCATTGTTCTTCATTATTAAAGGGTGTTTCAAGTATAAAAATGTCAATTTATTTTCATCTACACAGTTATCGTGTCCTAACATTTTTTATTAAACTATTATAGCCATGCCCAGCTTACAGGAAAATTAATCTGCAAATGCTGGATGGAGAGACAGACCAGATAAAGGAAGTACAGGAGGGTAATAAGTACCTAGTACACAGTGGGTCTTTTTGTAGGCCAACTAATATGGTGAGCACATACCTGTTCGACTTCAACTCAGTAGTTTGGAACAACTGACAAAAAAAATGAAACCCGTCTGTGAGATTGAAACTGTAGGAAGACCAAAAGGCAAAGGCTCAGTTCATTGCATAAGGCTCAGAAGGGCAAGTTGTTAAGCAGTAACATATTAAAGGAGGTCCAGTTTCTGGAATAACAGTCCAAATAATGCTTGGTCAAGGCATGAGCATATGACCAAGCACCTGTGGCTTAGTGTTTCGCAGTGGAGGCAGTCTTGCAAAAAAATAAATAATAGAAGCAGCTACATCGCTTTTGTCAGCAACATTTTTAAACAGGCAAGGATAAGGGGATGGCAATCTTCTTGGACAGGGTTTACTTTGCCAGTTCATCTTGGTGTGCTCGATGGGCAGGAGGTCTCTACAATCTACAAAGAGCAAAAGCAGGATAATTCAGCTACTCTATTAACAGTTTATATGAACCATACAACAGAAAGGCTGTTGTTGCTCATCTCCTCATGTTGGACAGTCTGTACTAACCATCCACTCAATCATTTTTTGACTGAGAACAGATACACATGTGCAGGCTCTGAACTTGAAAGAGTTTAAGGGGCACTAAAATCCTAAGTACACTTTGCAGAGAGTCAACAGAACTGTCATTGTGGACAGCAGAATCTCAGTTACCTTTTACAGAGAGTCAGCGTTAGTCACATTACTGCACGTTTAACACAGGGTGTTAATAAATATGAGATCCAGTCACAGAGCAAGCACTCACCTAAACTTCATCCTGCTAGACATCTGTAAGTTAACAAAACATTCTGGTGCGAAATAAGTCTATGAAGAGTGCTAGGCAAAATGTAAAAAGTGCTGCATGCTGTTTACTAGTTGACTTTTGATACACATGCTATTACATTTGTAAAAACTTAGTGCAGTTTCATGCTTAATATTTTGTAGTGGCCTCTTGCAATCTGTACACTGCACCCCCAAAAGGAGGCTGTTGGCACTTCTGATGTACTATGCAGGCTACAGTGAAGCACAGACCTCTCCCCCAAGAACAGTATTCATGCAACTGTTTGGTGCGGTAATGTAGGTGTCTGTACACTGTGTCTCAAGAGACTCTCAACTTCTTAAATGCAACTCGACCCTCTAAGCAGTTTTCAGAAAACTGTACAGTGTTAGAATTCCATGTTTTGTTGTGTCACTCATCTGTTGCTCCTGTTGTAGAGTGCTGATGTTTATCCCTGAACATGCTGGCACATTGTGAATACACCTAGAACTGACAAGAACCCTACAATGTTGTGGTAGGTGGTCATTAACACTGAAAGGCAGCCCCACATTAGCAAGTCTCTTGTTATTTTAGTACATATGGCACAAGTGTATAACACCACTGAGGAGGACACAGTGCTTCGTCAAGCAGAGTAATATGACAAGCTGCTAATTACTAAATGTAGAGCAGTGGTATACATGCCCCTGACTAATAAATACACAGGCGGAACTGTATCAGAAACTAAAGCAGCTTTACTAATGCAACTTCCCCTGACTGTACATTAATGCTGCATCTACAAAGACACAAATAACTACTGCAGCAAATATCAATATTTGTTCCAAATACATAACTGCAGCTGGTCAAAATCTTCTAGAGAGTTACATGAGAGTGGAGAATTACAATGGAAAATTTTCAGCGCAATATAAATAGTAGTCAAAATAAAACTACCTAAACCCATGACACATGCCATCTTCCTGAATTGTTGGCTAGTTGTCTTCTATTTTGAAAAGTTGCAAAAGTACTTTTATAACAAAAGTGAATGCAAATAAACCTCGCCAGCCCAACTGGCTGCACAGCTATAAAGTTTTCATTACTGTATGTTTGTAAAATTAAGCACAAACTCAAACCTCCATGCTATAATGATATAAGAGCATGCCTCTAGTAGGTATAATTTCATTACTCATGTCCTTTAAAATACCATCTAACCACCACCACTAAAACTATGTTACTAAACTGCCCTCTGTTTTCAAAATTATATACAAGATTCTAATGTAGCAGAGATGGCAACTTACTTTTATCCTCCAAAAGCAAACTGGGGGGAAGGGTCTTTTAAGTTGCTGAGATAAAGTCCCGTGTAATACTGACTGCATGATTATAAAATAAACTGCACACTTTTCTTGAGTAAGTCCAAGGAGTAGCTCTGTTTTACTTTATTTTCAACTCATTCACTCCAGCCGCCCCACCCCTGAATATCTTGAATTCTGTGCTCCCTGTGACCAGCTGATGAGCAGTGCATCCCCACCCCTTGTTTGGTTGCAAATGATTACTGCAATGTATGGCATTCCTATCTCAGTTCTTGGGGACAAGTATAAGCAGAAAAACTATAAACTAGCTAGCTGTTCTTGTCAACCGATTCTTTCTAATGCAATAAAACAGAAAGTAAAGCAGTCATTACAAGCATTACCTTATTATTCTGCCTTTGCTGTAGCTTCAACAAAGCATTTTACAAACACTGAACACAGTAGCAATCTATACTGCACAGTACAGCTACTAGTACTTTGCTATAATGCTAACGCAGCTGCACAGAAATAACTCATATTAAATAGAGCAACTATTTTCATGTGCTCAGTACCTCAACCTCATTTGCATGCAAGTGAGAGATAGCTAACAGTTCTGTGCTACCATTCAGATGCAGACCATAATGATATCTATTTGCACAAACTCAGACTTTCCAAGATGGCACTGTGCTAATAAAACTTTAAAATCTGTACTGGTTACCCAAAAGCCCACACAGAAGACACCACAGATGGTCAGTTGGTGGCCAGGGCAATACCCATTTGACAACCACCCCAAAATTAAGATGAGGATGAAAAAAAAGTTATGGCTAAGCAGATAACTATTATGTATACACATAATAGCCTTTTACTATATGCAATCCTTTCCAGTAAAAAGCCTTCAGGGAAAGTACAGTTATGTACACGTACCATAAATGTAGATGTTCAAGTGTATTCACTGTTGCAGTCATCACACTTGGGTTATCTGCCTGCAGGTAGCCCTCAGTCGGCCTGAATACCACAGACTTAGTATTTCTGCATTGGATGCTGTCGCTCCAGGACTGAAGTCAGGTCATCAGGGGTATAAAAACAGGCAGCCAACGCCATTACATCAGTTTTTTATGCCCCAAATGCCAGGAGCCCCCCAAATAGGAAGTTAGGTTATGGTGGGGAAAAACACCACCAGTAAAAAGTAAATACCAATACAAATACCCCAGAAGGGGTTAGTAATAGCCATAGATAGGGGAGAGAGAGAGAGACAGAAAGAAAACCAGTGGGCTGGAGGGAAGGAAACCAGGACTGCAACAGTGAATACACTCGAACATCTACATTTATGGTAAGTGTACACAACTGTACTATGTTCTTCATGTTTCACTATTGCAGTCATCACACTTGGGTGGATTCCCAAAGCTGAAGAAGGGTGGAGGCAGTCAAGAAGGGTTAGGACTGGCTAGTATGCCTTGCAAGACTGCTGTAGCAAATCCTGCCCTGGATTTGGAAAAGATAGGCAGGTGGTAATGCTTGGTGAAGGTGTGTACAGAACTCCAGGTAGCAGCCTCCAGGATGTCACTGGTACGGACTCACCTGAGAAATGCTGTAGAGGTAGGTGTTACCCTAGTGGAATGTGTTCTGACTCCCTGAGGGGTTGGTTTTCCATGGTGCTTGTAGCAGAAATGGATGCAGTGTGCTATCCATTTGGAAATAGTTTGTTTTGTAATGGCCTTGCCCTCTGCCCCTGTTACAAAGCTGACTAGTAGCTGGTCAGATTTTTCTGAAGGGCTTAGTCCTATCAAGGCAGGATCTGAGCTGTCTGTGCGCATCCAAGGAGTGCAGGATCCTTTCCCCTTTATTTTGAGGATTAGGGAAAAAGGTTGGCAAATGGATGGATTGATTGAGAGCCACACTGGACACCACTTTAGGCTTAGTCCTGAGGGAAACCCTGTCAGCATGGAAAATAATGAAGAGTTCCACGGCCATCAGTGCTTGTAGGCCAGACACTCTTCTAGCTGAAGTGATGGCTAGAAGTAAGGCTGTTTTCCAAGAGAGGAATTTTAACTCTGCTGATGCAGCAGGTTCAAAGGGGGGGAAGCGTGAGCTTTTCCAGTACAAAGTTAAGGTCCCAAGCAGGGGTAGGTGCTCTCTTGGGTGGCCTTAAGTTGTTTGCCCCTCTCAGGAACTTTTTTATAAGAGGGTGCGAGAAGAGAGGTGGCTCAGTGTTGTAATGAGCAGAAATGGCTGAGGCATATATCTTAATGGAGAAGGACAGGCCTTTGTTGAGTAGATCTGCTAAGTAATCCAGGATAAGAGGCAAAGAGAGCAGTGTTGTGTCCTCTCCTTTAGACTGAATCCATGAGCAGAACCTTTTCCACTTATCAGCATAGGATTTTCTTATACTGGGTCTTCTGGCTTCAAGAATGATTTCCAGCACCTGTCTGCTTAAGGTCGCTGGGGCCGAATTCAAGGAATAAGCCAGGCTGCAAGATTTAGGGTTTGCAGTTGTGGATGCAAAATCAGTCCCCATGCTGAGAGAGGAGGGTTGGATTCTGGTGTAGGTGCCAGAGTGACACCGATGTCAGGCTGCACAGGGGTGGATACCAGTGCTGGCATGGCCAGTCTGGGTCAATCAGAATTGTCCTTGGTCTGTCCTGTTTTATCTTGAGTAATACTCTCGAAAGGAGGGGCAGAGGAGGAAAGGCATAGATTGAGAGATTTACCCACTGAAAAGATGGGGCATCCACTTTCCAGGCCCTGCTGTGAGGATTCCTGGTGCAGAATTTGCTGAGGTGGTGGTTGTAGGGGGAGGCAAAAAGATCCACCTCTGGGGTCCCCCAATTCTGGATCAGAAGGTTGAAGGTGCTGTGCTCCAATTGCCACTTGTGTGAGTCTAGGAGATTTCTGCTTAAGTCATCTGCCAGTAAGTTTTGTTGCCTGGCAGGAACTGAGCTTGCAGATGGACTTGAATGTCCAAGGCCGTGTTCCACAGGGCCATGGCTAGCCTGCAGAGTGGGTAGGAATGGGATCCCCCCTGCCTGTTGATGTACCACATAACTGTGGTGTTGTCTGTTTTTATTAGCAGTTGTCCTGGAAATATTAGGGATCTAAAAGCTGTCAGGGCATTTTGTACAGCTAGCATCTCATTTTGGTTAATGTGCAGATGAATTTGACTTGGGCTCCAGTGGTCCTGAATACATATTTCGTCCATGTATGCCCCCCAGGCATAGACTGATGCATCTGGGCGCCTTGGGGTTGAGTAAATGGCAGTCCCTTGTTGTGGTTGCATGCTTCTGCCCACCAGAGGAACTCTGTCCTTAGACAGGGTATGATAGGAATGACTGTTTCCAGGCCCCGAGAATGTTGGCACCAAAGACTTTTTAAGTACCATTGGAGTTTCCTCATATGCAGTCTTGCATATGGAATCGGCAGTATACATGAGGCCATGAACCCTAGGGCTTGCAGTATTTTTCTTAGATAGCTAGGTTTTGGTGGCCATTTGTTTGAAGTAGTCTGTCAGATAGACTTGTTTTTCTGAGGTGAGGAATGCCATCTGGGAAGTTGTGTCCAAGCTTGCTCCAAGAAATACAGACTTTTGACTGGGTACCAGTTTTGATTTCTTTTCATTGATGGTGTACCCCAAGGACGTAAGAAGGTTTTTCACAAATGTCAGGTGCTGCAGCAGCAATTCCTGACTGTTCGCCTGAATCAGGCAGTCATCCAAGTACATGTAAATTTGGATATTTCTCTGCCTGCAGTATGCAATGGCTGGAGCCAGGCATTTTGTGAATACTCTGGGCACAGTAGATAAGCCAAAGGGAAGTGCAGAGAAGTGATAAAGTATAGACCCCTGCCCTGAAACGTAGATACTTCCTGCATGATTCCCTTATGGGGATATGCATATAGGCTTCTTTTAAGTCTAGGGTGACTAACCAGGCATCCTTGGATAGCATAGGAAGAAGCTGTTGCAGGGTAAGCATTTTGAATTTTGGTACCACCAGGAAGGTGTTGAGAATGGAAAGATCCAGGATTGGGCACCAAGAGCCCTCTTTCCTGGGTACCAGGAAGAATCTGGAGTAGAATCCCCGACCCCTCTGTTCTACTGGAACCAGGTGAATAGCTCTGATATTGAGCAGGGAAAGTACTTGGTTTTGAGCTCTGCCCACTGGTTCGGAGGAAGGTCCAGAAACCCGCTTGGGGGTGGCAGTGAATGGGAATAAAATTTGTACCCCTGAGATACAACGTTGGGGACCCACTGGCCCTGAGTGATGGACATCCATCTTTTTGCATGAAGGGCAAGTTTTTCTCCTAAGTGCACAAGCAATTGGGCAGGGCTGGGGAGTGGAGTAAAGTCATCATTGTGAGCTTTTTCTGTAAGGAGGTGGCTTACCACTCCCTGCTTTAGGGGTGGGGGCACTCCATTGCTTAGATATCTGCATACCCTGAGACTGGTTTGAGAAGGCCTGGAGGGAGCTGGAAAGGACCAGTGTTTGGAAAGGCAATGCCTACTGAATCTAGGGGGTTGCACTTGTAAGAATTATTTAACAGTCTGCATAGACTTAGCTTTTTCTTCCATCTTTTTAAGAACCTCTTCTGCTTTGGTGCCAAACAAACAGTCCTTATTCAAAGGAGCGCCTAGTAACTTTGATTTGTCATGATCTGCAAGGTCTGCTCCTTCAGTCAAGCATGTCTTCTCACTATACAGCCAGTGACAGCTGCCCGGCAAGATGCTTCTAGGGCGTCAAAGCCACACTGCAAAGTATGCTTGCTGACCTGGCTTGCAGAGTGCATAAGCTCCTGCAATTCTTTATTTTCTGCACAGTCTGAAAAGGTTGCCACCTTTTGTTTAATAAATTCAATAATATGTTGCTGGTACTTCAGCATGTGAAACTGACAATTCAATGCCCTAATAGCAAGAGTTGCAGAGGTATATACCTTGTTACCCCATCTGTCCAAAGCTCTGGAATCCCTGTCCGAAGGGGTGGGATTCTTGGTTATAGCAGCCTCGATACCTTTAGGCCCCTGGGAAATGATCTCTGGGTCAGCAGTAGGATTCTTGAAAAGAAATTTGTGAGTGTCAGGTACTCTGTAGTACCTGTCTGGTTTCCTAGGGGCAGGAGGTAAAGTGTCAGGAGTAAGACTGAATTCCATAAAAACATCATCCACAACATCCAGGACAGGGGGTATTGTTAAGGGCCTGTGTTGAGGCAGTTCTAGAAATTCTCTGAATCTCTTTTTGGACTGAGGATAGTCTTGATATTACCAGTGGAAATGCTCTTGTAAGGTATGCAAGGTTTCACCAAAAGAAAAATCCTCTGGAGGGGAGGCAGAGGAAATGGATTCTTCTGCATCTGAATCCTCATAAGCAGATAAGGGCATGTCTTCATAATCAGAAATTTCAGAGTCATCGGACTCCTGGTCTGTAGAAGCTGAAGGGGACTGGACTCTCTCTTAGCAGGGGAAGGCTGACTTGCCCTTATCAGCGTAATAAGGTCTTCAGCCATGCTAAGCATTTGTTTTTGTAGCATGGGAGCAGGTGCATGGGCTTCGGTCATCGGTTTTGTAGGTGTAGTGCGTACTCTGGGCCTAAGAAATTCGGTAGTTTTGGCTAAAAAAGAAGTCGTTGGTTTGAGTCGATCATCAGTTGAGCAAATAACTGCCTCAGAAGCCGGTGCCTGCTCAGCAGCTCCAGACCCATCCAAGGTAGAGACATCTGCAGGTTCCATAGTCTATGAAGAGTCTCGCGGTATACCGGACTCCAAATGGGTCTCAGTAGAGGCCTGCAAATCCACTGAAGTGGGCATCAGGGGGTGCGAAAGAACCTCACTGAGTACCGGCGGACTGGCGACTAGTTTAACAGAAGCGTCATCGGCAGTTTTGGACCTATGCGGTCTGTCTCTGTCTTTATCTTTACATTTTTTTGGAATATCTGTAGTCAGATGGCTTACTGAAGCCATTTCAGAATACGGAGACAGAGAGCGAAAGAATTTAGCGACAAAGAGAGCACAACGATGAATGGTTCGGGAGTTAAATAAGGCACAAAACAGACAGCGAGGGACGTCATGGTCTGGGCATAAACAGGTGACCCAGTAAGAATGAAAATCTCTGTGAGGTATTTGCTTTCCACAGGTAAGACAATTGTTAACTTTTTCTGACATCGGTTAGAGCAAGAAAAAAAGATCCTCAATGGGGTACTTAGCTTTAGAAGACTTCAGGATTATTAAATTCGGAAATGAAAATTCAGGTAGTGGCCGACTGCCACTTGCGAACTGCTTCTGCTTCGGGCTCCTCGGCAAGAAAGACTAGTGTAATGGTGTTGGCTGCCTGTTTTTATACCCCGACGACCTGACGTCAGTCCTGGAGCGACAGCATCTGACGCAGAAATACTAAGTCTCTGATATTCGGGCTGACTGAGGGCTACCTTCAGGCAGATAACCCAAGTGTGATGACTGCAACAGTGAAACACGAAGAACATCTATTATGTATCTACACCAGTTCCTTGTTGCAATTCCTAACACACACACACACACACACACACACACACACTGACTGACTGAGTTAAGCTGCTGCAATCTCCAGTACTGCTCAACGGGACTGATTAGCACTTTTCACACTGCTAACTGTGCCCCCTAATAGGATGCACTAGAGGCAACTGCCCACTCTGGACCACCCTTCCTGCGGGTTTGATGGCTACTCTTTGAAATAGTACATGTGCTTCTGAAGTCTTTAACTGAGCATTACTAAAACTTGTTTAGTAGTATAGCTAGTTACCACTAAACACGGAGGTTAGTAAAGGTATAATGTGATAAAAGATGCACAATAAATGCAGTTCAATACCTCTGTTATTAAATGTTATACATCATGTAGATTTACCCGTATTCTTTAACTGAGTACTTTCTTTCAGCATTACACCAAAATGGCAATACAGCCTGCTACACAGTCCACGTATGACCAACCCTTGGGACCGGCATACATCAGTCTGTTTCGTCTCCCATGTGTAATCCACTGGTGTTACTGTGAAACCTGGACTACTCGAGCTAACAGCACATATCAATTACTAGAAGTACTTTCTCCATTTCAGTAATCATACACTTCATGTATGATATTAGAGAGAGCTGGCAAATCTTGATCGCTGATCTCCAGGTCCTAGTGAGGACAAAAAAAAATCAGGACAAATCTACCACTGGACAGACAGTCTGCTCTACAAACCTACCCTTGGACAGCAAGTCTGCTCTCTAAAATCAGTCAATAACAAAATGGTGTATCATGCTGTCTGAATCTCTTAATCTTTTGATTGACAAAATACACTGTGTACTCTGCAAAAACTAGCTTCTCAAATAAGTTTTGGTTTCAGCAACTGGACTTTGTACTACACAGAAAATAAATGCTTCATATCAAGTCAGACAATGAAACCACATTACATAAAAAATACCCAACAGCTAGTCTTCACTATGCCCCTGGTCGAACATATTGCTGCAGTTAGGTGACATTCATCCAAAACCAGGTAATCTCCAACCAAATATCATTACCAACCCTATGAAATGCAACTGGTACACTGCTAATGGTTTGAAAATAATATGCCTCGATATCAGGAGCAAAGTAAAATCCATAATTCAAAAGTCTCTAATCTAGGTTATAGCATCTTCAGTATGGTCAGCATCCATAAAGATGCTGTAGGGTTTTGCTTTCTCTTCTGACTTTAACGCTTATTTATTTAGACACAGAAACTGTACTCTGAACAAAGGACATCCATACTGATTCATTTAAAAATCAATACAGTACAGCTGTTAGCAGCATCTGCCTTGCATATCCTCCCAAGAAGGAATGGGTCGGTGGCCAAAGAGGCCCTTCACTAACATAAAACTTAGCACATCATTACAAGTGACTTCAGATCAATATATTGTATATAATATCTGTAGCTGACTAAGTGGCTAAGGAGGCCACCCTCAATGGGTTTCCACCAGCATGAAAACCAGACTCATCATTATGACTGACCTCAACTTTGGTTGAAAAATATCAATAGAGGGGTCAACTTACTCATCACTTTATTTCTCCAGCTTCCTGGATCTGAACACTCTGACAACCAATGGAAATAGAAAACATCTGGCAGAAATGCATCCTTGACTGGGTTATTACTTCAAACTCGAGGAATGCTGCCATGTCAGGCACAATGGCAGATAAGCAAACACCTGCCTACATTTCTGTAAGTGAGGTGACAATATAACAATTAAAGAAACTAAATTTTCCACGTGCATGTAAAAAAAAGAGCCCGTCTACCTTCAGCTACATATAAAAAAAAATGGTTACCTTGACACCAAGTCATCACTAAATGATGCTGCTGTTTACTTCAACTCTATGTTCTTCAGTTTTCTATTGCATTGTACATCTGCATAAAATGCAAGTCAGATTAATTTACCCACCTTGGATTACTCCAAATGTAAAACCTATGAGGACTCTGAAGAGATCACCTGTGGTCTGCCTATCATCAAACTCAAATCTGATTGTGTAAAATTCACAACACTGCAAAATCAAATAAGGAATGCCTTTTTCTTTGATCGATAAGAGTCCTCATTTTAATAACTAACAGAAATTTTGGACAACGGTCACAAATAAGAAACTTGGTTGTAATTCAGTTCCTTTCCTCAAATAAGCAGTGAAGAAACATGACAATAAACCTGTCCATTGTTTCATGACAAAAGCCCTAGCACACGTGCAATTCATTGCCTTCTGATTCTTCGCATCATGACTGCCCTGCCTTCACTAACCACACTGACTCAGAACACAATGTATAAAGTTTTGCTTAAACTTAAACCAGGAGAAGCTGCCTTTGACAGGATTTCTCATAGCTTTTTGCTAGGTATGACCCATCAAATATCCTTTCTCTTTTCTAATAAAGAAATGTATAATCACTGCAAAAATGCAAGGCTGAAAGCCAAAGCTCCATGTTATAGAAGGAATAAAGCCCTGACTGTGACCCAAGTTCAAGCAGTTACTTGAATGCTGGAGTAGAGAAATGGGGGTAATGGTAACTTACAGTTGATGCTAGCTCACCATACCGGGGGGGGGGGGGGTGTTACTCACAGTCTACTGTTCTACTACAACTAAGTGAAAGTTTTCAGGCAATAAGAGACAGAAGATAAGGGGACAAGTGCCTGGCTGCCAGTGACAGTAGTCCTCACTAGCATGAATGCAGAAGCATACGCATGCACGTGAAGGGTGCAGCAATTCCTCAAGTTGATATGATTGCCAACTTCAGCCACCCAGATCAGTGTTAGGGTCAACAGAAATGATCTCCTAGACTGTTGATGTAGGCAAAGGCATAAAACCACCTTCATGTCTGTCTGGAAGGGCCAGGCATGGAGGCAAGAAGGACCCAGACAAAAATGCAAAACTGGTCCAGTACATCAGCATCTTGACTGCTATTATCTGAGTGACATCAAATTTTACCTACGAACTGCAGCCTAGCTTTACATACTCTCCAGTTTAAACCAAAGGCTATTGGAATGCAGCTCAGTGTGAGCAAGACAAACTCAGTTCTCCATACATCTAAACATCAGTAGCAATAGTATTAAGATGACATCATCTCCCTTGGGTCAAGGGTCGTTACTCACCAGCATTCTCTACGTAGTAACAGTTCAGCAAATAAAAAAAATCATTGGCTGCATACCAGACAATCGGTTAAAATTTGACAAACAAGTGTCTTAAGTTTATAATCAGAACTATTCAGAAACTCAGCAGGCTTTACACAGACACAGCATGCCTCACAATCTCACTGTCAGAAAAGCTACAGTGAATATACCCACTTCCCTCACTCCTTTATCTCCATTACTTCTATTCACATACTGACTAGGCTGCAACCTGCCCTTCTGCACAAATTACAGCATACTTATAACAACAGATGTTACACATATCAATCACATGTGCTCATCACTGCGCATTTATGGGAAGCCTACAGTGGTTGGGGTTTTATCATCAGCTTTCCTTTCCACTATCCAACTGTAAATGTCAGCAAATTTCTCAATTAATCAAACTGCCCAATCTTACCAAAAGTACAGCCAAGCCCTATTAAAGACTACCATTACATAGAACTCTCCATAAATTCAGGGGAGTTTCATATTCTATGTTGGAGAATATAAGGAACAACAACTTGCATACAAACAAAATGTTGACAAGGAGAAGCAATCCTTCAAGCACAATGGAACTTGTAAATGTGGGGATTACATAGTTCAACAATCAGGACATTCCTTGTCTAACCATATTTGTGCCACTGAATATTTTATATTTTACTGCATGCCATAATGTGATGGTTCCAATTTGCTAATGTAATAAACTTATTGACTAAAGATGTACAGAATAATCCTGATACTCACAAATATGATATGCAATGCACATCAATGGTACACAGACATTTTCACATACAAGAGCCTTAAGAAATTCATACAACGCATTGAAATGCGAACCAAACAGGGAAGCATATCTGAGTAGCCTGAACAACTCACAATGTATGTAAAAGAAGGTGCCAGCAAACTACTTCCACTGGCTGCAGCTCACAAATATAGAAATCATACACCACAGTAAGGCAGCCAAGGAGCAGACTACATGATATAAACTGGTGATTATTCTTCTTTCGACTTTTTCCAGTTAGGGGTCGCCACAGCGGAACTCCGGGCTGCTAATGATTGGCAGTAGATTTTTACGGTGCTGAGGTACCATCCCGACACCCAACCTTCAACGAAGGCACGCTCATTCACGCATGTCTTTTGAACGACACTCGACTGCGGGGAGGACATGCAGACTCCACACAGAAGGCGCTCCAGCCAAGAATTGAACGGAGAACCTCTTGCTGTGAGGCGACAATGCTATCGCTGCACCACCGCGGCTTTGTATGATATCAACTGCTGATAAACTTCACAAAATATCAAAGTGAAGATGACAATGTGCAAGTTGAAGCATCATTCAGGAGTGACACGTATCACCATCGGCTTTTACAGTTGTACAACATTTCAAAACAGATATTTAAGCACACATACAGTAGGTACCAGTTATTAGACTGCAAATGGAAATCCAGGAATCCAACCAGCCACCATATCTATAAGAACAATGCAAAACAGCCAATAGAATTTCCCTTACACACATGACCTCGCCCATAATGAGATGATAATGCATGTTGCAATACAGGCATGAGCACTGAGGATGCAAACTTTATGACTTACTTGTGTTCCTATTCCAGGATCCACAATGCATGCAGTTATGGTCTCAGCAACACCATCATGGGAGTCTGCATACAGCTGCAATTTGTCATGGTTAGACTGTCTGCACTGTGCTTTTGGGTACAATCAGCTGGACAGGACAGATGCATTCATCTGAATTTGTAACAGGTGCGATTGTGGCTGTAGCTGGCTCTTGCATGGTTAGTGTAACAAATTCTGGAGGTGTGTGTGTGTGGCGAACTCTGTGTGTGTTCCAACTCCACTGTTCAGGAGGGTACATGTGTAGAGTAGTGTTTTGGGGTGTGCATGTGTGCTTGTGTGACTCTCATCTCACTAATGTTAGACTGTGCACAACCTAAGTAAGGTTGCCACATGCTGCGGTTTTTGGAAGCCAGTCCATATCTGGGTAGTTGTATACAGCTAAAAAACATGAAAACTGGAAAATATCCTGAGAACATTAGGTAAAAACTTTCTATTAATTTTCCTTTAATAGTGCATAAAAGTTGTATTTTGTATCTGAAACACCTTAATATGACTTAAAATAACAAACTGAAATTCTACAAAGTGTGAGCTTTATTTCGGCTGCAAAGTGCAGTTCAATCCTTTGCACTGCTGTGGGTATGGTTTATCATTTAAAATTACACATTTCCTTTAAAAAAAGTCTCTTCTTTTGAGCATATGAAAGGTTAGCAGCCCTACATCTAATGAATATTATTCCCATTAAGTAATAATGCCCTAGGCAATTCTGTTTAGTCATTATTAGTTACTCTTGCTTTTCTACTACATTTGTTGTTACTTTTTCTACATATTGTAACCAAACACAAAATACCCAGAACCTATGAACTAGCTACAAAGTCAGTCTACTTCTGTGTATTTGTCAAATTACTCGCTTTAAATTAACTTTATGTGCAACTCTGCATACTGCATAAGTACGTCATATTTGCAGATTTTTTTTTCCTAAGACTCCACAGAAAAGTCTTTCCAGCTGGACACTCCCAGTTAAACACAAACCACAAAGCCGTCCTTACTCACAGTGAAGGGGCAAAACTGATTTCTTTTCCTGAACTCATACCCTCTTCAGATAAAATCTGAGTTGATGATGTATATTCAGGCCCATGCCGCTAGCAAAGTATATGCTGTAAGGCACTACAAGTGGTTTGGCTGTATTAAGAGATGACCCACTTCAATTCTGGCAGGAATCATCCACTGCAACAAAGTACTCTTCAGCATGTCTGTGTGCCACAATAACAAACACAGTGCAGAAAAGAAGAAGTTATGCAAGAGGGTGTGCAATACTGTCAGAGCAAGGCAGTAAACAATCAGCCACAGCAAGAATACAATACAGGAGAACAGTATCCAATGAATCACAACTGAGAAATACAAAGCAAGAAATGACAACTGGCATTACTAAATCCAACATTGAGAGGGGAAATAGTGCAGAGGTACAGCGCATGCTTTGGGTGTATGAGATCCTGGGTTACATTCCCAGCATCTCTACAGCATAGCGGGCCATGGCTGGCATAATGGTCAAGGTCTTCACCTCACATATACAAGGTACAGAGTTTGATTCTGTTCTCTGGTTATTGGATAGGCTTGTAATTCTTTGTTGACTGATAGACTTCTATTTACTTATGAACCTACAAACCTATGAACTAGCAGATAGAAGGCAGCTGGAAACTGCCATATTAAACAAGGCACACTTGGGTACAGGTGAGCACTACAGCATACAAGGAACAGGGGTTAGGAGAAATAGGACAGTTACAAGGAAGAGCTCTTTTTACTGCTGTATGCATTATGGTACTGTGTTGTATATTCCATAAGACAACTGTGCAGCATTTCTCAGATGTTGAAGGGCAATTTTCAATTCAAATCCAGTAGCAGAGTTCAAAGCAGGCTGGTTGTGCCACAGTCCAGCACTACAGAGTGGCAGTATCCACAAATGCAACAAGTTTAAAGCAGGCCATAAGAGTACTCAGGCCAATAAGCATTATCAACGTTAGTGAACCAACAGTAATTCAAGAAAGAAAGAGCAGAAGCAGGGGTAATGAGCTAGATCAGTTTCAGATACAAAATTATCACAGTACAAAAACACGGCTTTAAATCAGCACTAGCACACTAAGGACAAAAAGGGTAGTTCCCAAATGTGTGACTGTTTTTAAAGTCAAATCCATTAGAAGGCCTCGAGCTAGTCTTATCTCCTGTGGGCAGCAGGATCTGGACTGATCATCTGATATATACACACACACACATATATATATATATATATATATATATATATATATATATATATAAAATGGTTCACACTGGGTTTCGTATGCAATATAAACAAATGCTGATGTCTGTGTGAACCCTCACTTGTGACATGCTGACTGTAGGAACACTTAGAAGATTTCTGTACTTCAGACATGGAATGAAGGAACTTTCCATTAATGTACATTGTGATTGGCATCCTAACTGTGCAGCAGCAGAAAAGATCTGGGGAATGCAGGTGCAGAGCATACCCTCTTCTCCAGAGAAGGACACCATGATGTGCAATGGAAGAATGCTCATACACTCTCAAATGCAACAAGATGGGAGTGAGTAGGTGATGTTCTCTTGACCACATTGACTGGACAGATGACAGCTCTACTCACCACATAATTAGTCCCACTGGAGACTGGTGTGCCAGCACACAGCAGGAAGGGCTAAGATATCTGCATGCAGCAAGCTGTATGGATGCATAGTAGTCATATCTGCCTGAGCACAAAAGTGTGCATGAGTTACCAGGATCACAAAGTGGGAACAACGTAGACATCAGGTTGCATGGGATGGGGTTAGAATGTCAAACCATCCTTTATCCTATGGATGAGAAGGGAGATGCCATGTAGTTTTATTTCTCTGGGGGAATTAGAGTCCATCATTAGAGTCAGGCAGCCACAGTCCTGAAGATGAACCCGGACTCTCTGGCTAACAGGACAATAGGTCCTCCCTGACTCTCCAAAAAAGATGGCCTTACCATGCAGCGTGCTGAAGGAAACACCAGTGCAGGTGACCAAAAAGCCTTCATGGCTCTGGATGACATGCTCTCCAGTCAGCTCGCCTCTTCTCTTGGTCCCTGAAAGAGTGGTATACTGTGGAAATTAATGTGCTCACAATTTGTTGGAGGGGGTGATAAATGACAGACAGTAAGAGGAAAAGTACAAAAAAAAAGATAGAATACCAATTTCTTTCTTGCACAGCAAGACAGAAGGATATGAACAATTAGAAACAGTGAAGATATCTTCATTGTCATTATCATGAAAAAGGCACTGACTGTAAGATGTTAAAAATGCTACAAAATGTACACAGGCTTGCATAAGATCTGATGCAAAGCTCACAAAAAAGCATGCACTTTAGCTTCATGTCTGCATGACTCAAACTAGACAGAACCTCATTACAGCAGACCAGCTGTATGCTAATGACATCTTTTACTATGAATTAAAGGCTCAGTAGACCCTGAAGTGAGCACTGCACCATTATGAACATTCACAGCGAACTGGTTGCTCCATTCTTACTATTAATTATTCTCACACTCCATGCATCCATGAGTGACTGTTCTAACAGTGCCCAGTGATGCATCTTTCTTTTCCATTTAACAAGCCGGGAAATTGTTCCCTGACCCACAGCAGAACAGGATAACAGCAATCTCTGACAAAGCAGTGACAATCACATGGGATTGAAAAGGCAAGAGGAAGCAATCATATCAGAATACTTAAAGTAATACATCTAACTCGGATGACAAATGACTGAAAATTACTCCTCCCCTCCATTCTGGCTACCGCCCATCCAGACTCAACTCCATCATCAAAGTGCTAGTTTCCATATGATTTTAATATTAAAATTTTAACTATTAAAAAAGTGTTTCTACAAACGCAAATATTGATGTTATGATTATACTTTCAGATGTTCTTTAAACAAAAATCACTTAGCACCATGTTTATCTTAGCACACAGATTTTAACGTAGAAAAAAATTGTAGTAAAAATGGGTGTGACTAGTCAGTTGCATGATAAAAAAACAACCCTGACTGCACAGCAACAGATCAAGGTTCAGTGAAAAACAAAGCCTGCACGCTACCAAAGGTAGTCCCAGCACAAAGCAAAATCAATAGAACAAAATGTGGATGTACCACCACGGCCCTGTAATCACACTAGAAATAAAGTTCTTATTTAAAAGTATTTATTAAAACAAATGAATGATGTTCAAGTCTTAAAAATGGAACCAAACAAAAAAGATTAGTGCTTTTGGCCATAGCCTTCTTCAGAGCCTACTGAAATAACCAATCACTAGGTATAAAATGTAGGCAGCAGCCAATCTCATTCCAGAAAAACAGTCACTCCTTCATAATAGAAACTAAAAGCTGACCACTCTTCTGGGCTTAATGGGGTAGTAGCATTAAAACCGATCTTGAAAGGACAACGCCTGCTGAAACCTTTATGATTGGATTTGAAGAAGGCTTGGTCATTATATGACATGCTGACTGGAGAAGCAGAAGGCTCGTCTGTAGCTTCTCCTCTAGTGGTTATTTCTATTATGAAGGAGTGACATTTTAATAAATAGTTTTAAATAAGAACTTTACTTCCAGTGTGATTACAGGGCCATGGGGGTACGTCCACATTTTGTTTGGCAGATCAAGGTTCAAGTAGTGGGCCTGGGGTTGGCAGAAACTACTTAGGAAAGCAGGAATGAGTGAGCACTGCTGGCTGGCTCATCTAGAAATGCAACAAGCCTCTGCCAATAAAACTGACTCCAGGAGAAGCTAAATGGAAGACTCTGAAAAATAAAGGGTATTACAATAGAATGCAGCAGACGACAGAACAGCAACATATTTGCAATCATGAAAGCACCAATACAAGCCACATAAATCCACAACAACACATTACTGCATCATGGCCCAAACTCACGAGAGGCAAGGATATTGGGCAAGTGCAAAAAAGAAAAAAAAATCCTTAGCAATCACATACCAAAGAACATCAAAAGATTTTAACATAGGTTGTCAACAGGAAGAGCTCCTGCAGAAAGGTAAGATGACACTGGGCATTGTTGCATACATCCTATTATGCATCATATAAAAATAACATTTGTTTATTTTTATTAACCTATATAGTTTGCCTTTGCTTGATGATAAAGAAAGATGCTAGCCACAAGTCTGCGTGCATTATTGTGTGTGCCTTGATCATGCTAAAGTTTCTCCTTTGGAATTTTTTTTTCCATTCCACAAAATGTGTAGACATTAGCAGACAACACAAAAACCATGATGCCCTTTATCAGCCATGTTATAAACAGGGATTAGGAATTAAATTTAATTTCCATATTTGGTAAACTCACATCAAGGATTAGGTATTCTCTCTGTGGAATTTAGGATGATTCAACACTGTACCCCATAGAATCTTACAGTAACCCCATTCAGTTCCTGTCATTCTGTAAATCACTTAAGGCTAAATATCTGCAGACAGAAAGAGAGCTTAAAAGAATCAAACGGCCATCTAGCCACAGCAGCTTTCATCTATAATGGACATACCATTTCTGTACTATACAGAGATGGGGCCCATCCAACCCATGTTTGATCAGAGACCCAGTACCAGATAAGCCAACAAGGAGGGTTGGTGCAGGCACTTTCAGGTTCTGGGGGGTGGAAAGTGTGTGTGTGTGTGTGTGTGTTGTATGCATGCGCATGTGTAGGCCTCTCAAGGCATGTCTTTTGCCTCCTTTACAGGACTCTACGGTGGAGATTGGGGGACCTAGCAGAGGTGCTAGCTCCCTGGAGGGGCACATTAGGGCTGCCAATGGAGATAGCCACTTGTATAACTGATATTCCCAACTGTGCAATCACTGACCCATTGCCCATGGTGCTATTAAGTGTCTTCTAAGATGCATAAAGGGAGGTTAGGTACATATAGACGAAGAAGAAATACATGATGACTCCCCCAGTGCTTGACTCTCACCACTAGCTGTGTTAAGGAGCATTAAACAGATTAATGGGGTGCCCCAGAATGGATGGTCATGTAATTCCAGGTTCTTACTTTGGAAAGTGCCCTGCAGCTCATTACAATGCCACCAAGTTCAGACATGTGAAGGCAATATGACGTGTTATAATTTGATCAGTTCCTGCTATGTCACTAAAGGGATACAGGAACCTGTTAGTACACTCATGCCTGTTTATGGCTGGAAGTTCCACTCAACCTTTCTACTACTAGCAAGAGAAAAAAAAAGGTTCTACATTATTATCTCAAATGGACAAAAAAAAAACGATAAAGGGACAGAAATGCCAAGTTAAAAAGTTGCTCTAACCAAAATGAAGTCTAGCATTTTAAATATTTAAAAACTAAGAAACCAAATAGTTTAAACCACTTCTAGAAGGGACCTGATCTGCTTTCACCCCCACTACAGACAGCTATGCCCACCCTCTACCATACTTCTCAACCTCTTAGCACAAGAATTCTGGACAAAGCCAAATGAAGTGGGGAAGGGGAGATAAAGGTCCTAAATCATCGACATGTTTTAAATATTTATCCTTTAACCATGGAAAGATACCAGAATAGCATGTTTTGCACTGTTGTGCATTGTCTAAGGGATATGAAATTTGAAACTCAAACGTCTCAAGTGTTTAATGATACGGCAGAATACCACAGTTTTTATGACAAACACACCAAAAATATTAGGTAAAATATGGACATTCTGCACAATTCTGGACAGTTGAGAGATATGTTCCCATTAATATATTCTAATTCTGAGGTCACACGGAAAACCTTAGCTGACATGTAAAACCAAGTAGGCCTCCATTATTCAGAGGCTATATGACCTTGGGATTAAAACATATACAGTGTCTGTGGGTGGAGGGGGGGGGGGTGCAGCCTCACATATGAGGGTTTCTATATAACATATGCCTTGGCCCTCAGCAAGACCCTGATCCTAAATCAACCACACTCATGTGCACACATTCACTTCTACATATGTGAATGCACCTTGCGCGCGCGCACACACACACACACACACACACACACACGCACGCACGCACGCGCACGCACACGCACACGCACACACACACACACAATATCACAGTCCATTAATGCTGAAATATAGAACCTAAAACAGATTCATATCTGCTATGAAAGTAGACAGGTCAAACCTCTACAGAGCTTAGATTTGTACACACACCATTTTGCTTAGGCAGTGCTACACATAGGCTTATAATCTGTGAAAGACAGTCTGCTGAAGCAGTCAGTTATTAATTCCTACACTCAAGTTTTGTCTTTGTACCAAAAAACAATCATATTCTCAGGGTTTGCCAACCATTTATTTCAAACATCAAAAGCTGACAGATCAGTATAAAGAAATAGAGCATGCTATCTCCAACTGACCTGTCTTATCAGCAATGGACTTTTGATCAAATGGTAGTTAGAAAGGATTGTACAGTGTCTAGCACATATAAAACAATTCTCCTCACTTAGAGATGGAGAAGGGAATTAATGTGCAACACAGCAACTCACCACATAGGGAAAGGACAGTTTGGATTTCTTGTATGATAGGCTCTGCACAGCTGTCTGTCAATGACAGTGTAGCACCAAAATCTTTTATTTGCAGACATTAGTGCTAGAAGGCAGATGACCAGACCAATTTGCTGCTTGGAGGAGGGAGGCAGCAAAACACACAAGGAATAAAATGCATTATAGAAGAAATACTGAGAATCAAATACAGTTGAGCTGCACCCCCAGCTAAAAAGCAGTTACACTTCTGCCACCCTCAGACTGTTATCAATCTACGTTCAAGAACAGAAGCCAGTGCTGTAAGATTAAATAAGGGAAGATTAAGTAATTTAAAGCATTTCATCTTTTTTGGGGGAAGAGTACACATGTAGCAGACGGGACTAAAAACACATACAGAGGCCAAGCATCACTGCAGTAAGTAGGCATGCAGATTATGGCTGAAGAGATATACATAAAACAGAGACAGGAAAAAAAACAATGTTAACATTGCCAGGTCATCACAATCAACAAACGAAAGGTTTTCTCACACAGCTGACAAGACCACCCATACATCAAAACCCAAAAGAAATGTACATAAATGTCCAGACATACAGTTAGCAGATGTTGAACTGAACAGATGATGGTAAGGAATGACCACAGATTAAATTATGACCATTTAATGGTAGCAGCTGACAACACTCCAGTGTTATAGACCCATGTTTAGGTGTCCTTTGTCTCAGCTCAGCTTAGCAGTCAGACTATCATGAGGCCTGTCTAAGAATGAGCCAGCAATGGACAGTCCAAATTCCCCTCATGGTTGCTAGAATGATGGCCACTACATTCAACATATGTGTAATTCAGGACCTGTGAGAGGGGGCTGATGGTAGTCAAGCACCAGGGGGAAAAAAACAAATGTATGTGTGTGCACATTTTAAGACAGACTGCATCTTTACTCAGAAATCTCATCAATTTATAAAAACAAGCAGATTTTCACAGTTTACAGAACACTGTGGCCCTTCAAAGCTGCTTGTACAAGTTGCTGTCTATCAACATGCACTTCATGGGTTTTATGTGCGTGACAGATCTTTTTGCTAATAAATGGTGAGTATTTAGACATTCCAAATTAAAGCACAATACAACAGCACATCTTAGAATGTGGATTTTTTTCTTATATATACTTCATTCTTAGTCACTTTCTTTCCACTTCTGCTGGTAATATGTGATTAAAAAATGCACATACATTTAATTAAATTAGGTGTATTTCATATCTACATTATCCATTTTCCCTTTCAAGGCAACCTCAGTCATTACTTAACCATTAACAAATTACCATACTATACATGCCAAGATTCTCCCATTTACTAGTCCAAACTAAGAATCTCTCCTTCCAACTGGCCCAGGAGTAGGGCACTTCCTCCTTTGGCAATATCACCATTCAGACTTCAGCTAGATCCTGTGCAGATGGGAAAGTGGTGAAGATAAGTATATGTTTCTCTGGTGGCAGGAGACAAGAGTAGCAGAGCTGGACTCAAATGGAACTAGAAAACCTTCCATTTTTCTCCTATTGTATACGCTCTTAATCCATGAAGGCCACAAAATCATACATACTAGTCCGTATACCTACTCCTTTTTAAAAAGCAGAGAATATAAATAATCATTCTCCATTATGTGCTGCTGCTCACCAGCCAAATACTTTCCAACAGAATAGATGGTCTGACACCTGGCAGGATTCCCTCAGCCACCCTACAAGTCTCCGCTCATTTCAGGAAGTGGAATGCTGTAATCAGATAAGCAGCACAGCACGGACAGATGTACACCCACCTCTAGCTAAATATCAGTGGTTCAGCTAAGACAACAAAAAGCATGTAAGATGCAGGGGTCACCCAATGATGTCATACAGCAAGTACTAGAGCTTCCAGCACAACACGCATGTACTTCAGTACTCCCAGAAAAGCAATGGTCTCCTTGCTTCTAACTGTTGAAATATTGTCTTACAACTTATGCCCGCATTACAACACAGATTCAGAAATGTGCTTTAATCATCTATGGAATATCTCTTGTAAGAACTCCTAGACCCCATCCTCCACTCTTCAAAGACACAAAAAATGTAAAAATATATACTTTCAATTCTCCTGTGTTCTCCACATGGGGATTCTGCTTATTAACCAGTTCTGTGTATAAACAGTAAGAAATCAAAATTCAGCCCTCAAAAAGCATTTTAGAATATTCTGACAATAGATTAATAACAGGAAAATTTCTTAACTTAGCACATACATCTTTGCCTCGTATCTGTTCTTCTGTTAGCTGAACTTGAATAAGTGGTCGCACAGTAGTGAAAAGCTTCCACCAGGGCCAGTCCTTCACCCCCTTGTTCTTGACAATGTTCTTCTGAATACAACGGATGGCCCGCTCTTGAATCTGAAATGGGAAGAAAAGGCCTAGTTCAGAACCAAAACACAGACTGTAAACAAGCAGAAGGGTAGATGCACTGAGATAACTTATCAGGAAACAACTGGCAAACAAAATTAATCAATCAATTAATTAATTAATTAATTAATTAATTAATTAATTAATCAATCAAAGACAAACCTGTGATTCACCCACACACCTACCCAGAATAGTTACTTACGAAAGGTTAAAAACAGTTTAACCATAAACAGGAAAATGAATCAGCAGTGTAAGTAGCTCTGGACAGGGAGAAAAACTGTTAGGTCAAGAAAGAGAACAGAACGGACAGGAAGAGACTCCTAACACAAAAACATAATTGCTGGTTTAATTAGAGGGGAAACAGATTACATAGAAAAGAGGGTGGCTAAAAAGCAGAGTATGGATGGTATGAGACATGCAGATAAAACAAAGCATGAGGGAGCAAAATAATTCAGAAAAAAATATTAAAAAAGTCACAGAATTTACATGGAAATGAGTCAAAGGAAAAACGAAGACAATAAAAACAAATGCTGTGAGGTAAAGAGTACGTTTGGTTGCAGAAATCTGGGGAAAGAATGAGAAGAAAAGAGACCTCTGGAAATAGAGATGATGCAGAAAAATGGAGGAAATTTACATAGTAATGTTAGTGGGAGGGAAAAAGAAAAAGAATGAGAAAGAAATTTGAGTAGCTGCATCAAATGGTGGCACGGAATGGAAACACAAGCAAGTACTTTAGTTTCCATTTCAGAATTTTGCGGAAGTGTGACACCAAAAAGTGAGCCCAGAAATCTGAGACTACTCAGGTAAACATGGAAAGTTAAAACTCTCAACAATGGTCACACCTTGCACCATCTCCTTCTGTTACTTTACTAACTCCAAGAGCTCTGTATGTCAGGATAAGGGGGATTCACTTACACACCTTAGTCTACACATCTGACTATTTGTAGTTTTGTGATCACGTTTGTCAGTCACTTCAGTGCTGAACAACTTTCCGTCTGGTACATCGTGAATGCTAGGAAGACACGACATATAGTGAGCACCTTTCTGTAACAAGCTCAGAAATAGCAATGGCAAGTATACAGAGGACAGGTTAACGTTTACTTACAGAACCTGAAACAGGGGCTCAAAGCTGATACAGCTTAGACAGTAAAACTACTACACATCTATTCATTCTTGGTCAGTAAGAACCATCTCAGAGAAACAAATAGGATCATCAGGTGAATCCAGGTTCTGATGCAGCTGAGGACAACAAGCACAAAAAGCATTTTTTGTTAAAATAAGGCATCGATGCACTTGCACAATTTGATGCTTTCTTTTCAATGTAATTTTCAATTAACTGATATATTATTTTTGCTGCTGTACTCTCTGGCTTTCTGTCTTTTGCTCATTGTGCACTATTACTATTTCAATGTCATTCTTACTACAGGTGTTCACCTCTACCTCTTTTTAAGACACTTCGGGTTAAACACAACCACAAAGATGGTACTCTAATGGTAAAAGCAGCTAAGTCTGGCCAGGTAAGGTCCACAAAGACATGTCAACCATACCTTCCAACCATACCGAATTACTCAGTTTATACCGAGTTTTGTGGTCCAAATGAAGGGGTGCCATGATTCCCGAGTGGCACCCCTTCATTTCCAATTGTTTTGCTTTATTTTAATTTTTTTCAAATATCATGCTGTTGGAGTGGACGTCATCACGTGCGAGATGATGTCAGCTCTGTCATGGCTACCAGCCAGTTGGAATTGAGCTCAAGGAGCTCATGTCATAATTTCTGGCTGCAAATGCGAGCGGGAATGGATTAAACGGCAGCAGCACTCATTTGCGGGGAGCGGGAATGGATTAAATGGCAGCAGCACTCATTTGCGGGTAATGGATAATGGGAGGCAGCTCGTTTTGATCGGGGAATCAAAGCAAGACTCAAGTAAGGAAACAAAGTGGTGTGTGTGTGTGTGTGTGTGTGTGTGTGTGTGTGTGTACATATGTCTGGTCATCTTTTCATTATGATTTGACCTGATTATGTAATCGTGCTATTCTTAATAACTTTCTACAGTAGCACCCTCTTAGGCACATTTTCTTATAACTGATGCTTATATACACAACTTTTTTTGCTGTAAATCTTTTTATTTTTGTACATTCCCATAAACAGCGCAACTACAGCAGTCAAACAGCTGAGAGACAAGGTTCTGCAACCTATAACAAAAAAAATGTTACGTTGTATAGTTTTTCATTAACATAAAAAACATCATCTCCTGTAATGAGGTTGGATCACAGTGTGTGCTATCATCATGATCAGACCAGCATACATGATGGTTCAGGGTGGTCTAACAAAGACATTCTCATGAAATGCTGCCAGATGGTGTAAGAATAATTCTAAATTTTTGGTCTGATGCTTTAAACCATTTCTCAACTGGAAAAGTTTCCTTTGATATTGAAAATGAACCACAACCTAGCTGATTTTATTTACTGCTCTTGATTGACTTAGTCTAACTTAGCTTGACTATTTTCGGAGACCAGTTGCAGTATTTATAAAAGTAATTTTGCCAGACACTGAAGAAACTTCCCTACTCTCTTACACTTGGAAAGATTTATCAGTTGTGACTGATGTTAAATCTTTGTACACAAATACCTAAAGTATTGGCTTTGGACAGTATATTTGTTATTAGAAGACAGAGGAATATATTATTTGAGAAATCTGAGTGGTTAGTGAGTGTACTGAAAAGTTTAGACAACTTTTTTATGTTTAAAAATAAATTCAGCCGCTCAGAAGATTTGTCATGAGTGCCATTATGACACCCATTTATGTTACTGTGTTACTGAGAGAAAAAAAAGGTTATTTGAAAGCTTTTTGTTTAAATTGGGTTCTTTTTATTATCCAGGTTTTTTGTGCTAACAGTTCAGAGCTATGGTGAGTGGGAACTGAGAAGTGAGAACTGAATTTGTATTCCCCCACTATTGGCTTTGTTTGTCCAGGATTTTTGTGCTAAGAGGCTGAAAGCTATGGTGAGAAGCGAGAACTGAATTCACTAAATGATAGCCATTAAGTTTCAGTCTTCCTATTTTTCAGGAAACTGCTGATTTAGCATAGTGGTATGTTGTTCTGACTGTAGTGCATAGGGTTCTGGGTTCAAGACTTGCCAGTGACATGCATGGTGGTAACACAACATTTTATTCTAGCAACCTTCCAAAATTATACAAGCAATGTTTAAAATGTGTCCCTGGTTTTTGACATCTTGCCCCCCCCCCCCCCAAAAAAAAAAACCTAAAATTGAAAATAGTGCAAGAAGCTGTGCAAGATGCCTATGGCTTACACTACTGTCATTCTATTTATAGTGTGGGTGTGGAAGTAGACTTTTATGATGGAAATGTTCTGAATAGGGCAGTTTTGCCATTACTGGTGCATGCATTTTGCTTCATTGCCTACTGGAAAAAACAATAAATGTAAAAGGCAATTGTGTATGGAAGTAGACTTTTATGATGGAAATGTTCTGAATAGGGCAGTTTTGTCATTTCTGTTTCATTGCCTACTGGAAAAATAAATGTAAAATGCGCTCTGACTTAAGTCTAACAAGTGTGCTGTATTATACAAGGAATATAATTTAATAAAGTCAGGAAGGTGTTTCAAAGAACGCATGTATGTTTCTTGCTTTGTGTGCAAGGGGCCTCTGATCTGAAAACAGCCCAAAGGTAATCTTTTATCCACCACTGGCCAGATGCATTTTCTTTGGATGCGGTGTGGGTTTCAGTGCTGTTTCAATGAATGTGAGTTTAAAGGTCAGAGAAGTTTTAATGCAAGTCTATTTTAATTGTGAGACAGTATTGCTTTGTGCTATAAAATGTAAAAAAATAAAATCCAAATAATCATTGTAGAAGTAAAGCAGTATGCACACATTAGTGTTTATGGTAAATGGGGTGAAATAGCCAGGTAATGGGACATTGGAATAGCTGCAGAGGGACTCTGGTGCTATATTTTGGTTCTGTTCTTCAGTTTGCGTTTGAAAGTTGGCATCCCACAATTCCATTGGCGTGGGCAGGGTTGTGTAATTATGTATGCAAATTTTACGTTAATCAGCATACAGATTTTATCTATTTTTCATGGGCCTTGTCCAGATTTTTGATGTGTCCAGGTTGAGAGGTATGGTGTCGACATTGAATCACATGCCTTCATCCTGCCATTCAAGAAAGATCCTTTTGGGGGGTTCTGTCTAGCTTTTACCAAGAAAGGCCAAACATGAAGTGTTTGCATCAAAGGTCATGGATGCTGTCTCTCACCATCTTCAGTACTACTAGATGTCCATTCATGACAGTCAAATTCACTCTACCTTCCACGAATGAACAACAGGAAGAACATCCTCAAAAGATGCAATATAACCTTCTGCATCCATCAAGTGAGTATACAATCCTGGATCAGCAGAATCACACAGACATTCTGAACCTTTGCACACAACTGATTCACTAAACACGGAGGCACCAACTTACATATATAGAAAGAGAGCGAGTTTACACCTGCACAATACACACATGGTACAACTATAGTTAACCAGATCTTCTTTCTCCTTCTTAGCACTGCCTAGTTAAACACCGGAAACCTGATAAACCATTTTGTTTTTTCCTGTGTACATAACACTGAAAGTCAACTCACCTTTCGCTTTTTGAAGCGCTGTCTGGCCAGGTATCCCCTACAAGCAGCCTGGAAAAGTGTAATGTGCTTTTTTGTTGTTTCGTCCCTCTGTTCTTCCAACTTTGCTAAAACACCAGCTCTGAAAAATACCTGCAATAAAATGTTGAACAGTTACTTGCAAACCGGAAAAAATAGAATACCAAAAGCAGCAAAAGGATTATAAACTTGTGACCAAATCAAAACGACAAGACTAGTGAGTTATCCTCTAATCTGGTCATCCCAAAGGCCCTCTTCTAAAGGATTACAAATAGGTACCACTGAGTAAATATCTGATCAAAATGCCAAAGCAATGTGACTACCACTCTTTGGCAAAACACTGTACATATAAAATAAGGCATATAAGAGTATGGGTTACTAGACAGACATCTCTTGAGAGTAGGCTTTTTCAGGTCCAAAACACAGAGGCTGGAATGATGCAAGGATGTCTCTTTCCTTTAAAACTGAGGTTTGAGTGAGAGTTTTTGGAGTTGCTTTGACTTGACATTATAAATCCTTCTTGGAACTGCAAAACTATTTACTGAAACTTACCCCTGCATTATGCGATACTGCTACATTAACCACCTTCATCTGTCTGACTTTACCACAAGAGAAATGAAACCATGACTCTAGTAAAGCTTACACCCTTAAGTACTTTATTGTGATCTGAAAACAGTATAATTTAATGGACTAGAACATAAAATAGTAACACTGCTAATTAATGTCACTACCTCAAAAGGGATGTTAATCCAAGCTCAAAATATTTGTTGCTATTGTATAATAAACAAAGGGCCCAAGCGTTAAACCCTGGCCTCGGTTTAAATCTTCCAAAAATCTGCCAGTAGCTGGTTATTGACCACTTCAATTACTTCCATATACCTAAAACTGCATATTATTTACTTGGGCATTTATGGTTCAGATCACGTTTGAAAAGGGGCCACAGTGTATCACTTGCTCAGATGACAAATACATCCCCCCTAGAATACAAACAACACAATTACACTTATCTAAAAGACTTGCTGTTTGATAAACTATAAAAACGTTCAGTAACAATTATGTTTTATGCAGGGTTTTACATATGGCTTTACTCTTACATTTTTATGCATGTTTCTAAATCATAAACTGTTAAAATTTAGACAATAAATGGGATGATTTCCAAGCCAGCCAGAATCACTCATAATGAAATGGTCACACACATTTGAGTGATCTCTTTGTTAAGGATATAACCCAGATCACATAAAATATATACATAATTAGGATTGGAGGGCTAGAAACCTAGGCTAAGAGACCGTACTTTTTTTGTATAAAACAGATTTTACTGACAAAGTTTATTTTTCTTTTTCACATTCTATGCAGTCCGCATGCATGGTGCACTACTACCTTCTGGCAGTTAGTCCACTAAATTTAAAAACTCTCTTATATTTGCATTTTCTCATACCTTTAACAACAGACCCAACCTGGGACCATAAGTTACAAAAGTCAAAACAGTCACACATTTTGTTGCTCACTTTACACTGTCCTCATGCATGATAGATCTTCCATACTACACTAGAATGCTACAAAACCTATAAATATTTTATAGTTAAACATTAAGACAAGCTTGTTTAGTTCAAGTATAAAAAATCCATGTACGTGCTAATGTTTCACACCAGGTTTTCAGAGGCAATAATGACAAAGAAAACTATTTACCAAGCATCACATCCTGCATCCAAAAAAAAACAATAAATCATAACTGATACAAAAACTATTTACAGTTCAAGAGCATCAATTTTATATTACTTTGACATTCATTCATTCCTCTTAATAAGGACGAGTACACTAGCTGGTACTATAGTCCCCCATATTTAGAAACAGGGAGGTCTTTTTATATGAGCCTATTAGTACTTCCTCCTCTTGTAAAACACACACTAGAACTTATTAAATTGGGCATCCTATTTGTGAAAGTTGATCCACTGCAGTGTGAATGATCATAAGTAGTGTAGATTACCCTTTTCTAATGTCTTGACCAACATTTCTTCACTTCCCCTACAGCTCAAACTATTTAAAAGTGAACCAGCGAAAGGTTTCCTACTCAGCGGGTGTCCTCAATAGATATCATTCCCTTAATACCAACCAATTTTGGACTCTCAGGTTAGAATAATAACCCTTATTACTGTACCCCATTTGTCCATCCAGACCATTTAGTCTGAATTCTTCTTCTTTGTCTGACCAACCCTCCTTTCTGTAATTCTAAGCCTCTCAGTTGTAGCATTATTTCCCTTCTCTCTCATACACCTAGCCTCTGTTTTGCCTTTTCCTTTCAGATAATTTATTTTAGTCACTAAAAGGAGTAAGGAGGGTAACTCTAACAAGAGTGGGTTAAATCCAGTTTACCCCAACTCAGTAATAATAATTCCTTAGTTAACTCTCTTTTCATTCGTGCTAAATTATTTATAATGTTCTGCAAGTCCTATAAGTAGTCTCTCAACTTTACACACTCTCAAAAAATATGTTTCTATGTCCATCGTATCCCAGTTTTGCACCTCCAACATATGACACTTACCTCCAGGAACATTTTTGCCAGCCTTGCAAGGCTGTAAAACTATTTATGCAGGCATTTCCAAACAAAAATTCTGAATTACCTGGACTCGGTAACCTGTTTGGGGACCAAACACATTTCCTTCCATTCTTCCTACCAGTATTCCTTACCAATAGCCTTTTCCCATGTAGCTTTCACAGATTTTTGCCATGAATATTGAATCCTCATCAACACCTTACACACCCAGATGATTAAAGATTTTAGTTTGAGAAGGTCACAGCCTACTTCAAGTAAAAACTCGACTAACACTGGTCAATTTTGAGTGTCTCAAGGACACTCCTGGATCTTGCCTCTCATCTTGGTAAACTCCTAAAAATCACGTAATCTCTTTCTAAATACAGTACTTAAGGTATAGTGCTGGGAAACTGCAATGCAGTATAACTGATTGGGGGCACACAACTATGCAACAAAATCTTCATACTACTACCTTGGATGTTACCAGAAAACTGAGAAGATATTAGTGTGATGACATCACCCAGTTTTATTCATCTCATGAAGTGTGAAAGGACTAACTAATATACTAAACAGTAAATAAACTAAAATGATGTTTGAATGTTTAATGGGGTCACATGATTCTAGAAACCCAAAAGTTATGTTGCCACTACACAGATTTTTGTTAGGCCATATCTGAAGTGCTGTGGTCAACTCCGTGCTACCATCTGTCCATCTTTTCCCAGGGCAGTCCTTATTTAATAGTTTTGTCCTGTGGAAATAACATGAAAAATGGCAAATGTCCTGATGTGTTGGGCAAGAAAAAATGTTTTTCTAACATGTTTGTAAATGTTTTAGAAAATAATAACTGCATAGTTGGCACGTCTTAATATGACATGCAACAAAAGAGGGACGTAAGTGCAGCTGTATGACATACAAGAGAGGGAAGTAAATGTGGCTGTACGGGCTAAAACGGATGGATGAAAGTGAGTGGCCATTGCCGGTTCACCCATTCTTGATGAAGGGAGATAGATCTGGCTTGCCACATGGGTGACACCTTGTGTAATCACCATGTGTTACACTCCACAAGAGTTCAGACTTAGCAAACACTGAACAGAGTGCATTTACACTGCTATGCTGTGGGGAGTTCAGTATGCAGAACACCACCTCCACTCTGAGAACAGCCAATAGCATAGCTCTAAAGAGCCATGGGGGGGAGGGGTTGTTTCACTGGTGAGTGTGAAGACCACCCTGCAAGATCAGCAAGTTAGCCCACTCCCTACCACACAACTCTTGCCTCAGGATGAATGGCTCAATTGGGATTCCCAGGCAGGAAAGAATGGCCCATACAGCTCCTATCTCTACAGGATGAATGGGCTGACTGGGTGAAGACAGAGGAGTCACCAGCCAGATCCTGGGGGAATTAAAAAAACAGCAATGTAAGAAAAGTTAAAGCTTTCGCATTGGCTGAAGGTGTGGTGTGTCATGCAAAATCTCAGTTTACAACAAAAAACTTCCCACTTTGAGCAAATGAAATGCTGTAAATCTATTCAGCTCTGGATATGAGAAAAAGGGAAGCACAAGTGGTGGAGTCTACAGAACAAATGGCTAAAAATGACAGAGTAAGGCAAGCTACTGTTTTGAACTTGTATACTCTGGATGACAGAAGACAGAACAGGAACATATGTAGACGAACAGAATTATAGCAGGCCATTTGAAGGAGACTGAAATGTAAGTATACACACAATACAGACACTGGATAGCATGGATTATTGCAATGGTGGGTTAAACCTTACACCCTTATCAAGTCTGTAAGACGTAGTGAATATGGTACCTGAACAAAGTCAATTATTCAGCATGATAATAGGTTCATAGGTGTTTACTAGGCTAATGACCACAAGGACCTTTTAAAAGCCTAGCCATGCATTCCATATCTCTTGACAAGTTCTGGTATCCCTTGCAAGTGTAAGCAGGCGATTGGAAGGTGAGACATTTACAAGCAGGGTCCTGGGAGATGAACCATTTACAGACTGCAAGTGTCCATTAGAGACGTAGGTGCCATACCAGGTATGAATTTCCTGTTCCCCATCCAACTGTCCAAGCTGCTTCACATGGATGGGGAGGCTGTTCCAGAGAAGGGGCAGTCTCTTGGATAAATACCTGTCTCTCCAGCAGGTTATATTTATATCACAGCCAAGGTTTAAGTCTTTAGAATGGGTAACTCTGGTGCTGTTTGTTTTGCTGATATGCAGGAGGTCCATCAGAGTGGGGTCTGACAATACCTTATACTCCAGGCATAGATCTCCCTTCAACAGCCTGTAGGTTCACACTTGACTGCAGGAAAGGCCATAAGTGTATCTCTTACAGGTAAATAGTCAGAGAAGAAATTTCTGCATACTGGCATTCCACGGGGTTAAGTATAGTGTCACGTTTTATTCAACTTTGTCTTTACCTCCCCATCCTACCTCAGCTAAATGTTGGCTTTCAAAAGACACCAATGGTTGTATGCTTGGTGTGCTGGTATCTTCCTCATGCCAGGATCTCCTGGAAGGGGATAATTACCTCCTATTGCATGGAGAAATGTGATTACACTCCAAAATTGTAAAAAAAAAAATAAATAAACCTTTTAATAACTTTTGTAACACGAGAGCCAAGCACAACAGTGCTTTGAGAGGTGGGTAAAATAAAGTTGTGTAAAATCTTACCATAACAGTATACGTCCTTCTCTTCACTGCTGCAGTATTCTTAACATTAGGGATTCCCTGCCTATGGCAGCCTGACATCCAGCCAGTATAACAAAGCCTTGGGTTGCTTTAAGGTACGCTGTACGTATGCTCCTTACGTAGCATAGGGCATAAAGGTGACATCTGGATGTACCATCCTCAGAACTGAAAGCCCCATTAGGAATGCCAGTCCAAGGAAAACCAAGAAGTAACCATTACATCCAGAAGAAAAATGGACCAGGGGGAGGAGGGAGGTAGTGAATTATTTTATTCATTTATTTATTTAACATTTGTTTACTGGGAAAGTCCGACTTGGAACAAAGCCAATTTTCAGCAAAAGCCCACAGAGAAACGCTCCAGACTCGTGTCTTTGCAACATGGGAGGAAACCGGAGCACCTGGAGAAAACCCACACTAACGCTGGGAGGACATGCAGACTCCACACAGAAGGCACTCCAGCCGAGAATCAAACTGGAGAACCTCTTGCTGTGAGGCAACAACCCTACTGCTGCACCACTGTGCCATCCAAATACTGCAATAGTGAAGTGAAGGACATCTGCCGTTATGGTAAGATTTTACACAACTGTACTATGTCCTTCCATTTCAGTATTGCAGTATTCATAACATAACGGAGAGTGCCTAAGCTCAGAAAGAAACTTGGGATGAGGAAGGACCAGCAGAGCTTTCTAGAAAGCCGTGAAGCATGTCACTAGTAAAACCAGCTCTAACTCTGGAAATTCCATCTAATTTGTAGTGCTTAGTAAAAGTATGCACAGAAGTCCAGAAAGCTGCATGAAGAATACAGTTAGCATCCAACCCTTGAAAAAAAGCACCAGAAGAAGCCACAACTCTAGTAAAATGAGCCTTTACAGAATAAGGAAGGTTCTTACCATGAAAAGAATAAGCAAAAGAAATAGCTTTTGAGATACAAGAAGAAATAGTTTGCTTGGATACAACTAATCTCAAGGAACTGGGATGAAAGGAAACAAAGAGCTGATCAGATTTCCTAATAGTCTTAGTCTTATCCAAATAAAATCTGAGTTGTCTATGCACATCCAACGTGTGCAGCACCTTCTCACTAGAGGACTGGGGAGAAGGGAAAAAGTGGGCAAATGAAGAGACTGATTAAGGGACAACTTAATCACCTCCTTGGGCATAAAAGAAGGATTAGTATGCAAGGACAGCCTGTTGTTATGAAATGCCAAAAAAGGTCAACCTATAAGGGCTTGAAGCTAAGACACCTGTTTGGCAGAAGTGAGGGCTAACAAAAGAATAGTCTTCCAAGAGCAATGTTGCAAGGAAGCTAAAGTCGCAGGCTCGAAAGGTGCCAGAGTCAACTTTTCCAAAACAAAATTAAGACCCTAGGAAGGAGGAACAGACTTCCTGGGAGGCCTAATGTGAATGATGCCTTTAAGGAATTGCTTAGCTTCAAATCTAGAAGCTAAAGGAGGAGATAAAGGCAGACAAGCAGAGATAGCTGAAAAGTTGGCCTTAACAGAAAAATAAGCCAACCCAGCATTGAGCAATTCACACAGATAAGAGAGAACCAAAGGAACATCCCAAAAAGTGGATCCAGATTACGAGAAAGACATCAAACAGAAAGCTTCTTCCATTTGGATAAGCAGGATTTCCTAGTAATGGGTTTCCTGGCCTCCCGCAGTACCCTAAGCACGTCTTCAGAAAAAAGGTGTCTATGTGGAATCAAAATCCTATCACCCACAGTGTCAGCTGAAGAGTGGACAGGTGGGGATGGATGAGAAATCCCTTGTCTTGTGTGAGTATGTCCACTCTGTGATGTAACTGGTGATGACTGCCCTTGGCTAAATACAGACGAAGAGGGGACCAATGTTGTCTCAGCCAAAAGGGAGTCACCTACAAGATTTTTGTGGCATCCTGTTGAAATTTTGAACAGGACTTTTGGAATGAAGGGAAGGGGAGGGAAAGCATAAAGAAACATCCCCTTCCAAGAAAAAGAGAGGGCATCCATCTTCCACACCAGAGGACCTGGGACTCTGACTCAAAATAGAGGAAGGTGCCTGTTCAGAGGGGAGGCAAATCAGTCTGTTTGAGCAGTACCCCACTGATGGACAATGTCCAGAAACACATCCCTGTGAAGCATCTATTCATGGAATTGAATTAAGGACCTGCTCAGAACATCTGCCACAATGTTTTGACCTGAGGGAATGTAAACTGTCTGAAGCGTCACTTGATACTGGACTGCAAGATCCCATACCAGGACTGCTAACCAGCAAAGATAAGATATTGTTCCCCATGTTTACAAACCACATCACTGTGGTGTTGTCAAGTAAACACCTTGAGAGGTCCCAGGAAGAAGAAAGGATGAAAATCCTGAAGAGCCAGGAAAAGGGCTCTCATTTCTTTGACACTGATGTGCTCCTTCTGTTGAACAGGAGACCACAACCACTGCACCTTTAGGGAGCCAAAAACAGCTCCCATCCCACATATGAAGCATCTGTGAACAGTTCTTGAGATGGAAGAGGGGGATAAAAAGGGAGCCCTGGCTTTAGGGGCAACTGCTGGATCTACCAATGGAGCTCCTTCTTGAGACAGGGTAGGAGAGGAACTACAAATTCTAGGAGATGAGCATGTTGAAGCAAAACTGACTTCAGGAACCACTGAAACTTCATGTGAAGTTTGGCCAGAGGGAGCATAGGGATGGTGGATGCCATGAAACCCATAGCTCTCAAACTCCTGGCTGTAATGGAAGTCAGAGGAAGAAAAGTTTGAAAGAAGACGATAAGGGTCAAGGCCTTGGGAGGAGGCAGGGATGCCAGCAAAGGCACCCTCTGAATCCAGCAATCTAGAAAGACATGGTCCTGAGAAGAAGTCAGAGAAGGCGTTTTAAAGTTTATTGTAAATCCCAGGCTCTGAAGAAGAGAAATAGCAAAACTGAGATTTTGCAACAGGACACCTGGAGAGGATACATGAAAGAGCAGGTTGTCAAAGTAGGTAAATACTTAGATCCCCTGAATATGGCAAAAAAGCAAAGCAATCACAGGAGTGAGGCATCTGGTGAATACTCTTGAGGCAGTAAAAAGGACAAAGGGCAAAGTAGAGAAGTGAAAATGCCAGGAAGCAACAGTAAAACTCAAAACTTTCTATAAGGGGATGGATCGGAATTTGGAAATAAGCATCCTTGACATCCAGAGACACCTCATAGGCCTGAGGAAGCAAAAGAGGGGACAAACTCTCATGGGACAACATTTGAAAAGTGGGCACCTTCAGAAAAGTGTTTAGATGAGAGAGTTCTAAAACTGATCTCCAAGTACCCTTCTTTCTGGGTACTAGAAACCTCTTGGAGTAATACCCCCTTCCCCTTTAGGACACAGGCACTTCTTGAATAGTACCCCTGAATCAAAAGGTCCCAAAGCACCTCTAGAGAAAAAGGAGGGTTTTTCCTGAGGGGGTTGAGGAATACCCATAAAAGGAAGAAAGGATTTCCACATCATGAAATACTCATGGCAAATAATGGACAGAAAAAAAATATAAAGAGCCAGCACAAAGTGGAGTGAAAAATAAAGAAATAGACTGGTTTCAGCAATAATTACATAGCCTTCCTCAGTGTCCGGTTTCGGCAATAATTACATAGCCTTCCTCAGTGTAAAGAAAATTCCACCAATAGCCATATAATATACAGGATGACAAATTAACAAAAACAGCTGATTGGCTGATCACAAATGCTCACTCAGCCCAGGTGGAAATAATCCACCTAATTTGATTGTCCACCTAAATTTGATTATCCATTTTTTTTTTCTTTCTGATTGAGAATACTGTGCCAACCAACCTTATTTCTTCTGTCACCAACAATAATGTCTATAATAGTAAATCTGAAAATTGCAGTTGGATGAGTTAGAACATGTTTATACAAAGCATTAGTAATCTTATTTTTAATGTCACTCACATGTTCACTAATGTGATGTTTAGCTGGTCTGGAAGTCTGTCCAACATAAAACACAGAACACGAGCAGGTGGCTAAATAAATAACCCAATCACTAGCACAACTGGCAAAAAATTTTATACCAAACACCATGCCCATGTTTCTGCTGGTAAACTGTTTTGTTTTGTTTACTCGAATACAATGGACACAATGCCCACATGGATAGCATCCAAACAGATGATCCCCCATCAAAGTAGTTTGTTTCTGTGAGTGAGAACCAATACAGCCATGTTTATAGTGGTTAAAATGGGAACCTAATGTTCTCCCCCTCCTATACCCAAAATGGACATCTATCCGGTAGCATACTGGCGAGCCTCACATCCCCCATGAGAATATTTCAATTTTGTTGAATAACCTGCAAAAGCATGCGAGTGTTGCACCCAAATGTTGTTATGAATCGAATTGGCGTTAACGATGGGGCTGTCCTGTCCTTATACATCATGAGTTCCTTCCTATCTAAAGTTGAAGCTTCCCGACAAGCCATGGTAATAGTACCAGATTTATATCCTCGAGCCTTGAACCTATGTACCAAATCCTTTCTGAAATATTCATACTTATTGGAATCTGAACAAATATGTTTAATTCATGAAAACTGAGGCTTGGGTATGTTGCGTATAATATGAGGCGGATGATGACTGGAAGCATCCAACAAAGAGTTATATTCAGGAAATTTGCGAAAACTTGTGTATCCAAAGTATGATCAGGATTCCTATTAATTAGGACATCAAGAAAGGTGACTTGATTCAAATCATAATTACAGGTAAACTGAATACCCCATTTGTTGCCATTAATATAATCCAAAAACTCATTTTAATATGTAATGTCCGCTTTCCATACTAACCAACAATCATCGAAATATCAACGCCATATGTCGATTTCAGCCAAATACAGATTGTGAAGGGGATCATAGATCAATCGTTCTTCTATATAAGCCATAAATAAATCAGCATATATGGGGGCAAAAGAAGCCCCCATAGCTGTCCTCTGTGTTTGCCAAAAACAACAATCCTTATAGTAAACTACATTTTTGGTTAGTACATGTTATGTTACCCCAATAAGAAAGGTGTTGAATCCAGGTGGGTAAAGTTCTGATAGAGTCAACCAATGTTCAAGGTCAATAAGGCCTGCCCAATGGGGGATATTTGTGTACAATGCTAAAACATCCAGTGTACATAACAGCCAACCTGGTTCAATCTGAGTATTAGCTAAGATTTGAAGAAACTCTGTTGTGTCCTGGATACGGGCTCTGACGTGTTTGTGAAGTGGACGAAGATACTGTGTCAAAAAGGCTGACAATGGTTCCATGAGGGAACCCCTACCAGACACGATAGGTCTACCAGGGGGTCTTGTATTGCTTTATGAACCTTGGGTAACATGTACAGATGCTGATGTTTGGGATCACTAAGCATAAGGTGTTTGGAAGTGGTAGATGATATAATGCCTTCCTTCACTGCTAGATTTTAAAAAACTGTCTGTTGTTTAAATATTCCCGTGGGGTCCAAAGGCATGGGCGTATAATGTCTCAGGGCTTCAGTATCATATTTGGCCCAATCCATAACCACAACCACACCCCCCCCCCCCTTGTCTGCTGGTATAATGACTAGATCCTTGTTAGACCTAAGCTCCTGTAGGGCATGTTGTTGGATCTTTCAGAGATTATGTGGTTTGGGCACCGTATCCAGATAATGTAAATGTAGATCTTTGAGTACCCTGTTAAGAAACAATTGAACAGTGGACTGCATCGGGGGGCATAAAACTAGATTTAGGAAAATGAAAAGATTGATCAATGGACTCACGGTTGTATTGATCAAAAAATAGTTTAAGATTCAATGTATGACAAAATGAATGAACATCATCAGCAAAAACATCCTCAGACACAAATAATGCGGGGACAAAATTGAGACCTTTATTCAATAGTTCAGAGTAGGTGTAAGGGAATGGGAAGATATATTAAGACCATTGTGAAATTCTATTATTTGTTGGTCATGATCTGTAATCAGGTCGCCACATCGAGTATCCTTGTGGTGTTTGCGCCCTGCCCTGTGTCTCCTAACCCTAAAGGGGTGTCCAAAATGCTGCGCTTGGGTGTAGGTGATGTCCTGATATGTTGTGTTTCAGAATCTGTCATGGAGGAGAAATCATCCCCCGAAAACCTCCCAAATGGAGTCGTCGTTTTTCTAAGCATCAACCTAGGTCATTTTCTCTTGTTTGGTTTGGTCCCAGTATTAGCAAATTTAACATTCTTCTGGGGTCCAAATGGTCTCCCTCGATCATAATTAGCCTGATCCCTATTAAACTTATGTATTTTCCTCTCTTTTAGTTGTTTCTCCAAAGTCAATAGTTCATTGCTAAGCTGTTGGAGACATGTGTGATAACACGCTTGCCCCTCAAATTGTTTGGTTTCCTCATATAGTCTAGTGACCTCCACCATGCCCAAATCTACACATCTATTATAATATGCCACCAAAGCCTCTACAAAACCCACAGAGGCATGTTGTTGCACAGATAACCACTGTTGGTCCAATTCCTGATCAATGTCCAGCACCAACGGCTGAATGCGGACACAAAGTCTCCTAGGACAAATATTACTGGCTAAATAAGCCTTGAAAAGTCGAAGGTGCCACACAGTACGCACGGACTTCATGTTCTCGGACAATCTTGAGAAAACCTCATTGCACGTGGGTGTGGGCTGGATATTATCCAATGAATCCCCGGAATTTCCCTGGGTACCCAGCCCAAAGATTCCAATGTCATCCCGGTCAGAGGACAAACCCTTAAGGAGTTGACCCAAATCCATAATCAGCACATAATATAGAGTATGGCTCTGCCCATAATAATAAATGTCAATATATATAGAACAAAAAATGTGTAATAGAGCAGCAAATGTGTAACACAAATCCCAATAATCACATATATATATACCACAACAATAAAATAGCACTACCACCTATTTAATACGAGCACAAATACCGGTCTTGCATTGATAAAAAATGATGATAGGAGACTTAGAAAACAGCCACTGAGTAAGTCACCTGAAAAAACATGGAATCAGAGACCAGCAAAGACCAATAATAGCCCCTACCCATCAGAGAGCTGTATAGTCAAAATAATGATCAAAATGATTGGAACCCGATCATTAAACAAAATGGTAGTGCTACATGCCCCTTATATATAAATTCCAAATAAAAAAAAATTATATAATCAGAGGACAATAATAGCCACTACCCATATCAAACTGGACTTTTCATCATGAGGAGTAAGTAGTGCTACGGACCTTGGTATGACGGCTCCAATACTCATACAAAGCCATGGAGAATAATAATGGCAAAAGCCTATGTCAACTGTGCATAATTCATGGGATGATGCCACATCTCCAAGATGCTATGGTCAAAAAAAGTTAGAATCCAAAATGCCATCAATTTCTGACTGGTAATGTGCCCGAATAAAGAGGTGCCAAAAAACAACCCCTGCAAGAAACTGGGGATCAATTACACAGTTGTTGCCAAACCATACCCAAAAATATTGTTATGACCACACATAAGACCACAATATATGCAAATATAGATCACATAAATCTCACACTGGGGTATGCTATGTAATTATTGCCGAAACCGGTCATTTTTTTTTTTGCCATATTAAATTTCTTTATTTTTCACGCCACTTTGTGCTGGCTCTTTACATTTTTTTTACCTGGATACTGCTCTTTGAGCCGTGCACTTGCCGTACCTGCAGGGGGTTGTGCTTTTTGCTAAATAATGGACAGAACCTAGGAATCTTGAGTCATCTGTAGCCAAACAGGAAGAGAGACAAGGAAGGGCAAAGAGAAAGAGTAAAGTGGCCAGGAAGAATAGGATAGTCAGACAGCACCTGGTTTATCTGGAAAGGAAGACTTCTGAGACACTGAAGTCTGAGTAGATTTAACAGAAGGAGCCTGCTTGCCACCTTTTTTGCCCTTAGGAGGTGGGTGAGATTGCCTGCCAATAAAGGATGGCTTATTGGGGGTAGTTCCTCTGAAATTTAGGATCAGGAGAAACAAACACATGCTTAAGTTCCTGTAAAGCCTTTCCCTTATCCTACAGGGACTTGAGCAAATCACCAGCAGCTTCACCAAACAAGTGTTTATTATCTAGAGGAGCATCCATCAACTTAGCCTTGATATCATGAGGCAAAGGTTGAAGCCGAAGCCAAGAATACCTCTCATCAGTGACACAAAAGCAGCAGCCCTAGAAGCATCTGCTGCATCATAACTATACTTGATGGAATGACGAGCCACCTGGGAGGACGTCCCTAACAGGGAAAGAGCAGAAGTTTTACCCTCAGAGTCTGCAAGATCAGATATAACATGGCAATCCTGGGATAGGAGAGCCAACACATACCTAGATATATGGGTCTGAGAATAAACAGCCATAAAAGCCAAGGTAGCCGAGGTGTAACCTTCTTACCTAGCTTTTCCATGGTTCTGCTATCTTTATCAGAGGACATTAATTTGGGTGAAGGAAGCAATTTAGAGGGTCTGTCAGAGGCTACAGACACCACTGAGGCATTACCAGCAAGACACTTATACAAAAATTTACAGTCCTCAGGCACCCTATAAAACCTATTAGGTTTCTTGGGAGCAGAGAGATCATAATCTGGAGCTTTAGAGGCATTGGAAAATGTATCCAACAAAATAGCCAAAACAGGAGGAACAGCAGAAGGTTTAGGAGATTCCATATGCACCAACTCACAGTACTTCTTATGAATCTCAGAGACCAGAGCACAATCCCATTTAAGGAACTCCATCATCCAGGAGATTGTGTCCCCAAAATAAATCTCTTGAAAGAAAGTATCAGGACTGGTAGATTCCTCTTCCTCTGACCCACAGTCCAAAGCAGAAGGAATCTGAGAAGAGTAAGCAAGGGATTCCTCATCCAAATCCAACTTCTCCTCAGAGGAATCCTGTTCCCTGGGTGTTTTAAGGGGAGTAGAGGACCAAGGTGAAGCAGGAATGGAAACAGCCTAAGGAGGTTTCACTGTCATCAAAGCACTAAACAAACCCAGAGTGAAGGCCTGCCACTCACTCTGTGGATCCTTAGGCGGCAGGAGAAATATGTTTATTTTTTTTTCCTTCAACGGGATGTCTGACTTATAAAACTTGGAAGGCTCTGACCCAGGATGGCATTCAATAATGGTAGTAGGGACTTTTTCTCTGACTAAAATCTGAGGAACACCCCTAGGTCCCTTGGAAATGATCAACTATGGTTCCCCCTGAATGTCCAAAACAGACATCTGCAAAGCCTCTTCAGACGCACTTAAAGCCGGATCCCTGCTGGCCTCCAACCAGGTCATAGCAGAGGAATCTGACAAAGCCAGACAAACCTCCAGGCATTCATTCACTTCAGGAGAGACATCTGGAGGAAGCTGAATAGTGGAAGACTCAGGTAGGCTTCTTGGTCTTCTTCCCTGACAATTATCCCTTGGGGTGGGAAACTGCCTCCACCATATCTTTCAGGAGAATTTTAAGACACTGATTCTCAAGCTACAGCACCAAAGAAGAAAGTTTACTATGCAAAGTTTTAGGTACAAAAGCCTGACACATGGGACAGGACGTATGGTCGTGCAAGGTCCCAAGGCAAAAGAGACACTGTTTGTGGCTGTCTTTATGGTGAATCTGTCTCCCACAATGGCATTTACCCTTCTTGGATGACATGAAACCCCGCATGCAACAAAAAGAAAAGACAAGTAAAAGGAGAACCCCAATAGGGCACTAACTTACAACAACTCGGTGAAACCAGTAATGGAAAGTAGGCGTTCAGACCAATGAGCAAGAGATGGCGTTCGGACTGGTGGCAAAGTAGTTCTGAGGATGGTACATCCGGACGTCACCTTTAAGCCCTACTCTACGTGAGGGGCATACGTGTAATATACAGTGTATATTAAAGCAACCTAAGGTTTTGTTATACTGGCCAGATATGAGGCTGCCCTAGGCAGGGGAGCCCTAATGTCATGAATACTATGACAGCAAAATGGAAAGACATCAAATGTTACACACTCCATAAGCACTGTTACTGCTGGGTTTCACCCAAGGGATGTTCCTTCCTGAACTGTCCTTGAATATACTGCATCATTTTCTGTCTACATAACTTAGAACAATATTTAAAAACTCTCCCTGACTTTTTCTTAAATTATATTTGTATACTCTCTGTGTGACAGCACTCGGTAAGTGCTTTACTAGCTTTCAAAGCTGATAAAACACTATGAGTTTTTTTTTTTGTAATGGGTAGTACATGGAGTAGATAAAGCTCCATGCTCTATAAAGATTTATGACTATGTCTTACAGTTCACGACCATGTCAAGAACACATAATATAGTTACAACTGGACACCCAGTCATAACCCTCAACAATATGATCAACACATGCACTACACATCTTGGACTTACTACACATCTTGGACTTAACTTAATAACTAGTCAATGTAAAGTGATGAACTTTGGACAATACAAGCTTGACAGACCAATACTACTAAACAATGAAGATCTACTGGAAGTTAAGCCCATGAAATATCTTGGAAAAATACATAACTACTAGCTCTACTTTAAAACGTTAAGATCAAAAGCTTTAAAGCAAGTTGGCGTACTTTATAAAAACATGGTATCCACAGATGATTTGGTAATAGTTTACACAAGGTTACTCCAGGTCACACACTGGTGTATAATTCTGCTTCTGTAAGATCTGATCTTAAGAAATTTCTAGTTATTTGCTCCCAATACCTTGGTTCCATTGCCAGTTTTCTCCAATAAATTCCAGCCCCCTCTTTGTCTATTATCTGTATCCCTAACCGCAGTCATCCCTATCGGCAGAATCTCTTTTCTCCACTGTCGTGCTGGTTTAGTTCTTAGAATACTGCCTGCTATTTTATAAATATAACACTCGGTATGATTTTTGTTGTTCTTCTAGAGTCTGCATCCAAAATCCCAGTCTCTCCTTATTTCTTGAGCTTTTCCCCTGTATCATCATCATTCATTTCCATGTAAAATTATAGTTTTCTGCTTGTGCTATGTACAAGAGCCTTAACTGTGTTGCTCTAAAGTACCCCCTCAAATTGGGTAATCATAGTCCGCCTTGTTCTATCGAATAATCAGCTTATCCTACTTCACCCTTGACATCTTCCCTTCCCAGATAAAATCCTTCAATTCTTTTTCAATTGCTATCCACAGCTTTTCCTCTGGTTGATAAAAATATGCCTGACCTGTGTATAAGACTAAAGGGAACCCTGTTGTTAACATGACAGTGTTTTGAAGAGGGGTGGAAGTATAGAAAAACAAGACATTAAATGTAGTAGTACAAGCCATGGTTATACTGACCAGTGTAGAGCTAAGGAAATCAAGATTGTTGACTATAATTTGATATTGAGAGATACTTTAAAAATATCAACAGCCTGCACACTCACTTTCATGCCTTGAAGGGTTTTATTCCCATACCAGATGTTTAGATTGTTTTTACCAGTACTGACATTCCAATGCAACATTAGGTGGCTTGCATTTCTTTATACGAGATGTTAAACTGAAGTTATATTTGCCTAAGTTGAAAGTAGCTTAAATGGATGCTAAAAATCCTACGTCACTTATAAGAAATAACGGTAGAGAAGTCCTGTCCAAATTCCCATCATCTTTATAAATACAAGCTTAGGTATCCCTTGAAAGTGGGCCAAAAGCCTACTGAGACTAACCCAGTAAACAAAAGGGAAGAAGAAGAAAAAAAACTCTTGACTACTAGTAATTTCTTCTCAAAGGGCTGCAGCTTGTCATTGCGAAAAATCTTCCCCTACCCTCTAGGCATTATTTTGATTTTAATCAATATAAGAAAGTATATGTGGCACCTTGCTAAATATATTCCTAAAAATTAAATGTGCAAGACATCCATGCATTAGTTTTTACTTCAGTGCACTTGAAAACTGAAACTTGCTTACAGTACTGGAATGAACAGAGGTCATGTTTACCATTCAGTGTCTGCTGTATACATTAATGTCTGCAGGTGCTACAGAAGGAAAGAAAATACATTTGAGTCACAATTCAGAAACTGCTTGCATTCATAACAATGTTTACATTGTATATGCATATAATATTTAATTTCCTGCATTAGCAAGTACTGGAACTATAACCTTACAGCAGTGAGGAAGAAACTTTACCACTGAGGCACCATGCTGACCTGAAAAAGGGATATAAAAATGACTTTGGGTAAGTAGGTGAAAAGTAGATCATAAGGACAAAAAAGCATCAAAGGGAAGTGGAACTGTAAAGAAGGTCTGGCAAAAAAAGGTTTTAAAATGAGATTTAGTACATCATCACACTAAAATGAGCAGGAAACCAAAATGATATAATGGTTCGACTACTCCATATTTCATGTTAGCTAAAATGATTAGGGAAAATGTAGAATTTTCATTTGTAAGATAACTTAATGCAATTTCGTTATCATATCAATGCAGTTATTGTAAAACCTAAAAACTGTAAATATATTTCATAGAACCTAGTCTGTAGTGGTAGATGACCATCATTAGTTATGTACTTTAATGGGGGAGCTGGTGAGCAGGTTTAGCGAGGGGCTGGGTCAGAGCCTTGCTACAGCTCTGTCTCTCACAGTGTTACCACTTATCTCTCTTTTCACAGGACATTTTAGGAAGACATGAAGATATATTCCTTTTCATTCCCACAACTCACCAACAGTGGACTCCAGTGCCTCTCCTTGGTTGTTCTGTCTATGTAACCCGGCTGGCCTCCCACTGACTTGCTCCAATATGGGCTGGCGCTAGCAAAGAGATCAACGGGTCCTGGATCTGTGGCATGTCGCTTGCCGGGAGGGTTCTGTACTTTATGCCCTAACCTTTTTGCCTGTGTGCATGCCCGCTGATATCTGATGGGGCAGGTATGCCATGGGGATGTGCTGGAATATCATCCTGCCTCTGTTGCGACTCAGCCAATGTCCTCCACCTTCACCCATTTAGGATATCACTCCCTTCCATGTCCATGGCCTCTATCAAGTATCAAACGATATCTAAGGTTAGGAGATGGTCAGTAGTATACCAAGTAAAAATTCTAGCTGAATGATCACCGTAGAGTGTTTTTCATTGTAGTCAACATATCGTGGCTTGATGAATTAGGATGTATAATTAGTCCTTTGTTTTGAGTAATATTCGGATTATTTTTAAAAGTGAGTTTTGAGTCTGAATCAAAATGATGGGTTCTTGTTATATGTCCCCTAGCTAGGATGTGTAGACTCATGTTTTGGGACCTAAAACTGAGTAGTACTGATCAGTGCAATGTCTTTTTGGGTATGTTGGAGAGTACAGAATGAAGAACCACCACTGTGTTCTGTTTGTTTTCAATAAACATCTTTATAAAATTATCACATTTGACATAGGCAATCTTACATTTATATACATGAAAAACAAACACTGACACCACTTTGGTTGCAAACATTATACATCACAGACACCACTGAAACAACTATAGTTGCAAACAATTTACATCACTTATAATATATCCAGTCATTGTAAGTTAAGCATTATATGGCTCATTCAAGTCCTACCTCTTAAAACCTCATTCCTTCTCTGCATGTATTGTTCCCACAATTCCCATTTTTCCTGTGTAGTTTGCTCCTTCCCTTTTCTAAAGATCCCAATTCCAGTTGTTTTATCTCTGTTACTATATTCACTACTTCTAGTAAAGTTGGTCTAGACTTTGATTTCCATTTTTATGTAACTGTTTTTTTTGTCAGCTGCCATAACTAGACTCAGCAAGGCTTTCCTATGTCTAGGCAACTGCGATTCTGTATCACACCTCAAAAAAAAAAATCATCTCCCCAGTCAATCCAATATGCTCACACAGCATCACCAACAGAGTGATCCGCACGGAATCCCTTAAGTCTGCCAGCTCATTACGCTCCCAAAAATATGTTCCCAGCCACCTCTTTCTTGCCCATCACACCTCCAACATTTGCTATCCACCTGAGGAAAAATTCTTGGGAGTCTACTTGGGGTATAAAGATCCCTATCTAAACACCTCCAGGAAAAGATCCTAAATCTTCTAGACTTTTTTGCATATTTGGGAGATATACATATATCTCCCCATGTCTCTCTGTGAATTCCTTATCCAGTCTCTCTTCCCAATCCTCTCTAAGCTCCTCTGATTGATTCTTATAATGATCATGCAATATTTTACACACTCTACTAATTATTCCTTTTTTTAATGTCAACTTCTGTTCTAGATTTTACTAAAAACTCCACCAGTGCTGGTCTTTCATTTAGGACCCCCTATTTCTTTCTCTTTGCCTATACTCTGATATCAGTCCTTTATCAATCTCTAACCCGCAGTCCAAATAAATTCTTGGCCTCATCCCATTCTATTACCTTTAATTTTCTAGTTATTTGCTCCCAATACCTTGGTTCCATTGCCAGTTTTCTCCAATAAATTCCAGCCCCCTCTTTGTCTATTATCTGTATCCCTAACCACAGTCATCCCTATCGGCAGAATCTCTTTTCTCCATTGTCATGCTGGCTTAGTTCTTAGAATACTGCCTGCTATTTTATGAATATAACACTCGGTATGATTTTTGTTGTTCTTCTAGAGTCTGCATTCAAAATCCCAGTCTCTCCTTATTTCTTGAGCTTTTCTCCTGTATCATCATCATTCATTTCCACGTAAAATTATAGTTTTCTGCTTGTGCTATGTATAAGAGCCTTAACTGTGTTGCTCTAAAGTACCCCCTCAAATTGGGTAATCCTAGTCTGCCTTGTTCTATCGAATAATCAGCTTATCCTACTTCACCCTTGACATCTTCCCTTCCCAGATAAAATCCTTCAATTCTTTTTCAATTGCTATCCACAGCTTTTCCTCTGGTTGATAAAAATATGCCTGACCTGTGTATAAGACTAAAGGGAACCCTGCTGTTAACATGACAGTGTTTTGAAGAGGGGTGGAAGTATAGAAAAACAAGACATTAAATGTAGTAGTACAAGCCATGGTTATACTGACCAGTGTAGAGCTAAGGAAATCAAGATTGTTGACTATAATTTGATATTGAGAGATACTTTAAAAATATCAACAGCCTGCACACTCACTTTCATGCCTTGAAGGGTTTTATTCCCATACCAGATGTTTAGATTGTTTTTACCAGTACTGACATTCCAATGCAACATTAGGTGGCTTGCATTTCTTTATACGAGATGTTAAACTGAAGTTATATTTGCCTAAGTTGAAAGTAGCTTAAATGGATGCTATAATCCTACGGCACTTATAAGAAATAACGGTAGAGAAGTCCTGTCCAAATTCCCATCATCTTTATAAATACAAGCTTAGGTATCCCTTGAAAGTGGGCCAAAAGCCTACTGAGACTAACCCAGTAAACAAAAGGGAAGAAGAAAAAAAAAACCTCTTGAATCAGGGAAAAGGGTGGCAAGGCATAAGTTCTGAATGCAACACAATAAGAATGTGCCCCTCTTCCAAAGCCAAGGTTAAGGGCAAAGACTACTTTGGTGTTTCAGCTTTGTCATCCATGTGAGGTGTTCCCATTGACAGATGTAATGTCTATAAGGAATGATCATGTCCAACTGCCATGAGTACTGATACTAACCTGCTCAAGAAATCTGCCTTTGTTGTCCTAGCATGGCAGTGTAAACTACCGAGGGGGGGGGTCTTGAGGTGCAGAGGTCACTTCCACTCTGTGTAAAGATTAGGCACTGGATGGTGTACTAAGTCTGTGTTGTACTATTTATCTTTTTCTGAAGTGTACCTGGAAAAAGATTTGATTGATATGCCCTCTATTTCCTTCATGTTTATGTGGACAGAAATTACTAGGGTAATCAAAACACCCTGAAATTTTTAAAAACAACCACCCAAAGTACAACCTAATATATCCGTTGTTACAGATGAAAGAGGGAATAAAAATGACATGGAAGAGTTCTCTGTCTCTGCCTACTGCAAAACCTCTTCTATAACTAAAAAAGTACAGTTGCGTACACTTACCATAACTGTAGATGTTTGAGTGTATCCACCGTTGCAGTCATCACACTTGGGTTATCTGCCTGCAGGTAGTCCTCAGTCGACCCAAATACCAGACACTTGGTATTTCTGCGTCGGTTGCTGTCGCTCCAGGACTGATGTCAGGTCGTCAAGGGTATAAAAACAGGCAGCCGATGCCATTACAACCTTTTTTCTTGCCCCAAATGTCAGGAGCCCCCGATAGGGAGCTAAGTTATGGTGGAGGAAAAACACCACCAGTAAAAAGTAAATACCAATACCAATACCCCTGAAAAGGGGGGAGGGTAGTAAAAGGCATAGAGAGTTTAGAGAAAGAGAGAGAGAATAACAGGGGGGTGGAGGGGGGGAAACCAGGACTGCAACAGTGAATACACTTGAACATCTACATTTACGGTAAGTGTACACAACTGTACTATATTCTTCGTGTTTCACTGTTGCAGTCATCACACTTGGGTAGATTCCCAAAGCTGAAGAAGGGGGGAGGCAGTCATGAAGAGTTAGGGCTGGCTAGAATGCCTTGGAGGACTGCTGTTGCAAAACCTGCCCTGGATTTGGAAAAGATAGGCAGGTGGTAATGCTTGGTGAAGGTGTGAACAGAACTCCAGGTAGCAGCTTCCAGGATGTCCCTGGTAGTGACTCCCCTGAGGAATGCTGTAACGGTAGACGTTGCCCTAGTGGAATGTGTTCTGAACCCCTGAGAGGTTGCTTGTAACAGAAATGGATGCAATGTGCTATCCATTTGGAAACTGTTTGCTTTGAAATGGCCTTGCCCTCTGCCCCTGTTACAAAGCTGACTAGTAACTGGTCAGATTTTCTAAAGGGCTTAGTCCTATCAAGGTAGACTCTGAGTTGTCTGAGCACGTCCACGGAGTGCAGGATCCTTTCCCCTTTATTTTGAGGATTAGGGAAGAAGGTAGGCAAGTGGATGGATTTGATTGAGAGCCACACTGGACACCACTTTAGGCATAAAGGAAGGGTTAGTCCTGAGGGAAACCCTGTCCTCATGGAAAATAATGAAGGGTTCCACAGCCATAAGTGCTTGTAGCTCAGACACTCTTCTAGATGAAGTGATGGCCAGAAGCAAGGCTGTTTTCCAAGAGAGGAATTTTAGCTCTGCTGACGCTTCAGGCTCAAAAGGGGGTAGCGTGAGCTTTTCCAGTACAAAGTTAAGGTCCCAAGCAGGGGTGGGTGCTCTCCTTGGCGGACTTAAGTTGTTTGCTCCTCTCAGGAACTGTTTGATAAGAGGGTGAGAGAAGAGAGGTGGCTCAGTGTTGTAATGAACCAAAATGGCAGAGTCATGGAACTTAATTGAGGAGAAGGATAGGCCTCTGTGGAGTAGATCTGCTAAGTAATCCAGGATTAGAGGCAGGGAGGGCAGGGTTGTGTCCTCTCCTTTAGATTGAATCCAGGAGCAGTACCTTTTCCACTTATCAGCATAGGATTTCCTTGTAAAGGGTCTTCTGGCTTCAAGGAGGACGTCCAGCACCTGCTTGCTTAGGCTGGTTACTGGGGGAGAATTCAAAGAATAAACCAGGCTGCAAGATTTAAGGTTTGCAGCTGCGGATGCAAGATCTGTTCCCCCCTGCTGAGGGAGCAGGCTTGGGTTCTGATGTAGGTGCCAGGGTGGCACCTGTGACAAGCTTTGCAGGAGTGGGTACCAGTGTTGGCGTGGCCAGTCTGAGGCAATCAGAACTGTCCTTGGTCTGTCCTGTTTTATCTTGAGCAATACTCTTGAGAGGAGGGGCAGAGGGGGAAAGGCATACTGAGAGATTTACCCACCGGAAGGATAGGGCATCCACTTTCCAGGCACTGCTGTGAGGTGTCCTGGTGCAGAATCTGCTGAGCTGGTGATTGTAGGGGGAGGCAAAGAGATCCACCTCTGGGGTCCCCCATTTCTGAATCAGAAGGTTGAAGGTTCTGGGCCCTATTTGCCACTCATGTGGGTCTAGGAGATTTCTGCTTAAATCGTCTACCAGTGAGTTTTGTCTGTCTGGCATGAACTGAGCTTGCAGATAGACCTGCATGTCCAAGTCCGTGTTCCACAGGGCCATGGCTAGCCTGCAGAATGGGTTCCCCCCTGCTTGTTGATGTACCACATAACTGTGGTGTTGTCTGTTTATATTAGCAGGTGTTCTGGAGAGAGAAAGAATCTGAAAACTGTCAGAGTGTGCTGCACAGCTAGCATCTCTTTCTGGTTGATGTGCAGATGCATTTGATTTGGGCACTAGTGGCCCTGAATGCACTTGCCATCCATGTTTGCCCCCCAGGCATAGTCTGATGCGTCTGTGGGTAGGGTATGGGCGGCGTGGGGTTGTGTAAAGGGCAGTCCCTTGTTGAGGTTGCATGCTGCTGCCCACCAAAGGAACTCTGTCCTTAGACAGGGTATTATGGGAATGGCAGTTTCCAGGTCCTGAGAATGTTGGTACCAAAGACTTTTTAAGTACCACTGAAGTTTCCTCATATGCAGTCTAGCATATGGGATTAGTAGGATGCATGAGGCCATGAACCCTAGGGTCTGCAAGAATTTCCTTGCAGATTGCTGGGTTCTGGTGGCCATTTGAGTAAAACAGCCTGTCAGATAGACTTGTTTTTCCTGAGTAAGGAATGCCATCTGGGATGCTGTGTCCAAGCTTGCTCCAGGAATACAATCTTTTGGCTGGGTACTAATTTTTGTTTCTTTTCATTGATGGTGAACCCCAGGGAGGTTAGAAGGTTTTTTACAAATGTCAGGTGCTGCAACAGCATTTCCTGACTGTCTGCCTGAATCAGGCAGTCGTCCAAGTATGGGTAAATTTGAATATTTCTCTTTCTGCAGTAAGCAATGGCTGGGGCCAGGCATTTTGCGAATACTCTGGGAGCCGTGGATAAGCCATACGGAAGTGCAGAGAACTGATAATGCATAGATCCTGCCTGAAGCGTAGATATTTTCTGCAGGACTCCCTTACAGGGATGTGCAGATAGGCTTCTTTTAAGTCTAGGGTGACTAACCAGGCATCCTTGGCTAGCATAGTTATAAGCTGCTGCAGGGTGAGCATTTTGAATTTTGGTACCACCAGGAAAGTGTTGAGAACAGAAAGATCCAGGATTGGGCGCCAAGTGCCCTCTTTTCTGGGTACCAGGAAAAGTCTGGAATAGAACCCTTGATCTGTTCTGCAGGAACAAGTTGAACTGCCCTTACAGAGAGCAGGGATTGGACTTGGTTTTGAGCCTCTGCCCACTGGTTTAGAGGGAGGTCTGGGAACCCTTTTGGGGTTGGCAGTGAGTGGAAGTAAAATTTGTACCCCTGGGATACAATGTTAAGGACCCATCGGTCTTTGGTGATGGAAACCCAGTTTTTTGCATGAAGGGCAAGTTTCCCCCTAGGGGCACAAGCAGTTGGGCAGAGGAGGGGAGTGGAGTTGAGCAGTCATTGCTAATTCTTTCCAAAAGGGGTGGTATAGCACTCCCTGCTTTAGAGGTGGCAGCACTCCAGTGCTTAGACCTCTGCATACCTTGAGACTGTAGTCTGGGTAGTCTGTTTACCCTGGGTCTAGTTTGAGATGGCCTTGAGGGAGCTGGAAAGGACCAATGTTTCGAGAGACAATGCCTACTGAATCTAGGAGGCTGTACTTGCAGGAATTCTTTGAATGTCAGCATAGACTTAGCATTTTCTTCCATCTTTTTTAAAACCTCTTCTGCTTTGGTGCCAAACAGATTGTCCTTGTTCAAAGGAGCATCTAGTAACTTGGATTTGACATGATCTGGCAAGGTCTGCTCCTTAAGCCAAGCATGCCTTCTCAGTACAGAACCAGTGACTGCTGCCCTGCAATATGCTTCTAGGGTGACAAAGCAACACTGCAATGTATGCTTGCTGACTTGGTTTGCAGAATGCATAAGCTCTTGCAATTCTTTATTTTCTGCACAGTCTGTAAAGGTAGCTATTTTTTGCTTAACAAGTTCCATAATATGTTGTTGGTACTTCAGCATGTGAAAGTACAGTTGTGCCTACCATAAATGTAGATGTTCGAGTGTATTCACTGTTGCAGTAATTACTCTTGGGTTATCCTGCTGGCAGGCTACCCGCAGTCGGCCAGAATTCCAAAGTCTAGGTCCAGCGTTGGTTGCTGTCGCCTCCTCCCTGATGTCAGTACGCCAGGGGTATAAAAGATGCAGCTGACGCCATTTTCTTCAGTTTTTCTTGCCCCAGATGTCAGGTGCCCCCCAAAAAGGTAGGCTAAAAAATTATGCCAATAAGTATGCATGCAGTAAAATAAACATTTCCTTCATCTATAAGCAAATACACCACATAGGTTGTATAAAATAGGGAAATATAGGTAAGTCCCAGCAAAGAAAAGGGGGATGGTGGGTGGGTAACCTGGACTGCAACAGTGAATACACACGAACATCTACATTTATGGTAGGTACACAACTGTACTATGTTCATCGTGTTTCACTGTTGCAGTCATTACTCTTGGGTTGAATCCCAAAGCTGAGGTTGGGTGGCTGGGCCTAAATATGATTAGGAGAGGCTATAAGGCCTTGCAGAACTGCAGTGGCGAAGCCTGCTCTGGATTTAGAGTGGAGAGGTAAATGGTAGTGCTTTGCAAAAGTGTGCACTGAACTCCAAGTTGCAGCCTCTAAAATGTCTTTGGTTGATACTCCTCTGAGGAAGGCTGCTGAAGTGGCTGCTGCCCTGGTAGAATGAGGCCTAATGACCTTGGGCACTGATTTGCCATGTTGTGAGTAGCAGAAACGAATGCAGTGGCCTATCCATTTTGAAATAGTCTGTTTTGAGATAGGCTTTCCTTGAGATCCTGCAGCATATGCAAATAAAATTTGCTCAGTTTTTTTCTAAAAGCTTTAGTTCTGTCCAAGTAGAAGTGTAGTTGTCTGTGTATGTCCAAGTCCATGCAGAAGTTTCTCACCCTTATTCTGTGGGTTTGGATAAAAGGTAGGCAAATGAATGGTTTGGTTAAGGACCACACTGGACACTACCTTAGGCATAAATGTTGGGTTCATCCTTAGAAAAACCCTGCCTGGATGGAAAATGATGAAAGGTTCCACAGCCATGAATGCCTGTAGCTCTGAAACTCGTCTTGCATAGGTTATTGCTAGGAGCAAAGCTGTTTTCCAAGATAAAAACTTTATATCAGCTGTATTGGCTGGCTCAAAAGGCGGCAGTGTGAGTTTTTCCAAGACATAATTGAGGTCCCATGCAGGTATTGGGGCTCTCCTTGGAGGTCTTATGTTTTTGGCCCCTCTGAGGTACTGCCTTAGTAATGGATGGGAAAATAATAGGAGGTTCCACATTGTAATGAGCTGAAATGGCAGAGGCATGAATTTTAATTGATGAACAGGATAGGCCTTTGTCCAGCATCTCAGTTAGGTATTGTAAAATCTGAGGAATATTTGGAACAGATGTGTCAATTCCTTGTGCCTGGTTCCAAGCACAGAATCTTTTCTATTTTTCTGCATAAGATTTTCTGGTACGGGGCCTCCTGGCCTCCAAAATAACATTCATCACTGCTTTACAGAGAGGTGTGTTTTGAATGGTTACACTATCTGCCATGCTGCCAGATTTAGGGTCCTGAGTTGGCTGTGCAGAATCTGATTGTTTCACTGGGTCAGTAAGTGAGGAATTAGAGGCAATGTCCAGGCTGGGCCTTGAGACAAGCTTTTTAGGATTGGGTACCAGTGCTGGCGTGGCCAGTCTGGGGCAATCAGAATCATTCTTGGCTTCTCTTGTCTGACCTTTAGGAGTACCTTGGGGAGGAGAGGCAGAGGAGGAAAGGCATATACTGTTAGACTTTTCCAACTGAATGACAGAGCATCCAATTTCCATGCTTGCTTGTGACAAGTCCTTGTGCAGAATTTCTGTAGTTGGCAGTTGTGAGGGGAGGCAAATAGATCTATGTCTGGGCATCCCCATTCCTTTGTTATCATGCTGAAGACTTGTGGATCCAGTTTCCACTTGTGGGGATCTGTGAGGTTTCTGCTTAGGTCGTCTGCCATAGTATTGTTCTTTCCTGGCAGGAATTGTGCTTGCAGGTGTACTTGATAAGTCAATGCTGTGTCCCACAAAGTCATGGCTTGTCTGCATAGGGGGTAGGAATGTGTGCCTCCCTGCTTGTTTATGTACCACATGACTGTAGTATTGTCCATCCTTATCAGTAGTTGTCCAGGATGGAGTAGATCCTTGAAAGCTGTCAGGGCATTCTGAACAGCTAGCATCTCTTTTTGATTGATATGTAGATGCATTTGGCTTGTGGACCATGTGCCCTGAATACATTTTCCTGTCATGTGTGCTCCCCAGGCATAATCTGATGCATCTGTTGTTATTGACTGCCTGGCTGTGTGTAGAGTGAATGGCTGTCCCTTGTTGAGGTGACAGGCATGTGCCCACCATCGAAACTCCTGTCGCAGGCAAGGAATGAGGGTAATTAATGCTTCCAGGCTTTGAGAATGTTGAGTCCAGACACTTTTTAGGTACCATTGACATTTCCTCATATGCAGTCTGGCATATGGAATTAGCAGAATGCAGGATGCCATGAAGCCCAAAGCCTGCAGAATTTTTCTTGCAGACAACTGGGTCTTTGTTGCCAACATTTTGAAGTAAGAAGTTAGTTGCCTTTGTTTGTCTGGCATGAGATAAGCCATCTGGGCAGTTGTATTTAAGCTTGCACCCAGGAATATTATCTCTTGAGAGGGTACTAGTTTTGATTTCTTTTCGTTTACTGTGTACTCTAGGCAAATTAATAATCTTTTTACGAATGCCAGATGCTTTAGAAGAGTGTCCTTGTTCTCTGCTTGTACAAGGCAGTCGTCCAGGTAGGGATAAATTTGAATTCCGCTTTGTCTGCAAAATGCAATTACTGGTGCCAGGCATTTTGTGAAGACCCTGGGTGCAGTAGATAAGCCAAAGAGCAGGGCAGTGCAGAGAACTGGTAGTGCACTGAGCCAGCTATGAATCTGAGGTATCTTCTGCAAGATTGTCTGATTGGAATATGCAGGTATGCCTCTTTTAGGTCCAAAGTTACAAGCCAAGCCTTCTTGCCCAGCATGGGCAGAAGCTGCTGCAGAGTTAACATTTTGAATTTTGGAACGTCCAGAAATGTGCTTAGAAAAGACAGGTCCAGTATTGGTCTCCAGGCTTTTAAGAGTCTTGAGTAAAATCCTTGTCCCTGCTCTTGCTATGGTACTTGCTGAATGGCCCTCATGTTCATAAGGGACAAAACTTGTTTTTGTGCCTCTGCCCATTGATTGGGTGGCAGGTTTGGCATACCTTTTGCCTTTGGCAGGGTGGGAAAGTGGAACCTGTAGCCCTGGGACACTATATTCAATACCCATTTGTCCTGGGTGATCATTTGCCAATTTTGAGAGAAAAGTGCTAGTTTTCCCCCCAAGGGGGCTGCAAGAAGATAAGTGCTTGGTGCTGGCAGAGGCAAGTCATTGGGACTGTTTCCTGTATGGCTGTGCTTTGTCTTTTTTGGAGGTAGAAGCGCCCCACTGTTTAGGCCTGTATGAGCCCTGGGGCTGGGATCTGCCTCTGGGACATCTGTATCTGCCTCTTTGTGGCCTGTCCGACCCTGGAAAGGACTAATTCTTTGTAGGCCAGTTCCTGTTAAATCTTGGTGGCTGAACCTGTAAAAAATTCCTTTAATGTTTGCATAGATTTCGCTTTGTACTCCATTTTCTTCAAAACCTCCTCTGCTTTAACACCAAATAAAGTATCATGCTGTAATGGAGCATCTAAGCATCTAATAATTTTGCTTTAACATGATCAGGCAGATTTTGTTCCCTTAACCAAGCATGCCTCCTAATGACAGAACCTGTAACTGCGGCCCTGCAGGAGGCCTCCAGAGAATCAAAACCACATTGCAAAGTATGCTTTCCCACTTTTCAATTGCATGCAATAAATCATGCATTTCATTATTTTCTGCACAATCAGAATTGGCCAACATTTTCTGTTTTAACAGTGACATTAAGTATTGCTGATATTTAATCATATGAAATTGACAATTTAAAGCCCTCACAGCCAAAGTAGCAGAAGTGTAAACCTTTTTCCCCCATCTGTCTAGTGCCCTTGAATCCCTGTCAGAAGGGATAGGGTTTTTTGCAGTAGCTGCCTTAACCCCTTTGGGACCCTGAGAAATAGTTTCTGGGTCAGCAGCAAGGTTTTTATAAAGAAATTTATGTGAATCTGGAACCCTGAAGTATCTGTCTGGTTTAACAGGAGCTGGAGGTAAGGAGTCTGGAGATAGGCCGGACTCTGAAAATACATCTTCTACAATGTCTAGCACAGGGGGAATAGCAAGAGGTCTGTGCTGAGGAAGTAAAAGAAAATCTTTAAGCCTTTTCTTTGATTCTGAGTAATCTTGGCTCTCCCAGTGGAAGTGCTCCCTCATGGTATGCAGGGTTTCCCCAAAAGAATAATCCTCAGGAGGAGAGGCTGAAGGAATGGATTCTTCAGCATCAGAATCCTCATAGGGAGGAAAAGAGTATTCCTGTACAGAAGAGGAGTCAGAGGAAATGGAAACCTGATCTGAAGAGTCATAGTCTGTCTCTTGCCTAGGCCTCTTATCAGGAGGGGGATGGGAACCCCTGATTAAGGTAATAAGGTCTTCGGCCATTTTGAGCATCTGTTTCTTAGGCATGGAAGCTTGTCCTGGAGAATGCTGTACTTGTTTCTTTGTCTTTAAAGCTGCTTTAGTCTTTGCTTTAGAAGCTGAAGCAGGCTTTACATGTAGCTTTGTAGGTCTGAAAACACCCTCAGAAGCCGATGCCTGCTCAGCGGCTCTGGACCCATCTGAGGGAATGATTTCCGGGTGTCCAACACCTTTGAGTATCCAGAGGCCTAGCTGGCTCCACGTGGGAGTAGTCAGCAGCCTGTGGCTCTGAGGTAGCAGGCGTCAGGGGCTGCGAAAGCGCCTCACTGAGAACCGGCGAACCGGAGACTGGCTTAGCGGAAGACTCGCCGTCTGTTTTGGATCTCGGATACCTGTCCTTCTCTTTTTCCTTGCGTTTTTTAGAAACTCCGGTCGTCGGCTGTTCCGACGGCATTATATAATTGAATTTTCAGCCAAAGTAATGAAAAGCAAAATCAAACCGCCGCTTAATAGTGCATTGGTTGAATCTAGCACAAAACCGACAGCTAGCAACGTTATGATCAGGGCCTAGGCAAGGACTACAGTAAGAATGAAAATCCTTACGAGGTATTTGCTTCCCACAAGAAATACAATTGTTAACTTTTTCTGACATCAGTCTGGAGCAAGAAAAAAGTTTTCCCAACGGGGTACTTAGCTTTAATGAAGACTTCGGATCTGAAATTCGTCTGTGAAAATCTCAGGAGTCAGCCGACCGGCACTTGCGAACTGCTTTTGCTTCGGGCACCGCGCGGCAAGAAAGATTGAAGAAAATGGCGTCGGCTGCATCTTTTATACCCCTGGCGCACTGACGTCAGGGAGGAGGCGACAGCAATCGACGCCGAACCTAGACTTTGGAATTCTGGCCGACTGCGGGTAGCCTGCCAGCAGGATAACCCAAGAGTAATGACTGCAACAGTGAAACATGAACATCTGACAATTCAAAGCCCTAATGGCAAGAGTTGCAAAGGTATATACTTTCTTACTCCATCTGTCCAAAGCTCTTGAATCCCTATCAGAAGGGGTGGGATTCTTAGCTGTAGTTGCCTTGATACCCTTACGCCCCTGGGAAATGATCTCTGGGTAAGCAGTAGGATTTTTGAAAAGAAATTTGTGAGAGTCAGGTACTCTTTTGTACCTGTCTGGTTTCCTAGGGGCAGGGGGTAAGTATCAGGAGTAAGACTGGATTCCATGAAGACATCATCAACAACTTCCAGGACTGGTGGTATTGCTAAAGGCCTGTGTTGTGGCAAGTCTAGAAATTCTCTAAGTCTCTCTTTGGACTGAGGATAATCTTGGCATTCCCAGTGGAAATGCTCTCAAGGTATGTAAGGTGTCACCAAAAGAAAAATCCTCTGGAGGAGAGGCAGAGGGAATGGATTCCTCTGCATCAGAATCCTCATAAGCAGATAAGGGCATGTCTTCATAATCAGAAACCTCAGAGTCATCGGACTCTTGGTCTGTTGAAGCTGCTGAGGACTGGTCTCTTTCACTTAACAGGGGAATGCTGACTTCCCCTAATCAGCATAATAAGGTCTTCTGCCATTCTAAGCATTTTATTTTGTGGCAATGGAGCTGCATGTGCTTTGGTTGTCAGTTTTCTAGGTGTAGCGCGTACTCTTGGCCTTAGAAACATGGTAGTTTTAGACAGAACTGAAGTAGTCGGTTTGTGTCGAACATCGGTAGTGTGAAGAACTTCCTCAGAAGCCGGTGTCTGCTCAGCGGCTCCGGACCCATCCAAGGTAGAGACATCATCCGCCGGTTCCATAGTCGAAGAACAGTCTTATGGCATACCGGACTACGAACGGGTCTCGGTAGAGGCCTGCAAAATCCACTAAAGCAGGCATCAGGGGCTGTGAAAGCGCCTCACTGAGTACTGGCAAACTGGCAACTAGCTTAACGGAAGCGTTGTCAGCAGCGTTGAACCTGTGCGGTCTTGTCTCTGTCTTTATCCTTGCGTTTTTTCAGAATATCGGTAGTCAGATGGCTTACCAAAGTCCTTTTGGAATACGGAGATGGAGAACGAAAGTATTTAGCGACAATAAGGGCCCAACGACGAATGGTTCGGGGTCTGGGCCTAGACAGGTGATGCAGTAAGAATGAAAATCTCAGTGTGGTAGTTGCTTTCCACAGGCAAGACAATTAACTTTTTCTGACATCGGTTAGAGCAAGAAAAAGGGATCCTCAACGGGGTACTTAGCTTTAGAAGACTTCAGGATGATTCAATTCGTAAATGAAAACTCAGGTAGCGGCCGACCAGCACTTGCGAACTGCTTCTGCTTCGGGCTCCTCGGCAAGAAAGACTGATGTAATGGCGTTGGCTGCCTGTTTTTATACCCCTGACAACCTGATGTCAGTCCTGGAGTGACAGCAACCGAAGCAGAAATACTAGGTCTCTGGTATTCGGGCCAACTGAGGGCTACCTGCAGGCAGATAACCCGTGTGTGATGACTGCAACAGTGAAACATGAAGAACATCATCAGAGTGCAAGTGGTCATTAACCCAGAGTCCCAAGTTCTTGCCTCACTGAAGCAGAAGGAAGACTGGTTATGTAGTATGTAAATGTAGATCTCTCCATTTTTTTCTGAAGAAAACTATAGTGCTGAATTCAGTACTGAAAGTTAGAAAATAATTTTTTTAAATGGCATTATAAAGGAATTTTCAGATTTGTTCAGATCCCTAGGAACAGGAATAACTATTTTACTAATGCTCACAAGTGTTCTGAATGAATGGAGAACCAAGTTATGATGACGCAATTTTCTAGGTATGGAAATATTGAATTTATTGCACTGATATATATAAAAATACTAGACAAACAGCTTTACAAATACTCTAGACGCAGTAGGCAGACCAAAGATTACAGCCAGGCTTGGGAAATAAAGATGGTCAAATGAGAATGACAGAAATAATCTGTGGGAAGGGCGGATTGGGGATATGTATATACAAGTAAGAATATCTCTTAACACAGAGTTGTCAGTTAACTCCTGATTTTCTATAGGGTGCTGATTCCCCAGACTCAACATGTGACTCCTTTGTTCAATATGAACTTATTCAAATCTGAAAGTTCCAAATACAGGCCTCCAGCTATCACTGTTTTTTGAGGATCGCAAAGAACCCCAAATAAAACCATATGACCTGATATGTAGCCTCTAATAAATGCAAGGCTAAGGTCCAAGGTTGTTTCTAAGTGCTGTGTGATTATAGGGTCTGAGATTCATTCCTTATAAAAATTATACTGTGAAACCCTTGTAGATAAACTGTTGTACCACCTGTCAGAAGTAATCTGCTGTTGACTGGTGATGTACCGAAAATATTTTTCTCTCACAATATGAAAAGTTATAATAGTAATCCCTCCTACAGTATGAGCTGAGAGTTGTGGGAGGAGAAACACTGCAGAGGTCATATAAATCTGTGTTGAGCGGCCCAAAACTACTACTGGGGATCCTGCACTAATGTTTCATATCTCACTTCCTCTGCTGTGAAAGTTATTGCTCTTGGAGAGGTACTTGGACAATTCCTGGAATAGTGATGGATGAGGTAAGAAATGCTTTTTTGCTGCCATGATGCCTTATTTTCTTAACTCTGTAAACAAATCTAGTGGTTCACCTGACAAAGTCTCAAAATCAACAGAGGTATCCAGAATCTTAGTTTTTAACACATTTGCAAATATCTGGGCCCTCAACTACTCTTGACTTAGCTTAAGCTACATACCTTATTGAGACATCTCCAGCATACTTTATTATGTGAGAATGCAGTACTGGCTAAACCCAAAAGCCTGTTCCTAATATCAGTGATTCCAACACAGCTTTACCTGTTTCAAACCATACCTTTCATATTATACCACACTTACCTGGTGGATAGTGGCCGTTTATTCTTCTCATGGCAAAATTTAGTCACTCTAAAAAAATAAAGATTAGTTGGCTTCTAATTTAACCAACAGCAAGCTCAATGCAAGCAATAACTTGTCTTTCCAATAACCACTAAGAATATGCTAATTTTCTTGTGGTTTGCAGCAGCTTTGTTGGTAAGTGCCTCATAATTAGGACCAGGACACTGGTGACTTGCCTGCTCTATCAGATGTGCATAGACCTGGAGAATGCTGCGATGGCAATACTGCATAATGACACACTGCAATTAAAAGCTAAAGATTTTCCACTGGCTCTTAGTTTTCATTAAGATGGCACCAGAAAGCAGCAATTTGTGGAACCCAGTACCACCTATGTTATCCCTTTCTGTCATCTGTCTGTCTGTTTTGCTATACTACTCCTAGACTAGTGTCACTTTACAGACAAATTAATTAAAACTATGCCCATCCTTTCTTAAGCGATCATGTTTCCCTGGGGTGCCCACATTCCCAACTGATGATGATTATGGAGTAGCTAAAATCCATTTCCAAATTTGGGTTCCCATGCAGAAGATGAAATTGCTGTAAATCCCACCTTCCCCCAGACAGAGCATAAACTTTTTGGCTGGCTAAAGAAAGATACTGCTATTATTCCAGAAGTGACATCTGTACAGTATCAGCTCCAGTCAATCAAGATCTTAAAGTTACCTTCTAATGAAAAATCATGGGTATTCTGCAGCATATCACCATGTTGTTTAAGGAGGTCTATGTCACTTGGTTAATGAACTACACTGTCAAAACCCACATGGTCAAGACCACGTGACCGACAGCACAGTTCTTTGACTGTTTTGAATGATATCATGGTACAGTCGGGATTGGGGAATGTATCCTTTTCCCTACTGTAGTGTGATCTCGGAGACGGTGTATATAATTTGCACAGGGTGTGGGGGTACATTGTTTTTGTAGTGTTTACAATGATCAACGAACTGCACTGTCGATCATGTGGGTTTTGACAATGTCGTTTATCGACCAAGTGACATACACTTGTTTAAGGAGTAGTTCACTCTAAAAGTATGCTGTCATGTCTACGTCCTGAAGTATAGACATGTCACTCAAAGAACCACATTTTTAAATTCCTTCCACCTCTACTGTATTAAATCATAGTTCTTCATCTCTAAGTTATCCTTGCTGTGTGGCGGTCCATTTGCACTTTACTGATATTTGAAGCCTAAAATTATGATGCGATAATGTGAGCTCACTTCTGTCAAGAATGTTTACAGCACTGATTGGATTTCAGGGAACAAAGCATTCTAAGTGCCTTTTTCAGGGAACAAAACACTCAGTGTGCCTTTACATTGATTACCTGAAATTTATTGCAGAGAAAACCTGCTGACCTTTTCTAATGTGAAAGCTTTTGCTGCTGTTACCTGTCATTGTTTGACAGATCTAAAAAGCATTGGTAATCACAAAGACCACTTGCAGTTATACACCTATTCACTCCTTTACCCACCTTTCTGCATGCAAAAAAAATCTTCAAGCTGGTGAAGGACTCCGAGATAAGAACAAGTTATTCAATCCATCTCATGAATTAAAAAAAGGTTGCAATTCGTTTTATCTAGTATGTAGAAAATGACAGGAAAACATTTTTCAGCACTTAATGAAGTGTACCTGTTTCTATTACTCAAGATAAACTATTCAGGAAGAGTGTTCCTTCCAGAGACGTCTGTCTTTTGTCAGCAGTATAAATTACAATCGGCTGTAACAAAAAGTTGGAAGTTTAAAAATGACCTGTTCAAGACAGAATAAAATGAAAATAATTCTGATCTGAATCACTGTTGTCTTCTTCCTAAATGTCTGGAGCTTTGATATACAGCAGCACTTCACATACATTAAGAAACATTTCCTGTGCCATTCATTACCAGGCTTTTCCTAGCTGTACAACTCATTTAAAAGTGCAATAGCCTGCTCCACTGGTGCAAAGGAAAGAAGCCTTCACTGACTTATGTCTGAAGAACAGGCATAAGAAGTTTAGGTAGCACAGGAAACAATGGAAGAAAGCAAAGCAGCAAAGTTATTCCATCTGTTCCAGCAGGAGGAGGGTGCAGTACATGCTTTACGATCAGAGTAATTCCCATAGATTACAAGGTGACAGACTCATAATAACTGAATAGCAGAGGCATGGCCTGCCAAAGAATGCACAGTAATCTAGTCAGGGTTGTGGATGAGCAGAGATGTTCAACTGCATACAGGGTTCAAATACTGCAGACTAAACATACCTGCCAAATGGAGAGCCAAAAGACAGCGAGAAAAATCAAAAGCTGCTACAGAGGTGAACCATTTCCTGACTTTCACCCTTACATGTGGCCACCACGATAAAGATCTACCTCCACTGCAATAGGGGGAAGGTGACACTAAGTGACTGGGGATGATAAAACTAGCCAAGATGAGGGAAACCAAAGGAACAGCTGGGGAGCTGAAGGGACTGAATGATTAAATGACCAAAAAGCATATACAAATCCCTACTCAGGCTTAGTAAAAAAAAAACATGGAAATAAACCCCTATGTCATCAGATGGATTGCCAGCTGGCTCACAGATAGGACACAGATAATCATAAAAAGAAGGAAGTTACCTCCAGAGAGAGACCAGTCACCAGGGGGATACCCAAGGGTTCTGTGCTGGCACCTCTCCTGTTTAGCATCTACTTTTCTGAAGTAAAAGCCAATACCAAATGGCTCCGGCTGAGTAGGTTTGCAGATGATTGCAAGCTAGCAGTAGTCATTAAGCCACCAAATGACTTAGCCATCCTGTTGGAAGTCTTGCCTCAAATAAGTAATGGGTGCAAAAATCATGGACTGAAACTAAATTCCAAAAAAATCATTACTGTATCCTTGGGCAAGTCACCTGCCCTAGGGAACTACTCCTTCTTCCTTCATCTTTTCCCAGTTAAGGGTTGCCACAGCGGATCACCTGTCCGCTCATGACTGTCAATAGAGTTTTATGGTGTCGAGTTGCCAGCCCGGCGCCCAACCTTCCACTGAAGGCACACACACACATGCACGCACTCACGCCTAGGGCCAACTTAGAGTATCCAATCCACCTACAGTATGTCTTTGGGATGTGGGAGGAAACCCACGCGACCACAGGGAGGACATGCAGACTCCGCACAGAAGGCACCCCAGCCAAGGATCGAACCGGAGAACCTCTTGCTGTGAGGTGACAACGCTAACCGCTGTACCATACCCCAGGGAACTACTATGTTGACAATACACCCCTAACAACTGAACCACTGTTCAGGAATTAGGAACTTATGTGGACAGTGACCTATCTTTTGATGAATATGTGTCTACTGTTGCAAGAAAGTCCTTCTACATTGCACAGCTTATAAACAAAGGGACTGTATGTAGATCTAGGGATGCCATTGTCCCCCTTTAGTCACTCTCATTGTGCCAGTCACTGAATACAATGCCATACACATTCAGACACATGCAATAAGTGGAACACCCCCAAAGATAACTTACTAAAGGGATACAAAGCCTAAACAACATATCCTACATGGACCAAATCAAAGCCCTGTCACTATACTCTGTATCACACAGACCACTAACCAGTGACCTGTGCCTGGCATACAAAGGCATCCCCCCAAACTCATTATTGCTAGCTTTACTGCACATCAGCAAGTCAAATGGCATCAGAAATACTTGGTGTAGGGATCTAAACCCATTCTGTAGGATCAACAAAACAGTTTGGAGGGGATACCGCTGCTGTGGAACAGACTCCCCATCCACATAAAATAAAGTTCATCCCTATCCATTTTCAACTTACATCTACTGATGAGAAACAGAACATTTACCCCATGACTGCCCCCTGTACTGCTAATGGACAGAGGCAGCTCCTAAACACTTTATCCCATACATGGGTCCCCTCAAATTATTTATGGTATGATCCCAGTTATTCTCATTAGGGGTAATATATAATTATAGACCATGGGATGGGTAAAGCTAATCTATTACCCAATTGGATAAGTTATTTTGAGCAGAAAAAAGGGAAACTGTCACGGCTTAAAATGGCCCAGAAGGACAGCTAGCCTAGTTCTTACCTATGAACATACAAGTGTTCAAACACTTTTAAAAGCAAGTATCCCTATTTTTTAAAAATACAGAAGACCCAAACCCTATTACTTAAGTATGAAATTATAGTGGGTTATACTTCTGCAGCTAATCCTCATGTCTCCAAAAATACTTTTAACATTGTCTGTTGCCCTGGAAAAAGCTTATAATTACAAATATAGTTAGCACTGCTTTGCTCTACACTCTACAGCTGTGCATTTCTACTCTGCAACAGGATAGTGGAAGAACTGTGACTTTGCACAACACAGAGTTAACAAATTTACATACCATGTACAAGACTGCAAGTTCTTAACAGCTAAATGAACGGTTATGCCTTGAAAGGGACACACAGACTATAGGCTGCTGAAGATCTGACCCATCTGTCTTCCAGAGCCCTACAAACATCCAAAATAAATGCAGATAGTGTAGATTGCAATGATCTACTTTTTAAATACTTTATCCAATTCCATACCATTCACATCTGCGTTTAACAGTGCCTATTACCCTCATTTCTTACGAAAGTGGAGTTTAGGGAACCAATGGGAACTTTCAAATAGAAACAAAAAAGGGTACACAAGATATTTTTATACAGAAAAAGTGAGAGAGAGATCAGAGGCAGCAACAAACAGAATTATAGGTGCATTCTCAAGGGAGATGCTCCAGAAGCAAACCACAATGACTCCACTACAGCAGCCCCTGATCAGACCACACCTTGAGTATGTGCAGTTCTGAAGGACATACAAGGAAATGTACTTCAGGCAGAGTAAAGCTACCAGAATGGTACAAGGGCAAGAGGGGAAAGTATATGACCTCAGAATAGAAGAACTAAAGCTCATCTCACCTGAATCCAGGGGGAGGGGGCATGATACGGATAAATAAGACCATGTCAAAAAGAGATGAGCAAGATGTCCAAGAACAGAAAGGGCAGATTAGGGAGAAGTGGAGAAGTCAGTGTCAGCAGACTGTAGGAACCAACTACTCACTGGGTCTTCGAAAGCATTTCTTCAAAGGTTGTTAGAATAGGTAGTGAGCAGGGAATCCAATGGAGGAATTCAAGAGGGCAAGAAGCAGGTGGAGAAATCAAAAGGAAAATAAAAACAGAGGAATAGAATGTTGAAAGCAATTACAGAGCAGACTAAACAGAGATGACTATAATCGGGTCTGTGATCATATCCACCTTTTTGTGTGTTCGAGACATGGATGTCAACAAATTCGCCTTAAAAGTGGAGCAAAGCTTGAGTGATGAATCCTGACATGCACGTCAAGAACACAAAATAGGAGTTCTGATCTGACAGACCTGATTGGAATTCTTTGTAGTCGATGGAGTATTATCTGCTCCATGTACAACCAATTACAACAAAAGGGGATAAAAGTGTAGGCGCTTGAACAGTATGAAGAGTCCTAAGTGTTTTATGCAGTCATACAGAAAACAGGCAGAAACAAAACGCATCTCTGACAAACTAAGTTTTAAAGGCTGTCAGACACTTCACCCTATCTCACACACTGTTTAAAAGTGCAGCACAGCAACCTAACAGCTTTTAAAGATGATTATATTTTTTTGTAGTTCATGGAGCATTATCTGCTCCATGTAGAACCACTTACAAAGGGGGAAAATGTGGGAGCATGAATAGTATATGAACAGTCCTAAGTTACCCTCTAGCATCAGATTAGAGCTTAATAGCCCTTAAAAGGGCTTAGCAAAAGCTTTTTAAGCAATTCCTGACTTCATAAATGTGCTTAACAAACCTGTCATTTTTCCTGATTTTGGAGGCTCCATGCATTATAATCTTACTGATTCCATCTAAAATAAAGCAAATGTAATTCAGTGTTCATCACTTGTTTCATGGATCTGGCTTCAAGGAGCATGAAACAATGATGGAGTGCATGTCAGAAAAAAGGCATATTTCAGAAGTCTTTTTAACTTTTATCTATAATCCTCCACTTCATTACTGATTTGGCAACTTCAGACTGAGAACATGACATGGAGTTATAAAGAATACAGGTAAAAAAGCCTTACTTTTAAAACATGTAAAAAAGTCACTTATACAGAAAAGCTGAAGTTCTTGACAATAATTCCTGCTGTTGACAACCCAGAGTGATAACTGGATCAGAAATGTCACTATTTACAGGAATGCAGGCCTAGACAGTGTAAATTCTTAGGGAAGAGAGGGACACAGTGCCATACTTCTAAGTATCAAGTGCAGGTAATGCTGTTTGTGACACCTCCAAATGTAATCATTAATACTTTTTTAGAATATACTGACAACTGTTTTTAATGTATAAAAAGATACAAAAACAAGACAGAGAGAGGCACCACCCATTTCACAATAGCCATGACTCCCATATTCCTGAGCATATCTTGTTTCTGCAAACATTCTCTTACACTCTATCTCTGGCAGGACTTCGACATAAGGCAAAGGTATTGCCAAGCATACTCTGTGTACTCAAATATATTGCGGTGGTACGGCGATAGCATTGTTACCTCATAGCAAGAGGTTCTCCCGTTCGATTCCCAGCTTTGCTTGGGAGTGCCTTCTGTGTGGAGTCTACATGTCCTCCCCGCGGTTAGGTAGCGTTCGAAAGACATGCGTGCGTAAATGGGCGTGCCTTCGTTGAAGGTTGGGCGTTGAGCTGGCACCTTGGCGTTTCGTAAAAATCTACTGCCAATCATTAGCAGACTGGAGTTCCGCTGTGGCGACCCCTTACCGGGAAAAAGCTGAAAGACAAACAACTCTGAGTACTCAAATGAGTAAATCTTTTTCTCTGAGCATCTCTCTCAAACATTATTACCTTAAAGACATAAGATGATGTTTAGGACTACTTAAGTTAACAAGTGCAATATTTTTATTGTAATTTGTTAATGATAGGAAAAAAACACTTTTTTATACTGCTACAGAGGACAACAGTTAAAAAGACAGAGGGAACTTGTGTTTAAAAGTATGCTGAATGTTCTGCAAGCAGCACACCTAGTCATATGTTTACAATTCTCAGCTTAAAGTAAGATTTTTTTTTTTTTATATATTGCAAATCCAGGTTTGGCTGCTTTGGGAGCTTCCCATGTGGATTTTCGAATGCACTGGCTGGCTGTAATTCACTGCTGATAATAGCATCTTGGGAAAAAAATTGTGACATTTTGAGTCTGTATAATGCATCTTTCAGCAAACAATCCTGAGACCTGTCCTCCTGAAGAGCCACTTAGTTTAACAACCAATTAAGGCACAGGATTGCCCTATGTGAAAATGCCTGTTTGTTCTTGCTGTGCCTCTCCATCACCGACTCGGCTGCTCTGTTTTAATGGAGTGTTTAGTGCTTTTGTTATGAAGCTGTTCTCTGAATGCATGTAAGCATTTATACCAAGATTGGATTAATATTTAGAGGCACCCTATTATATATCTAGTTTCTTCAGTACTGTTTTTTAAATTAGTGATGGGCATTTCATATCTAGTGTGGCTAGCACTAATCTGGAAACTGACAGCTGTTGCTCTAAAGGACATGGATGTGTCTTTTTTTTTCTGGGTCTATGTCATAACACTCAAAACTTATAACAAACTCATAAGGTCGAACCCATATCACTGAAAACATTTTCCATAAGAAATATATCTTAAAAACATATTTTTGCTTTAACCCCCCCCCCCCCTTACTTACTAACTCCATAACTGTACAACCAGGAAGAAAAGAAAGACACCACACACAGTGAATTAGTGCTTAAGAGCAAATATGGACATATACAGATCTGGGGGTACAACATGATGCTGAGCATCATAATGTTCTAGACTCATTTCCCTAATAACTCATGTGATAAGAAATTACATCATCACATACATTCTACACAATTCCACAGAGTTCCATGCTTTTCAGTGAAGTGAGTTTTTAGTGTTATGGGTTTTTAGTGAAATGGGTTGGACCTTACGAGTTTCAGTGTTATAAGTTTTCAGTCTCATGACGGGAACCTGTTTCTTCCTTATAATGGGCTGGTTTCAGTCTTTGGTAAACCCTGTGCTGGCTTCTCTGGCTGGCCTTCTGGTCAATTTTTGAACATGTTGGCTTGTTCTGATACATTTGTAGTGATAACATCTTGGAAAAATATCTCGGAATTTTGACTCATGTACTGCATTCTTAAGGAACTTTACTCTGACATTGTCCGAGACTTTACACATTGCATTATTTAACTCAATGCACTTGTTTACCAGTATCATTCTGTCCTGTATATCATATGCCTCCCATTAAATTTTTGAAAAAACAAAAAAAAAAAAAAAAGTCACTTCTTACAGAGGCCACCCTTAACTTGGCTAAACCAACCTGGTAGTGCTCAGGGCAGCAGCAACCAGAATGACTACACAAAAACTACAGGGAATAACCTAAGAGTGAAGTTGCTCTTTTAATAGGAATCGGAGATAGTGCTTGTTTTACCATAACTGCCAAGAACAATGTAGACAATACAGTTGTATTACACTTACCATTACTGTAGATGTTCAAGTAGATCAACACTGCAGTACTGATTCTGGAGTCTTCCTGTCGTGCAAAAGCCCAGCAACTAAGCAGTTTCCAGAGTCTTTGCATCATCCCTAGCTAACAGATATCCAGGGTTCAATTTCTGCACATCAGGGTATAAAAGAAGGGCATCTGTTGCCACTGTTTTCAGGTCCTTCTAAGCAGTCTGATGTCTGAGGACAGCACTAGGTCCCAGGTTGTCCAAGTCTGAGTGTGCAAGAGAAAGACATTAGGTAGAAAAAGGGGGTGATGATTGAAGCAAGGAGCTATTAGCAGGAATCTCCTCTCACCCTTGCTCCCAGCAAGGGGGGGGGGGCAACAAATAGAGGAGTTGGAGGGTGGGCGTTTGTACTGCAACAATGATCTACTCATGCATTTACAGTCATGGTATGTGCATGTTCTTCACAGTCAATGCTGCAGTACTGATCCTTGGCAGGAGTTCCAAAGCTATCTGTTGGGTGGCAGGGAATTGTTGGCCCCTAAGAAATAGTTGTGCAGGAGAGCAGTAGGAAACTGTGTTCTAGCTCTGGAAGTAATGCCTAAATGGTAATGTTTTGTAAAAGTCTGTACGGAGTTCGAAGTGGCAGCTTCTAGGATGGCTTGGGTAGAAACTCCTTCGAGGAAGACAGTGGTGGTTGCTCTGTGCATGGTGGAATGGGCTTTGCTGTAACCAGGCAGAAGTTTCCCATGGTGAATGTAACAGAATGTAATGCAAATGGCTATCCATTTGGATACAGTTTGCTTGAAAACAGGTCTGCCCTCTTTCCCCTCTGTGAAAGACACTAATAATTGCTTCACTCAAATGAGTTTTTTTTACCCTGTCTAGGTAGGACTCAATTTGTCTGTGTACATCCAGGGAATGAAGTATTTATTCTACTTTGTTCTGTGTATTTGGAAAGAAAACTGGATGGTGGATAACTTGGTTTAAAGAAAGTTCTGATACCACCTTAGGTGTGAAAGATGGATTAGTTCTAAGCTTTACTCTATCCCTGTGAAAGACAGTGAAAGGTCCTTCATACATGAGGGTTTATAGACTCTCCTTGCTTAGGTGATAGCTATTAATAATGGTAGCCTTTCAAGTCAGCAACTTTGGAAGGGGGGAAATCCTGGTTCAAAGGGAGGCAAGGTGAGTTTTCCTAACTCATATTTGAGATCCCAGGTAGAAACCAGCTTTCTTCTAGGTGGTCTTAAGTGAATGGCCTCCTTTAAAAATAGCTTCAGGTAGGGGTGAGAGTAAATAGGAAGGGAATGGGGCAGGCAAGCTGAAATGGCAGATGCATGTATCTTAATACTGGAGTAGGAAGGATCCAAAAAATAATTCTTGTCTAGTGGAACATCTAGTAGTTCAGCCTTGACCTGTTCTGATAGAGGTTGACTCCTGAGTCACGCACACCTGCAAATAACTGAACTTGTGGTAGCCACTCTGCATGATGCATCACACTCACATTTTAAGGAGTGTATGTAAACCTGTAAGACAGCTCTTGCCATTTCCTGAATTTCCTTAGACAACGTTCTATCAGCAACAGCCTCTGCCTCAGAAATAATTTGGTCTTGGAGGAACTCCAGGTATTTTAACATATGAAAATGGCAATTAGGTGTCCTCATACAAAGGGTAGCAGAGGAATAAGCTTTTTTTTTTGCCAAATCGAACAGTCTACTTTCCCTATCTTTGGGTAGAAGATGTGTAGTTGCCCCCCTTAGGTACCCCTTTAGTGAATTCTGTTGAGACTACAGAGGGGTCAGCTTTAGGATTCTTGTAAAGGTGCTTGTGTAAGTCAAGCACTCTGTAAAACCTGCCAGGCATCCTGGGTGCATGTAGGAGAGAAGCAGGGAACAAAGCGGGTCTGAGTCTGTGAAAACTGTTTGCTTTCCCAACTGAAGGCTTCCTTCATTTTATGAAGGGTATTCCCCGAGGGAGAGGTCCTCTTGGGGACAGGCAGAAAAGAGGGTATCATCTGAGTCTGAGTCAGGATAAGTTTGGGGTGGTAGGTGTTCAGAGTAGAAACTCCTCCTCCTCATCTTAAAAGCCAGTGGAGTTTTATTATTCTTGAAAACCCACATTCCTACACCTTTTATAAGGACAGGCTTTGGGGATGGTAGGATCTGAGTGTGGCTGGGTTCCTTTTCTTTCTGGAAGGCCATGAACTCTTGGGTTATGGTTGAGGAGATGACAGAGGAAATCTGACAGACCTCTTCATAGGTTCATAGGTAGGTACTAGGCTATCGGCCCAAGGGCCTACGCAAGCCTAGCCAACAAGGTTCCCTGGCTTATGCCACCCAAGCAAGTTATTTTCCTGTGCCACTGATGAGCAGACACACAGAAGTGATCCCCGGGGTGTATTTCCTATTTCCCATCCACTCATCAAGATTTTTCTTGAAGAGTGCTAATGAAGAACTTTGCTTGACATACATGGGTAGCCTGTTCCAGAGTATGGGAAGTCTCTGGGATAGGAATCTATCCCTCCAGCATATCCTGTTTATTGTGGTGACAAGGTTTAGGTCCCTAGAGCGTGTAGCTCTGAGGGATTGGGATTTCTTTAGGTGTAGCATGTCCAACAGCTCTGGGTTTGACATAGCTTTATATGTTAGGCAGAGATCACCTCTGGGTAGGCGATATGCTACGGAGTAAAGCTGGAGTTTTTTGAGGCGGTCAGTGTAGGGCATTTGTTCGAGTCCAGTAATCCTCTTTGTGAGGTACTTCGGTGGCCTTTCCAGCTGCTGCAGATGTCTTGTGAGGTACATTCCAAAAGGGGCATTGTACTCTATAATGGGTCTAATGAGTGATGAGTAGAGGGTAACGATGATCTCTTTTTTCCTGGACGAGAACCCTTTATGATGAGGTGTGCCACGTAGAAGGACTTCCTGACTACTGTGGTGATGTGACTATCAAAGGAGAGACTACTGCCCACCTGGGTCCCAAGGTCTCTTATCACACATTCAGTGTTAAGTAGATTGCTGCCTATGTGGTAGTTCATGGGTACAGAGTTTTTACCAAAGGGGATGACACTGCACTTTTTGGCATTGAGCTTGAGGCCATGGCTCTGACACCAGGCATCTGTCTCAGAGAGGCCCTTCTGTAGGATGTTCACATCATTTGGGTCATCATCTTCAGTTTAGGTGTCCATTTTTTCACAGTAACCTGAGGAAGTGGGTGCCTGATCATGACCTCAGACTGGGGTCCCACAGCTGAGGAAGATAGTGCGTCTCCCTCAGTACCCAAAACATGAAAGTCAGAAGCTTAGCATGCAGAGTGACCTCAGACACGACAGATGTTGATGTTGTGGAGGAAAGAGAATGGAAGCCTGGAACCATGGCAGCCTCCCGAGGAGTTGCACCCAGCCAAGCAGTTGCTGGACCAGAGGACTGTAAAGGCACCTCATCTAAGTCACTGGTTGACTTGCGACTTGATGATGTGGGGTGAAGCTTCAGCGATATCTTCTTAAGGGTCTTCACACAGAATTTAGTACAATCAGAACAATTAGGGATGTGCTGAGGCCCTAAACAGAGCAGATATGATGAGTGAAAATTTCTATGTGAGATTTCCTTCTGACACTTAAAGCAATTGAACCTTTTCAAACAATAAAGAAGAAGAGGAAAATCTCCAACAGGGTACTTATCTCATTGGCAAACAGGAGAAACTATGGAAATAAGACTGATGGACTGCGAGCGTTTTGTATACATGATGAAGCACATTGGATTGTGCAGCTAGAAGTAACTGAAGATGGCACTGATGGATGTCCTCCTTATACTACACAGAACATCTGCCTTAGTCTAGCAGTACTGCAATTTAACCGCTATGTAAACTCCAAATGAATCAGCAATATGAAAGTTTCCTTTATGAGACTTGTTGGGATTAATGTTTTCATCTCAAAGACTACTAAAAGGATCTGTAGAAATCTTACATCCACAGATCTACTCCTTGGTTAACACAGACATTGCCTGGAAACATTGTAAAAGACACCAATCACCTTCTTCATTACAATAGTACAAACACCTTCAATACCACATCAAATACCAAACAAGAAAATATATTTCACTCAGAAAACACATTTCACCTGAATGCAATCATCTTATGGGACTAATATGAAACAGCTCTGGAACTACATCAATTACTTAATGTACGTTATATCTGTAAAGTAAAGACCTTAAGTATTATGCTAGCTCTTCCTGTTTAAACTGCAAGCAATCTCAGAAAACAATTACTAAAATAAAGTCAAACCTAACTTTGTTGCACCAGATAACTTACCTTATAAATAGCTGTGTACAGTCTCTAAAGAAACAGCTTACCCTATCACTATACTCTTTATTACATCAATAAGATAAAATTATGTAAAAACAGTATAGAAAAATCCTACATCATCTCCTTCCATGAAAGGAGGTATATCTCTAGCGCTACTTAACTGAAGACCCACTGCCATCTTATCACCTCTACCAAAAATTCTATAAAAATACATTAATAATCAACTCCTCAGTCAGCTAACAGCCAACAAATTACTAACAAACAGAATCCAGAAGTGTCAGATTATGACAATCACCTGCTGTCTTCAGATTTCACAGAATTCTGCCACGTCATAGTGTACTGCTAACCATCAAATCACCTACCAATCAACCATCACTTGCTTAAGAATAAAACCTTACAAATACTCCAACACCCTTAACTTAATACATTAGCAGTGGTTATTTTTTTTGTATGCTTTTATCCTAGGGGTAATTTATGAAAGTATGTGCACGTATACTTAAAGTCAGTTCATAGGCTTAAGTCAACTATGGATATACTTTGATTTGTATGTTAACAACTGTTCAGTTCTTTACTTCTCAATTAAAGATTATTCTTACTACTGTTTACTGCTACACTTATATTAGCTCTGTATAACTGAAAGGCCAGACCTCTTTCTCTCGCAACTGTTCAAACTGCTACAAAAACAAACTTCTTCTCCACTGGCTTCTACAATAATACAAGACTCCGCATTGTACAGCAATAGAAAGCTTGACATTCTGCACCTTCATTACAGGCCCATCAAAGTAAATTCCAATGCAAAAATACTGCTTTCTCCATACTAGGTCTCAAACTCTAAAAAATCCATACCAACCTCACTTAAAAACACACCCTCTTGTCCAAACTTCTGCTCTCAGACAAAAATATGCCTCCAGAAAATAGTAAAATGCCAGTGTAGTATCTCAAATCATATAACCTATTCAAACCATAAACTCCTGCTCATTAGACACTTTCACTGCTTCTTCTGCTTTAGCCTCACTGCCCTTCAACTTATTGCTATATTAATGCACTGCTAAAGTACGTAAAACTCTTGGTCGGTCTATATTGTAAACTATCTTAACCATGTATATAATCCTGTTTCAAAAGATATATGCACTTGTATATAACTGTATGTAACAATGCAGTGCATAAACCTGGACACCTTTCCTTCTCTATGACTACAGAAATTGAATATTTGTGGGTTGATCTCCATTACTAAATATAATTCTATATATTCTTAACAACTGCATAATTAAAAATATTTTAACTCTTGCAATATCTGTCAATAATTTTTAAACTTTAACACTTTCCTGAGATGAGACTGAAATTTGTCATTAGTTGTGCTCGACCACAGTTAACAATGAATTAATCAATCAATTAATTAATTGAGCATTTCTCTCTGGGCCTCCACTGAAAAGGAGATCTTGAGTTCAGTTGGACTACTGACTCAATAAATGGAAATAAATAAATACATGCATGCATGCATACACTCACACACACACACACACACACACACACACACACGTACATAAAATAAATTACTAGTGCTCAGGAAGAGTCTGATGGTGAATGGCACTCTGTACAGCTACTGAAAAGATCAAGCTTGCACACCTGTATTCACCAAATGTAGCATAAGCCTCATAAATGTACCAGTGTCCTTTCTGCAGTGCTCAAACTGGTGCAGTGACTCCAGTGAACTTTTGAACACTGACTTGTTCCAACCATGACTCACTGTGAAAAAAAGAGCACAACTCATATCCTGTGTTAAAAACAACTACATGTAAAGATATTAAAGAAAATTAAGCAAAATGGCTCCATTATGGTAGACCAGCTGCCATAGCCTTGTGCTGCAATTGATAAAAACTTAACTGTGATAATAATGATTAAAAAATACAAGTTCACACTAAACTGCCTAGCAAAATTAATTGGATATCACCAAAAATAAGAATTACTTTACATACACCCCATCAAAACTACTACATCTGGTACCACTTTTGCCTGTCTATATTTACTCCTGCAATTACATATAATGTACATGATGTTCTAATGGTGTTTTCAGAAAGTTAAACCAAACCATACACACAAAGGTTAATACCTAAATCAAGGGCAAGTGGGGCATAAATGAATATTCAGAGTATAACAAAATTACCAACTCATAAAAATGCTCACAAAGAAAAAAGCAAAGGTGTAATACCTGTATGTATCGCCATGCAAGGACATTTTTTTAATTAATTTTCTGCTTACCTACTTGATCCAAATCAGGCATGAGGGACAGCCACCATAGCCCGTCTCAGCACTCAATAGACGCAACTTAACCCGGTAAGATATCAGCATTTAACAGGATAAGTGCACATGCACTCATATACACAGTACAGACATGTACAGCACATCATTAGAATGCAAGAAGAAACAAATCACCCAGCGAAAACACAAACAGAGAAGACATGCAAGTCTGGCAGAGAAGGTTGTGAGGCAGTAATATTAAATAAACTCACTGAAAAATTGGGAGTCGTAAACATTAAAAAAAAACAGTGGCTTGACACTGGTTCTGTAATGATTAATGTATTCAGTGTCTAACAAGTTATTTAGTCAAGAAATCTGGAAATAATATACAACCCTTTGGCACTGCAAGAGTTCTGCAAGGCCAACAGCATTATATGACTAAGAATGGCAAATCTAGTTACTATTCTTTTACCTGCATACATGTTTCCCCACAAATGAATCCTTTAAAGAAAACCATTTGAAATGACCACAGAAGGGGCATTTGAATGAGAAAAAAAAAAACATTTGATGGCATGTAGTACTGGTTTATTAGTTTTGCTGTACCTACAATTTTAGGTCACAATACTTTCTGATTTGAAATTACTAAAACTAGTCATTGCAAGTAATGCATTTATTTCCAAATCAGTCCAGGGGGCTCAAACAAGTCAGTACTAATATACTCCAGAGCTGTATCTGATAACAAATTTGTTCTCCAAGCTAGTGAAGCAAAGCTGTCAGCTTCAAAAGCCACCTACAACTCCACACAAAGGGGTACCTATCAAATAATCGAATGAACATATTGTCAAACGTCATATGGTCAAATCCATATCAACAATTCAGTCCATCAAACCTTTCTGAGATCACATTACAGTGGGGATCAGGAAACTTTTCCCCACTGTTGTGCAATCACAGAATTGGTATATATAATTAGCAGGGGGTGGGGGAGTGCAGGGGGGCTTGCTTCCCCTGCAGAAGCAGTTTTTGTGGTGTATGCGGGTGTTGCCCTTGTTTTGATGATATGGGTTCGACAATTTGTTCGTTTGATTATTTGATAGGTATCCCCACACACTGTCATCACAGCAATCAAAAAGAATGGTTAATTACAAGGAAACACATTTTTATGTACAGTTTATAAAGCAATACACTGCAATAGCCTTTCAGCAGATTAAATCAGCTGAAGCACTCAGGCTCCAGAACTGACTGTCAGATTTTGCTATTGAACCTTAGGATCAGTCAAAACAGGAGTGAATGGTTTTACAAAGGAATTTTGATCATATCTGGGAAGGGTCTCTGCTATTGGACTGTGTTCCCTCAAGATCAGTGAGCTCTGTTACACAGTTGCAGAAAACAAAAATAACAACCTGCTGAGAAAACACAGGTCAAACTCGGCAGAGAAAGAATGAACAACTTTGTTGCCTAAACTAAGCAAATTAGCTTGATCTTGTCTACTTAAACATATTAAAAGACTGCACTGAGGACAGCTTCCAAAAGTGTTTAGCTCCACACATTTCGTGCCAGCCTATTGAGCACCCTACTAAAGCAGTAAAAGATTAAATAAAAACAGCAGCTATGCGATTACAATAAAGGAGAACTTACTCTGCTAAGGCCCATATGGTAGCTGCTTTTTTCCAGATCCAGGCACTCCAGAAGTTCTTCCACTGCCTGCAGGGAGAAACAGAATGCAAGAAAATGCATGAGTCTCATCAACATTCAATACAAGTTGCTGCTGAAAACCAAAAGTAGTATCAAATATTAAGTGGGCAAAGTGCTACCAAAACATATTTCTGAATACAACATCCTACCTACCATACAGGTAGAACACCTGTATAAAAAATAGGTTTCAGAGCTGCGAAGGAAAAACAGCTGTGCTGAAGTTGATAATTACATACTGACATATAAAAGACAATTCTGAACTGTTTACAATAAAGTTTTTATTTGCAGTTCAGTGCTGGGATTTGGGGTCCTTAACTCCATGCATCATATCAGCAACTGTGCACACAAACCCATACCTCGACAAGAGCTACATCTTTATTCAGGGCTTACTTTGAGAAGGCAACCACAAACCATGGACCATGAAAGTCTCACCATGCGAACTAAACACGTAAATAAAACAAGTGCCTTTGAACACACGCAAGGGTGACGTATCCATCTCTCTGGAAACATGAAACTGAGCCACTAAAGCTTAGAGTAGGATGCTTTATCCTTCTACTTTACAGTGTGAAAGAAGCCAAGCATAACACTGAAAAGGGGCTCATGTTGCTGTCAGCCAACACAGTCGGCTATAAGCAATTCATTTTTGAATGCCTTGCTTATTTAAAAGGCTACCTTTTGTATCATAGATGAAGAATCCCCTGCATAATTGATTATACTAAAACTCATTTGAGCTACTCTTTGCAACTAATTAGTAACTACTTTCCCTCTTGAATCAACAAACTACTCTGCATAACAGCACTTGGAGATTGCCTGCCTTTTGCATATGTAAATGGAAGTTACCAGTTGTTTTAACTGCCCCCCCTTACCTTAGCAGTTCTAAAGTATTAGTATTACACTGCACTTGCGTTCTTTTCATTCTTCCACCTACTTTGATCTCTCACTTGGATCCCAAGCATTCACACTGTTCTCCTTCATCCCACCCACTAAGAGTAGCCAAGTTTATGCTGGGTGTCCACCAAGCTCATGACAAGTGTAGTGGATATCACTGCAAGCAAACATTAAAACTAAGCAATGTTACATCTCTGAAGACCAAAAGATCTAAACTTGAAATAAGAAATGGAATCAAGCAATTATCATCACTGTTTATGGAAGAAGGCAAAATCATAACATGAGCTAACAAGTTTAAGAGGGTTGTTGTTGTGTCTTTTGGCTTATCCCGGTTAGGGGTCGCCACAGCGGAACTCCGGTCCGCTAATGTTTGGTAGTGGATTTTTACATGCCGAGTTACCAGCCCTGGCGCACAACCTTCAACGAAGGCACGCCCATTCACGCATGCCTCCACACAGAAGACGCTCTAGCAGAGAATCGAACGCGACAACGTCTTGCTGTGAGGCGACAATACTACTGCAGCACCACTACCGCGGGTAGATAACCTCATTTACATATTACCTTCTCAGCTTTGCAAACAATGAAACAATGTTATACTTACAAACAACTACAAAAAATGTAACTCTTATTGCCTTGCTCTAACAAAATGCAGAACATGAAAAATATATACTTGTCATTATTATTATATATTTGCTTATTTAATTTACTTGACTGTTTTTTATAATTCATTTACCATGGGTGCTGTTTTTCTGCAACAAATCAGAATGAAACAACGCAGACGAATTCCCATTTGTCACAAAATATATCCTGGTTAAGTATCAAACATTTCACCTTTTTATGACTTTTCTGCAATCTTCTTGCTTTTGTATTTAATTCATGATCTGCAACAAGACTACAACCCCCTATTCCTTCCCACACTCAGCACTCATTATTTCTGAGGGATTATTCTTTACAAAAAATTGAAAGTTAACTCTACATATATCTGCATAACAGTGCAGTTTTGCAAAATTTGTTTTTATTGCCCACTGTTGTCTCAAGAATGTAAATGCAGAACAAAGTGAGAGGGACGAAAGTGACAGTAATAACACGAGACTCCTTCCTTTAGGGTCCATATTTTATGTTTTACATTTACCTAATTAAGGTGGGTATGCATATACTTGACCTTGTACATGGACTATTCATTTAAGTAGAGTATGACATATACAATGCAAAATGCAGCAGAAGAATTCAAAAGGACTGATCACAGCAGGGATAGCCTTGACATAATTACTTCATATTTATGAAAAGTTTTAACAATAGTGGGACAATGCTACAGTACTTTTGGTTTTGTTATTACACATGCCAGTTTAAATTATCTCAAGCTGAAATATAGTAAGAGAAACTCAGCAACTAATGACTAAATGGAAAAAGATACTTTAGCAAAAGTCTGGAAGGCTTTCTCTTGTGGCAACTCTTCACTTTATAATTACATTTACCCATTGGTATTGGTTTGTAAATGTAATGACAGTAGTCTGCTGCAAAGCAGGTTAAATGACAAAATATACTCATACCAAAACTAGAGCCATTGTAGACAGACTGCTGTTACTGACTGCCATCTCTATCCAAGTAAATGTACTGACTGTTCATGAAAGTGCAGAGGAAGCAGAAAACACCCTGACTGATTTTTTTTCCTGATTTTGTTAATGTATGAGAAGTGTGGATTGTACACTCTAAATTGGTCCTAGGTGTGTGTGTGTGTGTGTGTGTGTGTGTGTGTGTGTGTGTGTGTGCGTGTGTGTGTGTGTGTGTGTGTGTGTGTGTGTGTGTGTGTGTGTGTGTGTGTGTGTGTGTGCCTTCTGTGGAAGGTTGGGCGCTGGGCTGGCAACTCAACACTGTAAAACTGCACTGCCAATCATGAGCGGACAGATGATCCACTGTGGCGACCCCTAACAGGAAAAGCCGAAAAAAGAAGAAGAAGATGAGAAGTGTGAGAGAAGTCCTTTTTCATGGGTAACCTGGGAGCATAAGGAAGTTAAAGGACTAGCTCAGGGGCACAATATTTGTATGTGGAACTAAGGGGAATCAGATCCAGGTCAGACATGAAGTTAACATCTTCATCACTGTACTATACTTCAGGACACATGGAACAGAATGCCTTCTTGTTCAACAACATACCACAGCTACTAGCGATAACCATTATTCTATTAGACAATTCAGTTGCACATGATTTAAGACAAGTTAATTCAAGAAATGTTTTCTGGTTTAAACTGCCAAACAGAAAGTGAGGAAAAAATAATCGCTGGAAATGCCCTGCAAAAATAGGAACCACACATGTGAGCTGTTATTTGACCCACAAAGTTCCACAAGAATATGTTTACATGCATGTTGAGTGTGCCTCAAGTTTCCCACAGATTACTAGAAGGGGATGTGATGTCAACAGTCAGCTAACACACTTGCTAAGGATTTTTTCTTGAGCTGACAAGGAGCTATTTGGCCATCTGAAATAATAATCAATGGTCACTGAGAATTTGTGAAAAGATAATCACAGTAATTAAAATTCCAGAGTAAAAAGAGACAGCTATGCTTAGGCAGGTATATTCTTCCTATGTTGTATTACCTTACCAATCCACTTGAGAAAAACAGTATATTATGAACAAAAACAGCATATTATGAGCAATTTTAGAAGTTACAAGTACAGTAAGCTTGGGAAGTAGAAGACTGGCAGTAAAAATGCCATCCCGGATGAGTTATCATACAAGTTTTCATATTCTAAATCATGTCTTCACTGTGCAATAGAAAAAACAAAATCAGAATTGCCTTCCTCAGTATTTTATGTAGCTTAATATTTAATTCAAAAATTACTAATTCTAATGGAAAATAAATAGTTTATAATAAACAGCAACATTTACATTAAACAATGTAATGAAGTAAACACAGATGAAAGGGAGATGCGGATATTCCCTCAAAAATGAATTCTATATGTATCTGAATAAGCATATGAAATACAAGAAGGATTCCAGCTTATCAGTATATTAAAAAGATAAAGCCTTACATGCTGAGTAATTCTACACTGAACCTGTTCAACTATAGTTATCAATCCAAAACTAACTTGTTTCAAATAAGGTGACTGTTTTCAACCCCACTGTACACCACAGAGATGCACTTTTAATGAAACAAATAGGCAATTAACTAAACAGCTTAAAAATTAATCCAAATATCAGTTGAATGGTGCAGAGGAATTGCTCACAGCTGTTAATGCTGGTGACCCAGGTTTAACTAATAGCTACGTAGCAGAAAGCTGTTACGAGAAGGAGGCCAGAAGTATGCTTTCTTCCATTCAATTCAGTTTTATTTAGAACTAAACATGATATGTGGAAGGTAGATTGACCCTTTTGGGACTTTTTAATCACAACTTACACAACAGTACATGCAAAACTTTACAGAGAAGTAACAATTAACTCAACAGGTTAGGCTTTGAAAAACAACTATGTAGAAATATATCAGGGATTGCCAATTTTCAAGACAGTCTTACTTATATCCATTAAGTATAATTCATATATTTTTTATTGAGAAAGTACAGTTCTGTAAAATCTTACCAAAACAGTAAACATCCTTCTCTTTACTGTCGCAGTATTCCTTACATAAGGGATCTCCCGCCAAGGATAGCCCAACATCCGGCCAGTATACCAAAGCCTTTAGTATTTACAGGGACTGTAAATGTATGCTCCCTACGCAAAGTGTAGAGCATAAAGGTGACATATGGATACACACACTTCAGAAATGAAAAGCCACAGAAGGAACAAAGTGCCTAGCGACCAGCAGGAAAATGTGCATCCAGAAAGAGGAGAGAGAGAGAGAGGAACCCTTTATCCAGGAAGACAAGAACAGGCTAGAGCAGAGAGGGCAGGAGAGAGAGCAAATACTGCAACGGTGAAGAGAAGGACAGCTACTGTTATGGTAAGGTTTTAAACAACTGTATTATGTCCTTCCATATCACTGCTACAGTATTCCTTACATAAGGGAGAGTAAAAAAAAAAGCTCAAGAGAAAACCTGGGAGGAGGAGGATGGCAGTGAAGAACCCTTAAGAAACAGATGCAGGATAGCCCTGGCAAAGCCATCTCTAGCCCTGGAAATAACATCCAGCTTATAATGCTTAGTGAAGGTATTGACAGAAGAGCCAGCAGCAGTCTCAAGAATGAAAATGGTATCCAGCCTTTTGAAAAAATAGTACCAGAGGAAGCAGCAGCTCTGGTAGCGTGAGCATTTACTGATGAGGAAAGACATTTCCATGAAAAGAATAACAAAAAGAAATGGCTTTAGAAATCCAGGAAGAGATGGTCTGCTTAAACAGCTAAGCCCAAACACCTGGGATGAAAAGCTGCTCAGATCTGTGAATAACTTTAGTTTTATCCAAATAATATCTGAGCTGTCTATACAAGTCCAAGGTGTGAAGAACCTTCTCACTGGCAGACTGTGGAGAAGGCAAACAGGAAGGAAGATGAACAGACTAATTAATGAACAACTCAGTGACCATCTTGAATGTAAAAGAAGGATTAGCCCAAAGAGACATCCTGTCCCTGCGGAAAACTAAGAAAGAAGGAGCAGCCATGAGGGCCTGAAATTCAGAAACCCTCTTGGCCAGTCTTCCAAGTACAACGTTGTAAGGAAGCTGAAGCAGTAGGCTCTAAAGGAGCCTGACTCAATTTTTCCAAGAACAAAAATGAAGCTCCAGAAGGCAGAATAGGCTTCATAGGAGACCTGACATGAAGGACGTCTTCAAGAAACTGTTTGACCTCAATACTAGAAGCCAGAGGAGGATTCCAGGGCAGACAAGCCTTTAGTATTTACTGCTGATAGGTGAGCTTTAACTGAAAAATATGCCAATTCAGCATGGATCAGATCACACAAATAAGAAAAGACCAGAGGAGCCACCGCAGATAGAAGATCCTGATAGCAACAGAGGCGCCAGACACAAAATCTCTTCCATTTGGACAAATATGATTTCCTGGTAGTAGGCTTCCTGGCCTACTGCAAGACCTGAAGCACGTCCTCAGAAAAAGGGTGGCTAAAAGGGATCAAAAACATATCAAGCATAGCATCAGTTGAAGAAAGGACAAGCGAAGATGAATAACAGATCCCTTGGTCTTCTGTGAGAAGGTCCAGCCAGTGAGGTAACTTGTAGTGATTGCCCCTGGCCAAGTGAGAAAGAAATAAAAGGTTATGTCTTACCATAACTTGGCATCTACTCTGTCTTCCTTCATTCCTCTTCACAATGTGGTCTCGGATCCGGCTTGGCCACATTCTACAGACATGAATCCAACTTTCAAGCTCCTCTCTCTCACCCAAAATGCACTACATCCACCTAAGTACCTCAGATCAAGTTTGCTGATTCCATACATCCAACCTCCACACAGCAAAGGAACAGCAGAAGAGGCTCAGACATGGGACGTAAGAGTCCCTCCATAATCTAGGTTCCTCTAGAAGATAAAGACAGGAGGATGGTTGGGTAGGAAAGTGAGGAGGAATGAAAGAAGACAACACAGATCCCAAGTTATGGTAAGACATAACCTTTTAATCTGATGCTGTCTTCTTCATTCCTCCTTACAATAGGGTCAAAGTCCCTAGATACGTAGATCCAGGGTGGCCCTCATGGACGGATATGCCACAGCATCATCGAACCAAAGGAGGCCCTGTTCCAGGATATGATATCCAACTTGCATGCAATACAAAGGTATGACTGTTAGACCATGTTGCTGCTGCACAAATGTCATCAACAGAAGTTCTAGAATAGAAGACCGTTGAAGTAGCCATAGGTCTGGTGGAATGAGCCCTGGGAGGTCTAGGTAATTCCAATCCCTTGGATGAGTAAATGTATGAGATGCAATCAGATAACCATTTTGGCAAGGTAATTTTAGATACCACTTGTCCAAGTCTATTAGATGAGAAAGCTACAAAAAGCTGATCAGACTTCCTGTGTTGAAAAGTAGATAGGTAGTGATGGGTGCCTCCAAAACCACACAGCAAACACAACAAAGTCTTGAGTTTAAAATTGGATCCAAGTAAATAAAAATCCAAAACTTTTTTATACAAACAAGTGAGAACTTTAGTTTATTAAAATATAAACTTCATTAGACAACTGAATAAAAACCTTGCAAGGTTTAAATAATACATACTCTTGCATTTGTGAATAAAAAATTAAGTAAAAATCATGACATCATCACCAAAAGTTTAACCCTTCTGTCCCCAGAAAAAACAACAAATTATACATTGGTTTAAAATGTGTATGTATATACACTCATATGCTCGATAGTGATTTGAACTTTCATAGATAACTAAACTTTAATCACTTATCCACAATTTTATTTCTTTCTAAAACCTTGAGTTTTAACACAGGTGTGATAGAGGTGATCTCATGAATGCCTGGCCAGTTATATGCTCTTAGCAAAATCTGCCACCTCAATTCTTTTAGTTCTAAATAGAGGCTCCTTGGTCTCCTATCATCCATGTCAACATGATCAATGGCCATGAAAGAGAAACCATGGTTTGTATTTGTGCTGATGTGCCTAGCCAAGGCATTATTAGAATTGTTCTTCCTAATGGCGTACATATGCTCATAAATCCTCTGGCTGAATTTCCTTTCTGTTTTACCTATGTAAAACACAGGACATAGGTTACACTCAGCCAGGTACATGAGTGCTTTGGAAGAGCAATTATATTTGCCTTTGATTTTATATTTTACAGCATTAATTTCAAAAGAATTTCCCACCTTCAGTTTATGACACCAGTGGCACGAACCACATTTAAAGGTACCTGGGTGTTGTTGTTTGACAGGCTGATGCTTATTCTTTAAAAGATCTCTTAGGTTCCCGCCTTTTCTATATGTTATACAAGGTCTGTCTCCTACACTGACCCTCATGTCTACATCCCCATGAGAATGTCCCAGTCCTGCCTTTTCTATATGTTGTACAAGGTCTGTCTCCTACACTGACCCTCATGTCTACATCCTCCATGAGAATGTCCCAGTCCTGCCTTTTCTATATGTTATACAAGGTCTGTCTCCTACACTGACCCTCATGTCTACATCCTCCATGAGAATGTCCCAGTCCTGCCTTTTCTATATGTTATACAAGGTCCGTCTCCTACACTGACCCTCATGTCTACATCCTCCATGAGAATGTCCCAGTTTTTCTGAAAAAAACTTCTTCAAAACACTTGAGTCTGTATTATATGTAGTTATAAAAAATTCTTAAAAAAAGTTCCTCTATTGTTATTGTGCATATGATGATCTAAAGGAATATCACATGTGGAAATGGGAACTAAAACTTCCTTTCCTTGGTAATTAGTGTCTTCATTTGCCTGTAAATTAGTAACTAAGCCTGGTGATGTGATATTAGATCTATTACTCTGACTAACAGGCTGATGTTCGTCTACAAAAGAGAAACCCACTATGGGTTTAAAATGTCCAGACTGTCTTTTACTAGTCACTTCTTCATATATTTTGTTAATTAAATCTATTGGATATGCTCTCTTCAAAAGCATTTTTTTCAAATAAGTGCATTCCATCTCAATATCTTCTTCCCTTGAGACCATCCGAGCTGCTGTTACCACCTGGCCTTTAACAACCGACCATTTCTGGTGCTTGGGATAGGAACTACTGTAATGAAGAAATGAGTTGGAATACGTCTTTTTTCTATGGCTAGTGGTAACATACATGTTATTACCCAAGTCTTTAAAAAGATGGACATCCAAGTAATCCATATGTTGACTATCCACTACCCAAGTGAAGTGTAGGAAAGAAGTAGTGGTACTGATGTAACATAAAAAAGAATCGAACAGTTCTTGGGGGCCTCCCATATTAGACTTATATAATTTTGGTATCTGTAGTACATTTTGATGTTAGAATTGTATATAGACTTGAATACAAACTTTCTCTCCCAATGTGCCATGACTGCATTGGCAAATGCGCCCCCACATGCTGAGCCCATGGCTACACCAGTCTGTTGAAGGTAATATTTGCCATCAAAAGAGAAAAAGTTATTTAACAATACTACTTCCAACAGTTCTAAAATAAGATTAATTTTCTCTTGATGGATTCTGTGTTCTAACAAAATTTCATTAACCCAATCCAAACCAACTGTATGTGGGATAACAGTATACAAGTCTTTCACATCAACTGTAACTAATAAAAGTCATTTTTATCAAAGACTAAGTTGTTAATATGCTGTAAAAAGGTCCAAGAATCCTTGCAAATTTGGGTTTCTCTTACTAACACTTTTTTAAATTTTTGATCTACATACTGAGCGCATGCTGATGAAATTGAGTCTCTTCCATCCACTAGCGGACTCATGGGGGGGGGGGGTCATTGAGGATTTTGGGTATACCGAAGAATAATGGGACTCTTGGAGTGATAATGTTTAAATAATTATATAATGGAATGTCAATTCTTCTTTCTATGAACATATCATTTAATTGTCCCGAAATTCTTCTGTAGGCCCCATTCAGTTCATTAAGTGAGACTTCTCTATAGTTTTCACTATCAAGCATGCTATACAATTTTTGAGTGTAGGTCTCCACATCCATGATCACAACCCCCCCCCCCACCTTTATCTGGCTTCATAATCCTTATATCCTGTCTTTGTAATGATTTCAAACAATTATGTTCCAATTCACTAATAACGAAAGCGCTCACTTGTTTGTACAAAAAAGATTTGGATTTTTATTTACTTGGATCCAACTTTAAACTCAAGACTTTGTTGTGTTTGCTGTGTGGTTTTGGAGGCACCCATCACTACCTATCTACTTTTCAGAAGATGGTCTTGTTTTTTCGTTTGGTTTGCCATAGACTTCCTGTGTTGTTTGGTCCTGTACACAGAATAACAGAGTTGTCTATGATCACATAGAAGACAGAGTACATAGTCCCCTTTATTAGAGAAAGTGGGAAAGAACACTGGTAATTGGATGGATTGATCAATATTGTTCTCGGTAGCTACTTTGGGCATAAAGGACAGACTGGTGCGTAAGGACACAATGTCTTTATGAAAACATATGTAAGGAGGTTTGGAGGATAAGACTTGTTCATAGGTAGGTAACTAGGCTATCGACCCTGGAGCCTATACAAGCCCAGCCACAAAGGTACACTGGCTTTTGCCACCCAAGAAAAATTATTTTCCTGTGCCACTGTTGAGCAGAGCCACAGAGGTGATCCCCTGGGTGAATATCCTATTTCCCATCCAATCATCACGATTTTTCTTGAAGAGTGCTAATGAGGAGCTTTGTTCGATATAGATAGGTAGTTTATTCCATAGTATGGGAAGTCTGTGGGACAGGAATCTATCCCTCCGGCACGTTCTGTTTATTGTGGTGACAAGGTTTAGGTCCCTAGAGCATGTAGCTCGGAGGGATTGGGATTTCTTTAAGTGGAGCATGTCCAACAGCTCTGGGTTTGACATAGCTTTGTATGTTAGGCAGAGATCACCACTAAGTAAGCAATAAGCGACGGAGTAGAGCTGGAGTTTTTTGAGACGGTCTGCATAGGGCATCTGTTTGAGGCCAGTAATCCTCTTTGTGAGGTATTTCTGCGGCCTTTCCAGTTGTTGTAGATGTCTTGTGAGGTACATACCAAAAGGGGCATTGTACTCTATAATGGGTCTTATGAGTGATGAGTAGACGGGAACAATGACCTCTTTTTTTCTGGATGAGAAACCTTTTGTGATGAGGTGTGCCACATTTCCTGACTACTGTGGCGATGTGATCATCAAAGGAGAGACTACTGTCCACCTGTGTCCCAAGGTCTCTTATCACACTTTCGGTGTTAAGTATACTACCGCCTATGTTGTAGTTCATGGGTACAGAGTTTTTACCAAAGGGGATGACAATGCACTTTTTGGCATTGAGCTTGAGGCCATGGCTTTGACACCAGGCATCTGTCTCAGTGAGGCCCTTTTGTAGGATGTTCACATCTTTAGGAGTTTTGATTATGGCTCGTAGTTTGCAGTCATCTGCAAACTTCATTAGCCAAAGACCTTCTGTGTTAGCCTGTACTTCAGAGAAGTAGATACCAAACAGGAGAGGACCCAGGACTGAACCCTGTGGTACTCCACTTGTCACTGGTCTGAAGTCGGATTTGGAGTCTGCTACTTATCCTTGGTGATGTCAACATTGATTGGTCCAAACTCACAACTGACTCCCCCCAACTCAGTATCCACCTACACGGCTTCCACCAACTTATAACATCTCCCACTCGCTTCCATAAAAATTCCTCTTCCAGCTCCATCATAGACTAGATCCTTACCAATTCCCCCCACCAATACCACAATCCCACCACCTTACCTGACTCCCTCAATGATCATCTCCCTACCACCATCTTAAGACACTACTCCCATATTCCTAAACCCCACCTTATCAAAGACTGTCGAAAACTATCGACTTTCAATTCATCCCAATTTAACTCCATTCTTCACAACATAGATTGGTCCATTCTAAAACACCTCCCCCTAAACGATGCTGTAAGCACTTTCAATAGCATCTTCATAAATACTCTAAACTCCTTAGCACCCTCAAGGAAGATCAGAGTAAAATCAAACCATGCTCCCTGGCTCTCCAAAGAGACTAGGTCCCTTATGAAACAAAGAGATCATGCTTGGAAAACCAGAACTAAAACTAAACAACCACCTTTTCTTCAAAAATACAGGCAACTGAGAAACCTTGCAAAAAAACATACAACTAATGACAAAAAGTTATACTATAGCTCTGCTCAGCTTAACAACAAATCCAATCCTCAAAAATTTTGGTCAACTTTCAACAACATCCTCTATCCTGGAAAGCCCTCTAATCCCTCCCCATACCCTAACTCTTCATCTCAGGAAACAGCTACCCTCCTGAATAAACACTTTACCTCTTCCATCCAAAATCTGGTAACCTCTAAGCCAAACTCTACTTCGACACCCACCTCTCCAAGTCCCACTAACACAACTTTGTTTTCTTTTGAGCCAGTTCCCATTACTTACATCAAATCTCTACTACTCAAGCTAAAACCTTGCTCTCCTTCCACTGACAATCTATCTCCTACATTCCTCAAACTTGCTGCTGACTCAGCTGCCTATCCTGTATCGATACTAATTAATCAATCTATGCTGGAATCAACTGTCCCCATCCTTTGGAAATCTTTCTTCACTATCCCTCTTCATAAAGGTGGAAACTCCAATGACCCCTCAAACTACCGACCCATTGCCATTCTGTCCCCCCTCTCCAAGTTATTAGAAAAATGTATTCACTCACAGCTTCTCAATCATCTCCACACACACACCACTTACTTACCCCTACCAAACATGGATTTTGTCTTCACCACAGCACCACCACTGCCCTCCTCTCATTCACTCATATCATTGCAGAGGTCCTAGACAACAATAAACTCATGTCCTGTCTCTTCCTAGATCTCTCCAAAGCCTTCGATACTGTCTCTCATCCTCTACTACTATCCAAACTCGCAAATCTCTGCATAACCCCCTCACACTTGCCTGGTTTAATAGTTACCTATCTGGCAGGGAACAATCTGTCAAATGGCTCTCATCCTCCTCACCTTTCCTTCCCATCTCCATTGGTGTTCCCCAAGGCTCCATCTTGGGACACCTTTTGTTTAACATCTTTACCAATGATCTTTACACCTCATGCAAAGAATCCTCCCTTATTCAGTATGCCGACGACTCCACACTTATATCCATCTCAAATAACATTCTTGAACTACACTCCCTGACCCAACAGGCCCTACTATCCACTGAACAATGGCTCTCTCACAACCTATTGATCCTAAATCCCAAAAAGACCAAACTCCTACTTTTCCTTCCCAGTTCTCTTTCTCATCACAAAACCTCCTTTTTTTATTACATCTTCTAACAATACAACTATCCAACCTGACACCCACACAAAACTCCTAGGGTCATTATCGATGTGAACTCAAGTTCAACCTACACATACTCCAATGTATAAAAAACAAACCAGAAACTAGGTCTGCTATATCGGAACAAAAAATTCCTAACCCCTGAATCTAGACTTACCCTGGGCCAGGCACTCCTCCTCCCCTCCCTCTTATACTCCACCCCAGTTCTTACCAATATCCAGGCCTCCACTCTAAACAAACTGCAGCAGACTTACCATAAAATAGCCAGATTCATTACTAACTCCCCATACAACTCATACCACTGCATTTCTTTAAACTCTCTTCAATGGCTTGAACTTCCCCAGTTTCTGCTATCATATCAATTTCATATGCTACACTCTATTCTTTATAAACCCTCCTTCTGTCCATCTCTAGCTTCCTTAGTCTCCATCTACATCCCATCCCGGACCCTCCGTACTTCTAACCAACAATTACTTGATATCTACCACCCAAAAAGGTCAGTAGGCAAACTACTCTACAAACACTCCCTTGCCCATGCTTGGAACAAACTTCCCCTTGACTTACGTTCAGTCTCCCACACCTCACACTTTAAAAATGAACTAAAAGCTGATTTTCTCAACTCCAGAACCTGCCCTTGCCATGACCCTACCTAGTCTTCCTTCCCTTTATGTGCCCTCAAACGGACCATACTTAGTACCTCATTACACCTCTCTCTCCAATGTGTCTACTATGCATTTGCACAATTTTATACAAACAAAAAATGTTCATTGTTGACCTATTGAACTATATCAATGAAAAATTGTTATTTAGCTTCTTTTTAATGCAACTTTAACTTTATGCATGTATCCCAACATATGTGAATCGTTTTGCTATAACTGCTATTATATCAATATTGTTTAAAATTGTACTTGTTTTAAAATGTATTACGGAGCTTTTCTCCTCGGGTCTCCACTGAAAAAGGGCCACAAGCCCAGTTGGACAAGCCCGGTTAACAAATGTCAATAAATAAATAAATAAATACTTTCACAGTGTGGGTTCTGTTAGTGAACCAGTTGGCAACCCATCTTGTGACATAGGGATTTATACCTAGTTTAGTGAGGTTATCTATAATTCCAGAGTGGTGGATGGTGTTGAAAGCCTTGGCAAGATCTAGACAGGCTGTGTGAACCACCTTATCCTTGTCTACGGCTTTGGTGACTGCTTCAAAGAAGTCTATCAGGTTTAGGAGACATGATCTGCCTTTTACAAACCCGAACTGGGTGGGGTCCAGAGTTTGGAGATTACCAATGTCTTTGTTTATAAGTCCCATGATGATACGTTCCATGGCCTTGCAGACCAGACTCGTCAGGCTAATGGGGCGGTAGTTCCCGGGGTCCGTGGTGGCTCTCCCCTTGTGAAGTGGGATAACCATCGCTGTGCGCCATTCAGCAGGCACAAAGCCTGAGGTGAGGTTATGATTGAACATGGTACTTAGGTGGGGTGCCAGTTCGTTCTGTAGTTCATGTAGAAAGCAGCCTGGTATGTTGTCTGGTCCCATTTATGCTGTGTTCTTGGCTTTGGAGAGTGTGGTTTTTACCTGTGCAGCCATGATTACAGGAACTTTGCATTCTTCCGGTATAGAGATGGGCTCTTTTGGGGGTGAGAGGGGGGTAAAGTTAGCACTGAACCTATCTGCCAGGATGTTGGCAATATCAGTTGGGTCTGTATATTTAGTGCCATTGTGCTGCAACTCAGAGCAGATCTGAGTGTTGCCATTGAGATTCTTGACACAGCTATAGAATGCTTTGTGGCTGTCTTTAGAATCAGTGGTGATTTTGTTTTCGTAACTAGCTTTGGAGGATTTTATCAGGGATTGCAGCTTCTTACTGAGGCTGACCAGGGAGCTCCTCCACTCATGGGATTTTACTCTCTTTTGCAACAGTTTCTTCCTACTGTTGTACAGTTTTGTTTATGGCAGGGGACCACCAGATTGGCTTCCTTTTTTTGGAGGATAGCGTCTTGGTTCTGTTTGGGATAGCACGATCCATGCACTCATGTAAGTGCTTATAAAGTACAATTGTGTAGGATTCAGTAGTCGTAACTGTATTGTCCATCTGCATGGGTGTCATGAAGTTCAACACTTCTGTCTTAAGAAGCATGAAGTTGGCTTTGGAGAATTGTTTTACCATGGTTTCCTTAATGGGGGGTGGGGGCAGGATGTGGATATCTAGGGTAATTAGCTTATGGTCGGATTGGACCAATGAGGTGTTGACTTCAGGTATGGAACACCGGTCACTCATGTTGGTAACGACTAGATCTAGGATATTGTTGCCCCTGGTGGGGGTGTGGATAAGTTAATCCAGGGCATTGGAGTTTATGAATTCCGGAAAGCGTTGATGAAGGAGTTGGTACATGAGTAGTTTTCCCAGTTAATGGTGGAGTAGTTGAAATCGCCCATTATTAGGGTGTTTGGTTGAACCCTAATATTTTCCAGTACATCAAGAAAAGAGGAGAGGGAATCCTGGGGCATGGTGGGTGATGTGTAGCAAGCTACAATTTGGATTGCAGTTTTGCCCAAAGTTAGTTGCACTTGGATAACCTCGGCTGCATTATGCTGAGCAACTAGCCTGGAGGTGTGGATATCCTTAATGAATATGGACACACCTCCGCATTTGGTGTTCCGATCCAGGTTACATGGCCGAAAAGTAACCTGGTAAGTTATAGCCTGGTAGTGCAGGGGTGCTCTCTGGAGCCTTGAACCAGGTCTCAGTCACTGCACAGATATCGATGTTCTCCATTTTAAGGAGTGCCTCAAGTGAGTGCACTTTGAGAATTAGACTTCTAGCACTGAGAAGCATCACCCTCAGTTTTTGCTTGCCTGTTCCTGTTACGGTGGTGAATTTGTCATTTGAACCTTGCCTAAAAAAGGCACTATAGGGGCGACAAGAACCTTAGCCAGTATCCGGAATCCCAGGGTGACAGGTGCAGGCCATCTGTGGCAAAGCATTGTGGTCTGTCGACCATGTTATCCCAGGCAGACAGATACTGGATCCCTTTAGAATGGCATCAGAAGCTTAGCCAATTGCTGAAGTCAATCATTTTGTCCTTGTACTGCGGCATCATTCTAGGTGATGGCAGAATGCTACTCAGGGCTAGGGTCATGCCTGCCTGGGCTACAAGATTGGAGAGCTCTTCCATGTCTCTTTTCATGTAGTCCAGGGAGGTACATCTCAGGTCGTTCACACCAACATGGACAATGATAGAGTCATATTTGTACTTGTTGTGGAGTGACCTGAGTGCGTGGGTTATGTGGCAGATCCTGGCACCCAACAGGCAGCTGACAGTAACCTTCTCCTTGTTTAGCCTGGTGAGTGGGACATCAATGTGCCTGAAGATAGAGTCAACTATGACTAGTGTGTTGGGTACTTTGTTTTGCCTTATTGGCTGTGGTTGAGTGGCACACTGAGTCTGCGGGTTACGTGTCATTTGGGTTGTGTTGGGTGGTGGAGGTTGCTTGCATTTATGCTTTGGAGGTCTCTGTCGCTTGAACAGATTATTACTGAGAGTCTCCGCGAATGTTTTTGTGTTTCTGTGTGTGGATTTTGGTGGTGTAGATTTAGTGAAACTATGTGATGAGTGTAGTGTGGTGCAAGTGTTTACCTTCTCCTCTTGACTGTCAAGTTCAGTCTTGATTGGAGAGAGCTTTACTTCCAGTTTGGCTAGATAAGTGCATCTCTCACAGGTGGTAGTGTTGGGTGGTAGGAGGAGAGGGCTGTCTGTGTACATGAGGCAATTTCTACACTGCCCCAAGATGCCCAGATTCATCAGATAGACAGGAGAGAACACTGGGAGCTGACCCTTGGACATGCCTGAATAAAAAACTATTTTCCTCTAGATAAGTGAGGAAAGTAAGTACCAAAACTGTTTTCCTCTAGGTAATGAGGAAGGTTGAGTGCTGTAGTAATTAGTAGGTTATTTAGTGCTTACAAGTTCTGAACAAGTGCTGATCATGAATAAGCAAATTCAAGTGCTAAAACTAAGAATTTGTATCTGGACTAAACTAGTTACAGGAAAGGGGGGAAAACAAGTGCAAATGCGGGCTTTTAAATCAGAAAGTCGAGAGAGATGGAAAAACTGCCCAAATGGCCAATAACTACAATTTCTGGGCCAGAACCACTCCTTATGTGGTAGATAGGTTACCTAGTGCTTACCACTCACACTGATAAGCTAGAAGGCTTCCCTCCAACACAGAAAGCTTGGGGGGCTCAGAAGCTTACATACAGTCCTGGATACAGCAAATCTGAATCTGGACTACACTAGTTACAGGAAAGGTATATATATATATATATATATTTTGTAGTTGCAGTTCTTGTACACTTGTAGTTCAGCAATCCTCTTAGCGGAAGTTATAGCCACCAGGAGGACTGTCTTCTATGACAGAAACTTCAGGTTGCAACTTGCTGGTTTGAAGGGTCCCTGGGTCAAAGCCTGCAACACACAGGAGTGAGGTCTCAAGGGGGAGATGTGTCCTTAATTGGAGGCATTAATAAGAAAACACCTTTCATGAAAGATTTGCATAGTCTAAACGTGAACAGAGAAAGGGAATGACTTGCAGTATGAATGTTGGAAACAGCAGCTAATTGTAATTTGATAGTCAAGAAGCTAGCACCTTCGTCGAAGAGGAACCTGGACGACTGGATGGGAAACAGAAAATACACCCCTGGGATCCTATCTGTGTCCCTGCTAGACAAGGGAAACAGGTGCTGACTGTGTGAACATGGGTGAAATTCTTGGCAAAGCTTATAAGGGCCTCAGGGCCAATAGCCTAGTATCATCCTATGAACCTATGAAAAGGGTACTAAGAAATAACAAAACATATGAAACTGGTGCTGAGAAAGGATCAATGTTCCTGCTCATGGCCCAAATAACAAATCTCTTCCACTTACTGGTGTAGACATTTTAGTGGAAGCCTTTTGTGAAGCTAGAAGAACTTTTCGGACTGAGTACATAAGCCTGGACTCTCTCACTACGGGTGGAAGTGGAGAAACCAAGTGGTCAATTTGAGGGCTTGAAGGTTCAGATACTGCATCCCTGGCAGGTGAGAAAGGAGGTCCTGACTTGGCTCCAGAATCGAAGGAGGATATTTCAGATGAGATCATAGGAAGGGGAATCACACCTGATGAGGCCAGAAGGGGGGCAATGAGGATGACTGAGGTCTTCAACCTGCTTGCCTTCTGAAGAAACTTTGGGATGAGTGGAAAAGGAGGGTAAGCATACAATCCTGGACTAATGTATCCTTCGGGGGCTCTTGGAGGAGGAGGAATCTGAGCAAAGAACTTGCTGTATTTGTTGTTGAGGGGAGAGGAAAATAGGTTGCAGCAAGGTTGACCCTAATTGCTGAAAAACATGGTTGCCACTGACTGATTGAGGGACCACTCATGTGGAACCAGGAGTGACCTGCTGAGTCCATCTGCCAGATCACTGATTTTCCCTGGGATACGCATTGCAGCTAGAAAGCGGTCTGAAGATATCATCCATTCCCCCACCCTCATGGCCTTGTTACACAAAGTGTAAGAACGGGTTCCTCCTTGTTTGTTGATGTACTAGACAACAGACACGTTGTTGGTGTATACTGCAATAGTTCCCAAGCAGAGAATGTCCTGAAAGGCTTGCAGCATTAGGAAGACTGCTCTCATCTCTAGGACATCAATATGCAACCTGGTCTTGGTAGGAGATCACATGCCTTGGACCATCTTCCCATTGTAATGCGCCCCCCCCCCCCCAGTTGAACTGGGAAGCATCTGTGGTCATGGCGGCTATAAAGGGCTTGTTTAAGAATGGCCTGCCTAGAATTATGCTGTCTGACTGTATCTACCAACTGAGGTGATACCTGCAAATGAGAGTCAACTTGATGTGAAGGGACAATGGCTGACAGAGGATGGACCATTGCGTCATTAATGTCTACTGGAGAACCTGCATGAAAAATCTGGCTAGAGGGACTAACAGAATGGCTGCTGACATGGACCCTAGGGTCTGCATTAACTATCGAGCTGTGGGGGTCTGTTGGGCTAACAATTCCTGTACCTGAATTCTCAGAGTGGTTACTTGGTGTGAAGGAACATAAGCTATTTGATCCCTCATGTTGAGCCGCATACCTATAAATTCCAGGTTCTGTACCGGAGTCAAGTTGGATTTGCTCATATTTATGATGCCCACAGGGTGTGATAACTGGATTAGCCGATGCCTCATGGGAGCAGTCAGGAGCCAGTCATTTAATATGGAAAGACCTGGAGTCCCCTGAGCCTCAAGTGAGCCACTACCACTGCCATGCATTTGGTGAACATCCAGGGGCTGTGGTGAGCCCAAAGGGCAGTGCTCTGAACTGGTAATGATTGGCTCCCAGCCGGAAGTGCAGATATCTCTTGGATCGCCTGTCTATTTTGATGTGATAGTGCACGTCCTTGAGATCTAGCGAGCACATCTAGTCTTCCTTGTGCAACAGTGGCAAAATGGACTGAAGTATAACAATTCAGAATCTCAACTTCTTTACGTATTCTTTCAATTTGCTTAGATCCAGGATGGGTTTTAGGTTCCCTATCTTTTTTGGCACCAAAAAGAAGCAGGAGTAGGTTCTGAATCTTCTTTGTTCGGTTGAGACCTCTTGGATGACTCTCTTTAGCAACAGTTGTGGATTTCCTGTGCTGCCTGTTCCCTTTGACTCGGTGGCATGTTGGAAAGTCTTTTGAAATTTGGGGGAAGAAGAGAAAAGGGAATGGAATAACCTCTGGATATCATGCTTAACACCCAACGGTTTTGAATCAACTGGGTCCAAGATTTTGGATGCAAAGCTAGTCTGCCTCGGACTGCTTCCAGAGATGAACAGTTGGGCAGCACTTCAGGAGCACTGGTGGGACCTACTGGGAAGGGATTCCCTAAAGCTCTGATTCTGCGGATCCCCCTCTGCTTCTAGGGTGGTATCTACCATCAAACCCTCCCCCTCAGTCTTTAGAGGAGGGTTCCCTACGCTGGTCTTGGACAGGCCCTTGGGATTTGCAGAACCACATTTTCTTACTTCCAAATTGGTTCTCTCAGAAGGACCTCGGGGGGGGGGGGGGGGGATTTGATTCCAATAGCAGAAAGGGTATTTCCATCAATTTCGCTGTGGGTAAGTGAATCTTGAACTGACAGCCTAAAAAGGGAGAAGCCATCATAAGGGGGACTCACGGATGATGCCTTAAAGGGCTCTGCAATATCACATAGCCTCATCCAGGCATGCCTCCTTAGGGAAAAGTACTGAACCGGCTGCTTGCGAGGTGCCCTCCATGGTATGGGAGATTAACCTCATTGATGAGTTGGCGATGGACAAAAAAGAGTGGTCAGCTTGGGATAAACTTTCTTAAATTCCTCCACAGGCATGGACTCTGACAGAGAAGCTGACAGTTTCTTGATCAGATCTCTCTGCAGCCGAGTAAAATGAGCCAGTTAAGTTCAACAACCTCAGAGCAAAGGTGGCCAAGGCACAGACGCACTTCCCAATCCTGTCCAGTGCTCTAAACTCCTTGTTAGGTGGATAGACATTAGCAGTTTCTTCTGTCAGCTCTTTCTTAGTGGCTGCCTCCACCATGATGGCATCGATTATGGGACCATTACTCCAATGTTTCCTGGCTGGGGGGGGGCACAAGAAACCTATTGGGTCATTTAGGTAAGGGCTCGATTATGTCTACTCCCTTCCATGCACGGCAGGACACTGAATCAGCCAAGGTGTCCACTGGGGGTGGGTCACTCAAGACTAGCATGGGCCTGTCCCAAACGCCTGCAAGAGAACTCTTCAGAGGAAAGAGGCCTGGCAGGCCACCTACGTTTCTGCTTCAGGATCTCTAATATGTCCCCAAAGGAGATGCCTTCCAGTACGCTGAAGCAGCAAACGAGATCTGGGGTACTTGGGTGGATTTTGTGCATTGTGGGTAGTCAGATCCAAGTCTGTGGAATGTGACCGAGACTGATCCAAAGGTCAGATCTGAGACCCAACTGTGAGGAGGAATGAAGACGACATCAGATAATGAAGGTATGCTGTCTGGGCCAAAAGGAAGTCGCCAACAAGATTTTGGGGGGGGGGGGTCCTGCCTGATCTTGTGCAAGACTCATAAGCAAGGGAAGGTATACAGACACATCCCCTTTCAAGGAAAAGACAGGGTGTCCACTTTCCAAGTCAGGGAACCAAGTCTGATTTTTGAAAGTTTATTGTGAACCCCAGAATCTGCAGCAGGGAAATCGTAAATTGGAGATCCTGATGCAGAGCATTGAGAGATGAAGCTTGACTGAGTGGATAAGAAAAGATCTGAAAAATTCTTATCCTGCAAACTGCAATGACAGGAGTGGGGCATTTGGTGAATACTCTTGGGGTATTAGAGAGGCCAAAGAACAAAGCAGACAACTGAAAATGCAAGGAAGAAACAGGGAACTGCAAACATTTCCTAAAAGGGTATGGATGGGGATATAAAAGTAGGAATCCTTGACAGCCATAAAGACCTAGGTAAGAAGAGGAGGTTATAAGGTTTGAAGAGACAACATCTAAAAGGAGGGGACCTTGAGAAAGGTGTTGAGCTCAGAAGAGTCCAGAATTGGTCTCCAGGTGCCCTGCTTCCTGGGAACCAGAAACAATCTGGAATAAAAAAACCCTCCCTTCATGAAGATGGGGCACAGCTTGAATGGTGCCCTGTATCAACAGAGAATGAAACACCTCTGAAAAGAGAGGAAGCTGTTCTTGAGGAGGATGAGGGATGCCCAGAAGGGAGGAGGACATTTCCAAACCATGAAATACCCCTGGTGGATAATGGACAGAACCCAAGAGTCTGATGTGATCCATAAACAATTTGGAAGGAACAGGAAAAGACGAAAGGACAAGGGAACCTGTCCAAGGGAAAAGAGAAGCAAACTGCAAATGGAACCTGGCTTGTCCTGAAAAGGAGGCTTCTGGGAAGTAGGGATCTGTGTAGATTTAGCATGAGGTACATGTCTCAGCAACAATTACCATTATGACTAATACAAGATAGTGAAAATGGCTGAAGACTTACCTCTCTGGGTTATATGAAGAGAGACATGACTAAACTCTCAGATTATGTGTTCCAGGCAGGTATGTCCCTAGTCTTAAACAGCATTCTACCTTCACCAAGGATAATGCCACAATACGGACAAAAGATGATTGATTTCAATAAGTGGCTTAGCTTCTGGTGTCACTCTAGGAGGATCCAGTATCTGTCTGCCTGGAAAGATATGGTCGACAGTCCACACTGCTTTGCCAGAGATGGTCTTCACCGGTTTCCTTAAGGCTTTCGGATAATGGCAAAGATGCTTGCCTCCCCCACAGTACTTTTTTAGGCAATGCCCAAACAACAAAACTTCATATGTAAAGAAATCCACTAAAGACCAACTCAAGGTCATACTGCAATGCTAGGAGCTTAAACAGTAAACTGCACTCCCTGAAAGCACTCCTTACCTTGGATGATGTGGACATTTGTGCAGTCACAGAGACTTGGTTCAAGGCCACTGACAGCATCTTGACCATACAAGATTACAATGCCTTTCACAAGTGCAGACACCAAAAAGAGCATGAAAAAAACAAAGGTGGAGGTGTATTCATCTTCATTAAATCCAAACACACCAAGACTGGTGAAGAAGTACGACTCTCTTGAGCTACTCCAGGTCCAATTAACTATAGGAAAAATACCCTTCCACATCATCACTAGCTACAGGTCCCCCACCATGAAGCAGGAGAAGCAAGCCACCTACCTGGACTTGCTAGGGTCGCTCACCATACAGCCAAACACCTTGGTCAAGGGAGATTTCAACTACCCGTCCATTGATTGGGCGACTTACATGAGCGCAAACATGACCTCTATGAGATTCCTGGATTTTGTTCATTCAAATGCCCTGGAACAGTTGGTCTGCACCCCCACAAGGGGCCCAAATGTCCTGGACCTAGTGTATTCACCAACATGGGGGGATCACTGCAATATCCCCTCTATGTTGCCCTCCCTGGTATGGTTAGACCATAATCTGTCTCGTTTGAAGTAAAGATCAAACCTGACACCCCCACAGGAGTAAAAAAACTGAAAAATTTCTCTAAAGCAAACTATTGCCTACTAAGGAATGGTATAAAAAGTTTCAAAGCCCCTGCCAACATAGACAACAATGACTCTGATGCAGATGAATACACAGTTACTCTATATAGCCACTTAAACAAATGCATTGACTCAGCTGTACCTAACAGGGACAAAACCAGGTCTTCCCAAAAAAACAAGCCGCCCTGGTGGACTGCAAGTATAAATAAGTTACATAACAGAGAGAAACTGATATCTAAGAACAGGAGGGCACTAACTCAGAGAAAGAATAGCCTCTACAGCTTGAACAAGCAAAGCGATAGCTTAAGTCCTCCAAGGTTAGCTACAAGTCTAAATTAGCATCCCTAGCCAAAGACAATCACAAGGCATTCTGTAGTTACGTACAAAACATAAAAGGGAATGCCCAGCTGTGTGCCAAACTTATAGTTGATGGTACCACTCACACTGAACCTGAGGAAATTGCCAACCTGCTAGCTGACAGATCTGGTAATAACTTCACGCCCCTGTCCCCACCTGACATACCCCAAAGCATTCCAGACACCAGTCCTCTACCGGGTATCTTCACAGAACAGGTCATACAAGCACTCTACAAGGCCAAAAAAAAAGCCTCTATGGGACCAGATAACATCCCAGGCCACTTACTAAACAATCTAAAACAAGACCTAGCAGAAACACTCAGCACTCTCTTTAACCACAGCCTGAGAACTGTCTTTATTCTGGCAGAGTGGAGAACAGCAACAGTAATCCCCTTGAACAAAGGGGGGGGTCCATCAACTGACCCTGGGAACTATCGAACTATAAGCCTAAGCAGCCTTACCTGCAACGGCATGGAATGAATCATCATGGACCTTATCCACAAGGACACAGGCAACCTTCAAACTCCTGACCCGACCCAATTTGATTTCGTCAAGCATAGATCTTGCTTATTAAACCTGGTGGACTTCTTTGAGAATGTCACCAAAGACCTGGATGAGGGCAAAACAGTACATACCACCTATCTTGATTTATCCATGGCTTTTGATACAATCCCCCTATTAAGGTATCACAGAGAAACTCTCCTAGCTGGGGATTAACCCATACATTACTAGCTAGTTAGCCAACTGGCTCACTGACAGAACACCCACTGTTAAAGTTGGAAATTCCACCTCCACGAGTAAACCAGTTACCAGTAGGATACTTCAAGGATCTATGCCGGGCCCTCTGCTATTTGGAATCTATTTCTCTGAAGTCCAGGTGAGGGTAGATGGCCTGTGGCTTACCAAGTTTGCAGATGACTGCAAACTGGGTGCAATCATAGAGTCCCCCAATGATGTTAGCATATTGCAGAAAGGGCTGACGCAGAAAAATGATTTTTGACAAAATCATGGACTAAAACTTAACGCAAAAAATGCCTCATTATCCCCTATGGCAAAGTAGCAGCCCCTGCTAATTATGATATAGACAGCACTCTCTAAGCTCAAACTCAGTGGTGCAAGACTTGTGAACACAGGTTGACAGCAATCTAAACTTCGGTCACCATGTGTCTGTATTACTAAGAAAAGCATTCTTCATTGCACATCTCAAAAATAAGGCCATCGCAACCAAGACCAGGGAGGTTACAGAAATACTGTATTTGACCCTTATCAGGCTACTAATTGTGTACAATGCTCCCTTCTGTATGTACCTCATGAGACATCTGCAGCAACTGGAGAGACCACAGATGTTTCTTACTAAGAGAATCCAGGGCCTCCAAAACATGACATACATGGAAAGACTGAAAGCTCTGTCAATATACTCTCTATTACACAGGCTGCTGAGAGGTGTCCTGTGCCTGGCCTACAGAGCAGTTCTGGACCCTGCTCTAATCTAATTGCTGCACATCTGCAAATCAAATGCAACAAGAATAACTCACTCCTGGACAGACAGACATCTCTCACAGCAACTACTGCTCCTCTGGAATAAGCTCCCACTCCATGTGAAGCAGAGCTCCTCAATGACCTTATTCAAGAGCAACCATGACAACTGGATGGATGACTGTAAATTCATCCCAGGGTGGCACCTATGTCCACCATGGACAAGGGCAGTTGGTGCTGATCACAGAACCGCTCTAACAACCATTTAAATATGGTCAATAAGAGTTCTCGGGTTTTTATACGGCTAAGCTTGTAAAGGCTCTAGGGCCATTAGCCTGGTAACATCCTATGAACCTACAGAACCATTTTTACCCTTTGCCAGAGGGTGAGACTGTCTGTGAACAAAAGCAGATTTGTAAATGTAATTCTTCTGAAACCTTGGAATAGGAGAAACAAAACTATATTTAACTTTTGCAAGGCTTTGCCCTTATCCTGGAGATGTTTAAAAAGTTCAGCAGCAGCAGCACCAAAAAAGATTTTTATTATCCAAAGGAGCAGTCAGTAATTTGGCCTTAATGTCATCAGGTATAGCTTGAAGACAAAGCCAAGAGTAGCACCACATAACAGAACCAAATATAGGAGCCCTGGAAGAAGCATCAGCTGCATCATAATTGCATTTAATAGAGTAGTAGGTAACCTGAAAGGGAGAACACAACAAGGAAAGGTATACAGCCTGCTGCTCAGACTCAGGAAGATCAGAAATCACCTGAAAAGCTTAAGAAAGGAGGGCTAAAATCTACCTTGTCATAAGAGTCTGGTCGTTAATGGCCCTAAAAGACAAGGTGGCAGCAGTATAAACCTTTTTGCCCAGCCTCTTAATGGTCCTATCCTTATCTGAAGGAAGCAACTTAGTTTGGAAGGGTGACAGATGATACAGACACCACAGAAGGATCAGCAGAAGGGCAAGTGCACAGAAGTTTACAATCATCAGGCACTTTGTAAAATCTGCCAGGTTTCTTAGCAGATGGAGGCTGAGAAACAGAGGCTACAGAGGCTGCTGAAAAGGTATCCAGAAGCGCAGCCATAACTGGAGGAACAGCAGAAGGCATGGGAGACTCCATCTGGAGGAGCTCATAATACCTTTTCTGGATATCAGAAACCTGAGAACAATCTCACTTAAAAAATTTTATCATGCAGGAAATAGTGTCCCCAAAGGAGAGTTTATCTAAAAGGGAATCTGTACTAATAGAAACCTCCTCTTCTGAACCACAGTCCAAGGAAGAAGAGCTCTGAGAAGAGTAGGCAAACGTCTCTTCCACTGAATCTTGATCCTCATCAAAGGAATCCTGCTTCCTAGGTCTTCTGAGGAGTGGAAGACCAGGGAGGGGCAGGCACAGACACCCCTTGTGGAGGTTTTAAAGCCATTAAAGCGTTAAACAACCCCTGAGTAAAATCCTGCCATTCTCATTGGGGATACTTAACTGCAGGAGAAATATGCTTGGTTTTCTGTTTCTTTTTCTGCGGGACGTCTGCATGAAAAACCCATGGGAAGTCTGACCCTTGTCAACACTCAGTAAGCATAGTAGGGATCTCCTCCCTTTCTAAGATCTGCAGAATCCCCCTAGGTCCCTTGGATATTATCAGCCAAGGTTCCCTCTCAACGTTTGGAGCAGATGTTTGCAAAGTCTCTGAAGGGGTTGCAGCAGAGGAACCTGAAGCAACTGCCAGACAATCCTCTGGGCTTTCACTAGACTTAAGAGAGACATCTGGGGGAGGCTGGACAGCAGGCATATTACACCAGAGGTTTTTTACCTTTTTCATGGCCGACAGCGCACCCTCAAAACAGGAAGACTCCGCCACAGCACCCTAAGCCAACAGCTTAAGACACAGGTTTTCAAGACAGATAGACAAGGAGAAGATGTGACTATCTAGGGTTTTGGGGACAAATGACTGGCAGATAGAACACTGCATAATATTGTGGGAAGCACACAGACAGAAGAAACACTGATCCTGATGATGTTTATGAGGAATCTGTCTCCCACACTGACATTTTCCCTTTATGGATGACAACACTAAAAATAAAAGAGAAAGATAAAGAAGAATCCCAACAGGGCACCTACCTGAAAAATGTCTCTCTAACTAGCACAGAGGAAAGGTGCTCAGACCGATGTTCAATGATACTTCAGAACTTTTTTGCCGCCATTCTGAATGCTATGTGCACCCATATGTCTATGCCCTACAGTTTGCGCTGGGAGCATATGTGCGACATATGGCACCTGTAAATAATAAAGGCTTTGGTATACTGGCTGGATGTTAGGCTATCCTTGGTAGGAGATCCTTTACATAAAGAATACCGCAACAATGACATGGAAGGACATCATCTTAGTTTCTTCTGCGTGGAGCTCAGGGGTACTGTAGCAGGCATACCAACGAGATCAATGCAAACAGTGGGCACATGTTAATGTAGGTGGGTGGATGGAAGAAATGTGTTCACTCCTGTGCTGCACATTACTGCAAATCAACATATTTGGAGGGAGACAAACTGTTGAAAACACAGTGAAAACATCCTGTAAAATGCAGTATCACATAGCTGGGTGGGTTACTTGGCATCTCATAGGAAAACTGAAGGTCAACAAGTGATGAGGGAAATAAATATACATTAATTCAGACAATGCATCTGTTTAATTACAAATCATTCTATGTACCAGCCTATTGGGCTGATCTGTATACTCACACACTGGCCATTCTCTATTACTGAAGAGCAGTGTAGGTGTGGTCAGAAGGTCATAATGGCATTGAACAGCAATGTAGAAAACAGAATTTATGAGCAGTTTAATAGAAGAATGATCCTTAGGCTACTGAAAGCCACAGGTGAGAACAGAATATGTCATTAATATCTTTATAAGTTACTTAAGCAAGTACACAGTGCTCAAATTTAACCTGGTGGTTTATACAATTAATTTAAACAAGAATACTGTTCCCTTAAGCTGGTACTCTATACAACATTTTTTTCTTTTGTAGTAATGTTTTTTAGATGTACACAATATTTTTGGATATACACAATAATATTTTTTTACTTTGTAGTAATGTCTTTTAGATGTGGCAGTCTGACAACTGTTATATGTTATACAGTACAGTGCTGTAAAGTGTTAAAAAGTACAGTTGTGTACACTTACCATAAATGCAGATGTTCGAGTGCATTCACTGTTGCAGTCCTCACATATGGGTTATCCGGGCTCCTGGTAGCCCTCAGTCGGCCCGAATACCAGAGTCCTCGGTATATGACGTCAGCTGCCGTCGGCTATAAATCTGACGTCAGGTATAAAGGGAGGCAGCCAATGCCATTTCCTCAGTTTTTCTTGCCTTAACTGTCAGGGGCCCCCAAAAGAAGGCTAGTCCAGGAAAGAAGCATCCTGGAAACATACCATCCAAAAAATTTAAGACATAGTCTGTGCCTCAGGAAAAAAGGGGGAATGGAGGGTGGGAAACCAGGACTGCAACAGTGAATACACTCGAACATCTACATTTATGGTAAGTGTACACAACTGTACTATGTTCTTTGTGTTTCACTGTTGCAGTCCTAACAATTGGGTTGATTCCCAAAGCCTAGGAAAAAACAAAGGGAGAAGGAGCAACCACAGAGTAAGGGTTGGTAAGGAGGCCCTGCAAAACAGCAGTAGCAAAACCAGCCCTGGATTTAGAAAACAAAGGTAGATTGTAATGTTTTGTGAAAGTATGGACATAAGACCAAATAGCTGCTTCTAGAATATCCTTAGTAGGCACACCTCTCAAAAATGCTGTAGAGGTAGAGGCTGCTCTAGTAGAATGGGTCCTTATAGTCTGAGGAGGAAACTTTCCATGCTGTAGGTAACAAAAATGGATACAATGAGCAATCCATTGGAAATGTTACGCTTAGAAATATCTTTACTTTGAGATCCAGGAGCAAAACAAACAACTGATCAGACTTCCGAAAGGGTTTAGTCCTGTCTAAATAAAATCTCAGCTGTCTATGAACATCAAGAGAGTGCAGAATCCTCTCCCCCTTATTCTGGGGATTACTGAAGAAGGTAGGCAGGTGAATAGCCTGGTTAAGAGTCAAACTAGAAACCACCTTGAACATAAAGGAGGGATTAGTTCTCAGAGAAACCCGATCTGTATGAAAAATAATGAAAGCTTCCACTTCCATTAAGGCTTGCAGCTCAGAAACCCTTCTGGTTGAAGTAATAGCCAAGAGAAAAGCAGTTTTCCAGGAGAGAAACTTTAAATCTGCAGAGGCAGCTGGGTTCAAAAGGAGGCAGAGTAAGTTTCTCCAGGACAAAATTAAGATCCCAAGCAGGAGTGGGAGCTCTTCTGGGAGGTCTAAGATTGCAAGCTCCCCTGAGGAACTGCTTCATCAGGGGGTAGGAAAAATGGGTTGTTCAAAAGAACAATGAGCAGAAATTGCAGAAGCATGAATTCTGATTGAAGAAAAAGAAAGTCCACCATTAAGCAAGCTTGCTAGATAATAAAGAATGAGGGAATGAGAGGTATGAGAAGAGTCTTCCCCTTTAGCTGCATCCAAGAGCAAAATCTTTTCCATTTATCTGCATAAGACTTCCTGGTGATAGGCCTCCTGGCCTCATGAAGAACTTCAACCACCTGTTTAGAAAGGTTTAAATTATTAGCCAGGCTGTTAAATGCAGAGTTTGTAAAAGAGGATGAAGGAACTCCCCACCCCCCCCTGAACCAAAAGATCTGGTATCATGGGAAGATGCCAAGGCTGAGCCTGGGAAAGGCTGCGAACAAGGGGATACCAATGCTGCCTGGGCCAGTCTGGTGCTATGAGAATAGCCTTTGGTTTTCCATCCCTTATCTTTAGCAGCACTTTGGGAATAAGAGGCAGAGGAGGGAAGGCATAAATCGAGAGTTGTGTTCATTGGAAGGACAAAGCATCCACTCTCCAAGCTTTGTTGTGATACTCCCTGGTGCAGAAGGTTGGAAGGAGATGATTAGCTGGAGAGGAGAAAAGATCCACTTGTTGAGTGCCCCAATGCTGAATGATGCGATGGAAGATGATCTTGTTTAGTTGCCACTCGTGAAGATCCAGAACTTGTCTGCTCAATTGGTCTGCCAAGGAGTTTAGCCTCCCTGGAAGAAACTGGGCTATTAGATGTATGTCCATGGAAGCTGCTATGGACCATAGTCTCATGCTTTGTCTGCACAGGGAGTAAGAGGGAGTTTCCCCCTGCTTGTTGATGTACCACATGACTGTGGTATTGTCTGTTCTGATCAAGAGAGTCACAGGGTAGAGTAAGTCCTTGAAAGCCAGCAATGCCTGCTGCACTGCCAACAATTCCTTTAAGTTTATGTGCAGATGAAGCTGTTGAGTGTTCCAAGTCCCTTATATGCCCCTGCTCTCCAGATGTGCTCCCCATGCATAATCTGAGGCATCTGTGGTGAGAGTCTGTCTGGCAGGAGGTGGGTGAAAAGGCAGCCCCTTGTTCTGGGAACAGGCTGTCGCCCACCAGAGAAACTCCAGTTGTAGACAGGGAATCAGAGGAAGAATCAAGTCTAAGTCCTGCGTGTGCTGACACCAAAGGTTCTTGAGGTACCATTGAAAATGTTCTCATATGCAACCTTGCATATGGGATCATCAGAATACATGAAGCCATGAACCTCAGAGCTTGCAGGAATTGCCTTGCAGAGAGCTGGGTCACGCTTGCCAAGTTCTTGAAATAATTTGCAAGATCTTGTTTCTCTTGAGGGAGGAATACCATCTGGGTGGCTGTATTCAGACTTTCTCCCAGGAAAACAATCTCCCTTGTAGGAACCAATTTTTACTTCTTTTCATTGAGAGTGTAACCCAATGAGGTGAGAATGTTTTTCACGAAGTCCAAATCCTTTTTTAGTTGTTTTGGGGAATTTGCTTGAATGAGACAGTCGTCCAGGTATGGATAAATTTGAATGTTTCTCTGCCTGCAAAAAGCAATGACTGGTGCCAGGCACTTCGTGAAAACTCTGAAGCAGTAGATAAGCCAAAGGGCAATGCAGAGAATTGGAAGTGTTGCTTTCTAGCCCTGAAACAAAGGAACTGCCTGCAACTTTCCCTTATTGGGATGTGCAGAGAAGCCTCTTTCAGATCTAAGGTTACCAGCCATGAATCTTTGCCCAGCATTGGCAGTAACTATTGAAGAGTGAGCATCTTGAATTTGGGAATCACCATAAAAGTGTTTAGAATAGACAAATCCAGAATAGGGCGCCAGGTTCCCCCCTTTTTTGGGCACCAGAAAAAGCCTTGAATAAAAACCTAGGCCTGCCCGTTTTTGCAGGAACTGCCTCTATAGCTCCCAGAGTCAGTAGAGAATAAATTTGGTTTCCTACCTCTGCCCTGCGAGTTCTGGGAATGTCTGGGTACCCTTGTAGAACAGCGAAGGTGTGAAAGTAAAACTTATAACCTTGGTTTACTATACTGAGCACCCACATGTCATCTGTGATGGTAGGCCATACCTCTGCGAACCGGGCTAACCTTCCCCCCATAGGAAACCCTGGGTCTGTAGAGGTAGGCACAAGAAGGCCGGAGTCATTGAGAATGCTTGCTTTGGGAAGCCGGCTTAGAACTACCCGATTTGGAAGAAAAAGGATGCCATTGTTTAACCTTTTGAGGGGCAGAAGCCTGCCCTCTGGAAGATCGGAAACCCCTAGGCCTAGAACGACCTTGCTTGCTGGGATCAGGAAAAGACCAATTCTTGGAAGGGTAATGCCTACTAAACTGAGGAGGCTGAACCTGAAGGAAATCCTTAACAGCTTGCATAGAATTCGCCTTATCCTCCAACTTCTTCAATACCTCTTCAGCCTTGCTGCCAAAAAGGGTGTCTTTGTGCAAAGGCACATGCAGCAATTTAGATTTAACAGGTTCAGAAAGTGGCTGCTCCCTAAGCCAAGTATGCCTTCTAATAACAGAACCAGTGGCTGCTGCTCTGCAGGAGGCCTCCAAGGTGTCAAAACCACAATGTAGGGAATGCTTAGTGACAAGAGTGGCAGAATTTAGTAAACCCTGTAAGTCTTTGTTCTCCGACAAGTTTAGCCTTAATAGCCTCCAAAGTATGTTGCTGATACTTAAGCATGTGAAAAAGACAATTCACAGATCTAATGGCAACAGTTGCAGAGGTATAGACTTTTTTACCCCACCTGTCCAAGGCCCTAAATTCCTTATCTGAAGGTACAGGACTTTTAGCAATAGTAGCTTTAACACCCTTGGGGCCTTGAGAAATAATCTCAGGATCAGCAGTAGGATTTTTGAAAAGGAACTGAGTCAGGAATCAAGTTTTCTGGGGGCAGGAGGAACAGAATTAGGAGCTAAAGAATTTTCCATGAAAACATCATCCACAACTTCCAAAACTGGAGGTATAGCCAGAGGCTTATGCTGTGGCAAATCCAAAAATTCCATGATTCTTTTCTTAGACTAAGGAAAATCCTGACTTTCCCGTTTAAAATGCTCCCTAAGAGTATTCAAAGTATCCCCAAATGAAAAATCTTCTGGAGGGGAGGCAGAAGGGATAGAGTCTTCAGCATCAGAATCTTCAAAGCCAGAAAAAAGTTGACAGTTTCCTTCTTCATCAGCAGAGGTACTGGAAACCTCAGAGTCTGAGACAGACAAAACATTAGGAGACAATTCCCTAGCCCTCTTGGAAGGAGGGGGGGGTGAGAGCCCCTAATAAGGGAAAGAAGATCACTAGTCATCTTTACCAACTGGGACTGAGGCAAAGGAGGGGAGGCCGACGCCTGCTTATGAGTAGATTTTTGACTGGAGGGTTTGCTGGTAAACTGGAGGGACTTGGGAGGCCTAGCACCCGCAGAAGTCTGAGTTAAGATAGTCAGTCTGGCTCTGGTCTCATGTCGAAGAGAAGAGGTGTCAGAAGTCGGTGCCTGCATAGCGGCTCAGGAGCCATCTGAGGCAGCGACAGGCGGAGGGTCTGAAGACAAAATAGCAGCCTGCGGCATGGAGGACTCCGAAAAGGTATTGGCAGAGGCCTGCGGCTGAAAATCTGCACAGTGCAGGGGCTGTGAAAGCGCCTCACTGACTACCGATGGGCTGACCAATTTCATCGGTGCGTCGTCAGCAGATTTAACCCTAGGCCTGTCGCCGTCTTTGTCCTTACATTTCCTAGGTACATCTGAAGTCAGGAGACCAGAAGATGCCATACCGACGAACTTAGGCCAGACTCCAAAATGCTTATACAAAATTTTAGCTCTACGGTGTATGTTACGCAGATTGAAGGAAGCACAGAGATCATAATTAGGGATGTCCTGCTCAAGGCCCAAACTAGTTATACAACAGGAATGAAAATCACGGTGTGGAATCTTTTTTTCACATGCAAGACAGTTATTAACTTTATCTGACATTCGTTAAAGCAAGAAAAGAGGGTCCCCAACGAGGTACTTATCTGAGGGCGTCTTCAACTTAGTAGTCGGAATGCAAAAAGAAGGTAAACAGCCGACCAGCACTAGTGCGAATTGCATCTGCTTCAGGCTCCAAGGCAAGAAAGACTGAGGAAATGGCGTTGGCTGCCTCCCTTTATACCTGACATTCTGACGTCAGGTTTACAGCAGACGGCAGCCGACATCATATACCGAGGACTCTGGTATTCGGGCCGACTGAGGGCTACCGGGAGCCGGACAACCCAATTGTTAGGACTGCAACAGTGAAACACGAAGAACATCGTGTATCATCCCAAGTACTACCACAGTAATTTGCAAGGTCTGCGGGGCATCATACACCCTTAAGGTCTGCATTGCTGCACAATCCATGCCAGTGAAACTAGATGGAATATTGTACATGCTAAAACAGGTTTAAACCAGCTCAAAAAGATATGATCTCAAATTTCTATTCTTCTTCAAAAGCCAAAATCACAGAATCAGTGCTGACATGTACCTTATTCCAAAGCCAAGGTTCAAAAATGACATTACTGCCTGAAGGCTGATTTGCTAATGTTTCTGGAAGTCCAAATCTCAGCTGTGTAATTCATGGAATTACAATATTGCTCCCTTATATTTTTATTTATTAATTATGGTCATAGAAAGCTGAAAAGACTATAGATCATTAAGAATATATAAGACGCACTTAAGGTTGGCGTTACTGTAAAAATCACGACAATGAAACGAGATATTATTTGCAAACTCTGAATGGTCTAGTGTATACGGTATGACCAGCTTATTCGCAAAGATTAGTTTCTGGAAATAGATTCAGGAAGTCCATGTGAATAATCAGGGTGGCGCAGTAGTGTAGCAGTTAATGTTGTTGCCTCACAACAAGAGGTTCTCTGGTTCGTTTCTCTGATGGGGTGCCTTCTGTGTGGAGTCTGCATGTCCTCCCTGCATTCAGCTGGGTTTCTTCCAGGTATTCCAGTTTCCTCCTACATTCCAAAGACATGCGTCTGGAGCATTTCTCCCTAGGCCTCTGCTGAAAATGTCCTAGTTGGACTTTCCCGGTAAACAAATGTTAAATTAAATAAATAAATAAAAATAATGAACAAACCTCATTCATATACAGGGAGCCACTGGTTGATTCTCATTTACCCGTTTAATTTAGTAATATGCCGAAAAGTGTTCAATGTTTTCTTATTTTCTTCAACTCACTACAGCTAATCACACAGTTTGTGACTACTTTAACTACATGTTCTTTTAAACATACTATAGTTTCATATGACTTTGTGACCTTCCAGAAAAAGTGCCCCTAATGCACTTCTTTTCCATTCTTATGATATTATATTTATGGGACAGAATTGTAGTCCACCTTGTCCGTGAAATGCAATAGCGAAAAAATACAGCCTCAGTGTGGAGGTTTCAGAATACATTTAAAATAAGCTTGCTTGCATATCAGACTGCAGACATTTGCAAAGTCAAACAGTATACATCTTTATCTGTTACTGGTAGACTGTTGTCGAGTTTAAAAACAATCTACATCAATTCACCTATCCCCTAAATTATTTGCATCTATGCACTCACAGAAAACATTACTCAAACTATTCTTACAAGTGCAAAAAGATACAATATCAGTTTAGATATGTAACCTTTTTTCTCTGAATATATAACCTGCAGTTTATGGAAAGGATATGTTTTCACACCTGAGCAGACAGTGTAATCAATTCTGCAGTTACAAAGCAGCACTATGGAACTCATAGCTGGATCTCATGCTACAAGGTGGCGGTGCCATGGGGTCAGACTGAATAAGAACATTTTAATAACATTTTAAACATGTACTTGTCTGCATAGGGGAATGGTGAGGATGCAAGGTGTAGAGGTGGCGAAGGTGGATGAGTTTAAATACTTGGGATCAATAGTTCAGAGTAACAGAGAGTGTGGAAGAGAGTACAGGCAGGATGGAGTGGGTGGAGAAGAGAGTGTCAGGAGTGATTTGTGACAGACGAGTACCAGTAAGAGTGAAAGGGAAGGTCTACAAGAGGGTAGTGAGACCAGTTATGTTATATGGGTTGGAGACAGTGGCATTGACAAAAAGGCAGGAGTTTGAGCTGGATGTGGCAGAGTTAAAGATGTTAAGATTTGCACTGGGTGTGACGAGGGTGGACAGGATTAGGAATAAGTAAATTAGAGGGTCAGCCCAGGTTGGAAGGTTTGGAGACAAAGCCAGAGACGCAAGATTACGTTGGTTTGGACATGTGCTGAGGACGGATGCTGAGTATATTGAGAAAAAGATGCTAAGGATGAAGTTACCAGGTAACAGGAAAAGAGGAAGGCCTAAGATAAGATTTATGGATGTGGTGAAAGAGGACATGCAGGTGGCTGGTGTGACAGAGCAAGATGCAGAGGACAGGAAGAAATGGAAACAGATGATCCGCTGTGGCGACCCCTAATGGGAACAGCTGAAAGAAGACGACTTGTTGTCTGCATCACACACCCAGTGCAGGAAATAGTTGTAATATTATCCCTAGATGGTTATAACTGTATTGTACTTAGTCAAGACAGCACAAGACTGAATGACAGGTTTAATAAAAGGTGCAACATTTTGGTGCATGTAAATACTATTGTTGAATTACGACACTAGAAAGTAATGGTACTTTGTATCTCTCACCCATACTGAGTACTTCCCCAACTCGCACTCAGTGTTACTACTATACTTATGGTATATTTTACTTAAACACACACACACACACACACACACACACACACACACACACACACACACACACACACACACACACACCAGTGAAGTACTGATTACTAGCACATCTTTGAAAAAACAAAAATTACCTTCCCTCAAGGTAGCTGGTATTATCATACATCTGATATGCATAGTGTAGGAACTGGATCATCATTAAGCTGGCAGAATGCAACACAGCAGTAGCAACATGACAGCATGTTATAGATATCACAGTGATTTACAATACGACTCAGACAGCAATCCACATTTTAAAGCTTAGTGAAAAGTCAGGTCTTAGCTTACTCGTTTTTCATCTGTGACAATATAGTTACGTCCATGCTTCTTGGTTAAATGTGGAGCCAAGACATCAAATCGGCGTCTGAACTCAGAGAAAACCATGTGACCTGGGTAACCTGTAGAATTAATGCATAAAACTGTAGTTAACTTAACAACTATGTAATACAGATAAAAACAGGATGGCATAAAACAGATTCTTATCAAGCTGCAACTTCCTTCTTTTCTCAGCAAAACCTGAAGAAACTGAATTGTCTTACTGCAGAAGCTACTATAACCACTTTCCAGTACCGAAGTAAATGAAATGATCAAATCAGCAAGAAAACACACACACAAAAAAACTTTTGGCATATTTACAGTAACTACAGATATTTACATACATCAACAGTTTTAGCTAATCATGAGGCTAACATGGCTCCCCCTTCAACAGCCAGCTAACCTGGAATAACTTTCCCAACAGTTAAACACCTAGGCACACAATAAATGGTAATGCATACATGGTTGTGAGAACTTTCAAAAAAATGTTATATTAAGAACTTACCAACATTAACTGCAAAACAGCAATGCCGTATATAGCTACTTTTCAGGTCATGGTATTAGTAGAGAATAGAGGGAGAAGTTTTAAAAGTGATATTAGAAAATTATCAACAGAGAATGATATAGAAGCCCAATGCTGAAGAATGCAAAGTGCTGCAATTGGACAGCAACAATCCTGGAATACATTCCAGATTTCAGGGTTGTACATCTTAAGAAGATAAGGCATAAAAAAGACTTTTTAGTATAGTTGAAATTACCATAAGGAGTCAGTAGGAGGACTGGAAGGCCAAACAAATGGGTCTGCATATCCAAGGGCATAAACCCGACAGAAGAAAAGATACTTTTTCTTCTTCATATAGTATTAGTGAGGCCTTATTAAGAATACTGTGTCCATTTCTGGACATCCATTATTTCAGAAAAGATGTGCCTTACTACTGGAGAAAGGATAGAAGGGACACTGAATGAGGAAAGGCTGAGGAGAGTGTAGCTGTTCACATTGAAAAACAGAATGCAGAAAAGGGATATGGTTTATGTGCACACTCATTACAACAAATTCGGCAGATAGGACAGGAGTAGGAATGGATACTGATTTTCAAACTAAAGTGATCACTTTCCGGTTATACAAGTTTTTTTTTTTTTTTAATGGAGATGGTTGATGTTAAAGGCTGGGCTACCTGATTGGATTATTCACCGCACACCTACTGAAGCCTTTAAATGTACACTGGACAAATGGAGCACCAGACCCAAAGTGACAGATGCATAATGGGGTGACACTGAGGGATTATTTTTCTGCTGGTTTCTATTTACATGTCTATCATGGCATATATTTTTCAAGGTATTTTTTTTTACCTGTTAATTACAAATTACATCTTTCAGTTACACAGAAGTGATGTATAAAAAGAAAACCTAAGCCTCCAGTTCATAAAAACAAGTAAAGCAAGTAAAAAGCAAACCCATTCAGATAATTACAAGGCTCTAACAAAGGACCATAGTAAAGCCAGTCATATGGCAATTTGAAAAGGGTCCATTAGATCCTCCAACATGTTTTGGCAAATTTGCATTTCCATGTAAATGCTGACACACGGCTGAAGAATCAGAAGTACATAGCTGGAGGTATCCACAATGGGAAGTAGTTTAAAAAACTTAGCATGGCTCAAACACATTTTGCTCAATGCTAAAACATTTTTTTGAAAATATTCTGCAGTAAAAATAAATGACCATTGCTTACCTAATGTTAGAAGGCCTCCGATCTTAATTTAACATTTGTAAAGCTATATAAAGGAAGTTGTTACATTTTCCTGTGGGGAATCCTATTCTTTCCACTTCTAAGAGCAGCTTTACAACACAGCCAACACCAATATGCCAAAGTGCTGCCAAGTTTTGTTATACAGTATGGATGCACATTCAATTAATCTGAATGGGACTATATTTAAAATATTTGGATTGATAAAATATCTACTTGGAAGCTATTCAGTTTCGCCATTGCTAAACTCCCACTGGCAAGCTGCCCCTTTATGTACCGCATTCATCCTGTCTCATACCTCAGAGGTCTTAATGTCATTGAAATTACCTCATTATTTCTTCGACCTAGAAAGGAATGTAATATGTACTTTATTACACAGAGCACAAAAATACCCGCGGTGGTGGTACTGCGGTAGCGTTGTCGCCTCACAGTAAGACGCTGTCCGGTTTGATTCTCGGCTAGAGCGTCTTCTGCGTGGAGACATGCGTGAATGGGCGTACCTTCGTTGAAGGTTGTGCGTCAGGGCTGGCAAGCCGGTACGTAAAAATCAACTGCAAATCATTAGCAGACCGGAGTTCCGCTGTGGTGACCCCTAACCGGGAAAAGCCGAAAGACACAAATTACACAGAGCACAAAATGAGCTCGCCTTCAGATAAAGATATCAGCACTGAGCCAGAGTCCTTGATCAAGTAACAGTTATGTTCAAATGCACCCTGGAAAATACTGGACAACCTCGTGACTTTCAATTTTTGGAATGATTTACAAACAGTGGCTAACCACAGGTTTAACATGTTATTGTAAACAGAGATTCAGTGACAGTAGTTGATATAGATACATATTTAAAACCATACTAGACCTCAATGATGTCACAACTGAAGTTTACAGTTCTCTCTCTAGCCTTCTACTGCAGAGCATCAATTATTTTGTTAACTGAGCCTGACACTGGCTGCAAATACCACACTCAAGTACAATTCAGGTCTTTCACTGTTGGCATGACTCAGACAGAGAGATGCATTTCTACACAAAGTTTTGATTATGTACACCTTACAAGCTAACTTTTTCAACTATGGGGCAATCCATGATCTAAAGGTAACACCTTTTCTACACTACATGTGTAACAGACCACCATTCAAATTACAAAATAAAAAACACAAGCAAATCTGTATTTTTTTCTACACATTTTTGACACAGAGGAGGTAACCAGGATTTCAAGAAGACAGCCACAGAAGATTTCACACAAATTACTTCTCTCCCTTCCTTCCCTAGAAGAAACCACAGGGGTTTTAAATAGCACAGCATTTTACTGATTCGTGAAACTGTTGATAGGATTTCTTCTACTAAATGTCCTCTGGAGAAACCGAGTTTATAAACTATCAAATGTCTTTTCTAGAGATGCAAATAATGGAATGTGATGAAAAATATCACAATGGATTGTTCTGTCCCTGTAAATACTGTTTTAAATGTGTTCTTGTGACACATTTCAGACACAATTACAGTTTACTTCAAATGTTAAAACCCTTGAAAACAGGCTCAGTCTAATTGGCTATGTATATAACGCAGAGAAGCATTAAGATTGACTTTACTGTCTGCCATTAAGCCTTCCTGACTGGATCTGGTCCATTTGTTTCTCTGTATTGGGATCCCCATCACATGGACAAAAGCTTCCTAGCAGGAATGTCATCGAGGCAGCCACAGGGTTGCTTGTGCCTTTGCTGACTTCCCTGCAATGAAGGCACTTTTCCATTTAAGACCCTAACCTCCTCCCCACTGTGTAGGGGACATGCAACTTATGTCACTGCATGACCACTATACCCCCTTCATGCATGGGCACACTTCTGCGCACTTGCTAAGGAAAGCTACCATGCTCGCAGCCTGGTGAGCTAAATGTACACCTCAGGACTGGCCCCAAGCATCAATGCCCCTCCCCCAAGTGACTGTCACTTAGGACAGCCCTATTCCACCCCTAAACATGAATGCGCCTATCCTCCTCACACTAGATCCAGCAGATGCCCACACAACTACACGAAAGTGGTTCACCAGACTCATGCTTAGGATTATAGGATCATAAGAGATTACTAGGTTATTGGTCCTGAGGCCCTTATAAGCCTAAAGCAAAGAAGTGAACCAAAGATGAAGTGGAGCTGGCAAACAAAGGGACCAATTACCAACAAAAGCAAGTTCCACAAATGTTGTATAAATCCTTTTAATAAAACAATTAACACTGAAGGACAGTTTTGTCTGAAAGCTTTGTTTTATTAAAAGGATTTATACGTTTGTGGAACTTGCCCTTATAAGCCTAGCCAAGAGTTTAGCCCAAGTTTAGACAAATCAGCACCCATTACCCCCTGTCCAGCAGGGACATGGGTGGAATCCCAGAGGTATATTTTCTGCTTCCCATTCAGTTATCCAGATCGCGCTTAAAAAGGGGTAAAGAGGTACTCTGCTTGATGTGGAGAGGGAGTCTATTCCATAGATGGGGGAGTCTCTGGGACACAATCCTGTCACACCAACAAGTCTTGTTGATGTCACAGACCAGGTTGAGGCCACGCGTGCGGATTACTCAAGTGGAGGTTGACTTGCAGATATGCAGCAGCGCCATCAAGGTCGGGTCCATGAACACCATGTATGCCAGACAGAGGTCACCTCTGAGGTGTCTGTATGAAACAGAGTAGAGGGATAGGGCTTTTAGCCTATCCGTGTATAGTAGATGTTTGAGGCCTTGGATTCTCCTGGTTAGGAACCTCTGTGGTCTCTCCAGCTGCTGCATATGCTTTGCGAGGTACATACCGAAAGGAGCATTGTACTCGATAATGGGACTTATAAGGAAAGAATACAGGGATGTTATGACCGCCTTGTCCCTGGATGAGATACCCTTACTTATGAGGTGAGCCATGTAGAAGGCTTTCCGTACAACGGAAGCAACATGGTAGTCAAAAGTCAGGTTGTTATCAACCCAAATACCCAAATCCCTCACAACTGATTGAGTGCTTAGGACGTTGTTATTAATGTGATAATTTGTGTGGATGTCATTTGGGACTTTTATCCCTTCTACACCAACAGATTAATATGGCTGATATCAGCTTAACTTTCATTTTAAATCCCTTAAAAGAAAATAAAGGATATTATCATTTAAACATACTTTTATGATTTTTCATTACATTTGCTCTAAGTAAATTTTAGCTATATTAGAGGATGTACTTAATGGTACACAGAAAAATGTTGAAAAGGGAATTTGTTAGCCTAAGCTTTGCAAAACTTTTTCATTTTGGGAAAGTATGTTGTTTTATTTTATTTACTTAATACTTGTTAGGTACGTGGAATCTCACTGAGGTCAAAGCCTGTTTTTCAGGTAGGACTGAGGGAACCAAAAACGTTTGCAGACAAGGCAAAGACATACTGTGAATACAATCAAGTTACTAAAAAAATCAAACTGCTAACCTCTAACAAACATACCACAGACAACTTTAAGTTAAGCACGTAGTATAATAGAACTATCATAGTAAAGACATGACCTCAACAAACTAATCAAAGTATATATGGGTCAAGTCACAGGCATGTATAGAATGAAGGAGAAAGACAAAAGAGCCTGGTTATGTAAGATTAGGTCATAGCTGTCAGTGTTGTACAGAACAGTACAACAGTATAGATCAAGTAGATGTGCTTTTAACTCACTCCTGAACCTCAAGTGGTGAATCACTGCCTCTGATGAAATAGAAGAAAGAATTCCATAAAATCGGGAAGAGACCTGGAGAATGATCTGTCACTGGATGCATACATCTTTATATTAGACTGTACTGTACACCAGGTGTAAAATGACACCAAACCTTTGTTGGGGAATTTTGTTCCATGAATTTAACATTCAGTTATGAAGTTCTAAAGGATAAATAGAAGCTTTCAAACTCTGAACTGTGTATCAATTGCATCCAAATGAAAATTAAATATTTCAACATTTTCTTTATTTAAAACTGTGCAGTGCTACACCATGTTCCCCTTGAGACATTTCTACCCTGAATGTGTTATTTACTGTCTAGGCTGCTTTCCCAAAGCAAATGGATGGATTCCACATCTTTCATCACCTTCTTCATGAGATTCTGCAGAACACAGTAATGTACTCTTACTAAAAAATGCTGAAGCAATACATGTATGCATACATACATGCATGCATAGATGTGTATAAAATTATCAGCACACCATGGCACAGGCTGCACTATTCACATTTTACTCACAGTTGGGGGGGGGGGGGCTATGACCATAAGAGTACAACCCAAATGACCAAAGTAGAGTCTTCCTACCATGTGTAAAAATATGAATTACCATAACCATGGCTTGATGTGCTGCTATTCTATAAAGCCATGATTTTAAAAAGAAATGCGTTACCTTTTGAAATAAGAGTACTTGGTAAATAAGTACTTGAATTCCTTTCCATCTCTGTGCTCATGCGAGTCACCAGAGCAGTTTAGTAATGTACGAGCATTACACGATTCGTTTGCAGCAGCTGCTGCCTTTCTAGAGGTGGCATTAGAAAACAGAGCAAACTGAAATCTGCATACAGTTGCAAAAACTTAATCCAAGAAGATAAAGGAAATAAATGTGTTATTAGAGTTTCCAGTTTTATGGTGAACAAAAATGGTGGCTAGAGATATGAAACGGTTTCAGATCTCTGATTCAATGCAGCTACCAAACTAGGAGCTAAGTTAACAAATTAATACAATAAAATAAAACCTTAAAAGTGGCTGCAAGAGAACATCATTGCTTGCATTAGAATTATTTTATTTTTATTTATTTATTTTACATTTGTTAACCGGGATTGTCTGACTGAGCAAAAGCCCTTTTTCAGCAGAGGCCTGGGGAGAAAAACTCCAAAACATAGTTACAAAAAATATAACTGTTACAAACACAGTTAACATTATAATCATTCATAATAAAACTTGTATTTTATTTGTTTTCTGCGGTAGAGTGCTGATCTCCCTGGACCAGTCACACAGTTAGGCAACGGAGGCTGAGGGAATCAAACCTTGTACCACCGAACCACAGGAAACAGCTCATTAATAAATTAAACAGTGTTTCATTGGTGGTTCTTGTAAAATGTATTATTACCGTACCTGACAGCAAAGAATTAGACTGTGGACAAATCAGCGGCAAGTAGGGGATGGTTGTTTTGCCATAAAATAGAAAAGTGACTTCACATTCACAGTAGCAGTTAAAAAGACAGCCACATCCAGAAAATGAAAAATGTTGCTTTCACATATTTTGATGTTTTCTGTAGTATTAAAGTCTTCGCATCACTCAGACTGGTTATTTTCTAAACTGCATTACATCATGCTGCAAGCTATAATTTTATACACAGGGTTTTCATCTCCCTGATATAATGTTATCAGGAAAGAGAGTACACTGTGGTGAGAAGCACATTTACTGTGGCAATATCTTTCCACTAGCAATGAGAGTTGTAAAAAACAGACAGAGCTACAGTGGAGAAAGCACTGAGCTCAGAAATCCTTCAAACAGAAGTTTGATCCACAAACAACGCCATTCCAGGAAACAAACTTGAGCTTCACTAAATCAGAAAGTTTAAAAGGGCTTGTGTTAGCATTCCCAAATCACAAAAACTTTTCTCACAAAACTTGTTTCTCCAACAGATGAAGAAATAGAAGGAAAAATCATATCTGCTAGACCGAATAAGAGGCTACAAGGATGACTTTGGATAAGTGGAGTTTTGCTCTGAATATGATCATCATCATCATGGGAAATGATGGATGTGCAGAGGAGCCCCTTGAACCACAAGCAAGAGAGAGAGAAAAGAAATCCCTGCACCTTGAGATAGTTGGGGATGTGAAGAAGTCATTCCAGTATCCTTCCCCATCCGAGGATGATTTTTCTTTGCCACTCACGTGGCATGACAGTGTACTTTCATATCCAGTCTGCTAAGAGACTAGACTCCTCAGGAATGTGAACTATTACTAGAAAGTTGTTCACAGCTATGGCTAATTCCCAGTCTTCCATAGCCTCCTGGCATTATGGGCATGATCAGCCCCCCCCTTGTTTGTTAATAAACCACACAACCAGCATGTAATCCATCCGTATGGACAGGACCCTCATATCCATGGAACAGAGGAGGGCCAGAAACGAAAGAAGAAATTACCTACTGTCCAGCAAGCTGATACAAAATGAGAGTTCCCAAGGTGGGCACACTCCCTCAGTGAGCTGCCCACTGTAATGCCCCCACCTCAGGATGAAATGATTTGTGGTGGGTTTCATTTAAGTGGATGAGGGATGAAGGGGACTGCTCAAGGAGAGGTTGCTCGAATCCAGCCATTATGACAAATTGTCCAAATGCTTCATATAAGCAGATTCTGTGCACCACTCTGCTCTGTCTGTGACCATTGGACTTAGAAGGTTCACTGAAGAAAACTCTTGCAATATCTTGCTAAGGGGATCATGTAGGTGTTTGCTACCATGAGGACAGAAGGCCCAATATCTTAGACACTGAACTGCAGATACCAGGGATGAATTCAGAATAGAAGTAACTCCTGTGTTATAGCTGCAGCTTAGAACTGGGAATATTTAGGGTGATATTCTAGATCTGAAAGAGAAATTGCCGACTCCCTCACCAAAATAAGCTCAGCTCGAGAACATGGAACCAGTCAGACAGGTAAGGGATGACTTTGGCCCCTTGGAGGCACAGAGGCACTGACACAATGGACATAAGGTTGGGTTAATACCCTTGAGGTAGAGGTGAGACCAAATGGAAGACTCATACTGATACTTACTGTCTTGGACTCTGGACAGCATGAACCTTCTGAACTGTCTGTGAATCCTGACATGTATACAGACATCCTAGACGTCGAAATAGGATATCTAAATCAATTTCTACAAAACATGGAAGGACTTATTGAACCAATACTGTTTGGAAGGAATCACTGGTGCTGAGGTTGATTAAATTCAAAATGAACCTATGGGTTCCAGTTTTCTTTAGCTCTGATATGAGCCTGAAGTAAAATTCTTGCCCTTTCTGGTCTTGTGAAAACTGCTGGATGGCTACTTTACTTAACAAATGAGGCACCTCTAATTTTACTGTGTTTTTTTTTGACAGGGTGAGATGCCTACAAAGAGGGAGAAAGGGGTACTGAAGTTGACAGAAAATATATTTTTTTAATCTTAGCAATGACAATCTGATATAACAGACAGAAGTGAAGCAAATGCCAATGAAATGATGGAAAGGTGACTCAAAATGTCTCCAGGGGGCAGCAGTAATGAAAGATCACCTGCCTGCCTGCTGTGGACCCCCCAATCAAATACCATAGCTGCCTGTTGATCAACTGAGAACTCAGACTATGGCCACTGTGACTGCTCTGGAAGTAGTCTGAAAAACTGGCTCCCTTACTGGAACCTTGACTGTTTTGTTTACAACGGAAACAATGCTAACACTCACTTTTCTGAGAGTCATAGAAGGAACACAGAGGATAGGAATATCACACTGACGACAAAATTTCCGCTGCTTTTCCATCTTCTCCTCTTCTCCATACGAGTTTAGACTTGTGGGCCAAAAGTTTCAGGACAGTGGAAGGGAAAACTTATAAAGGTCATCTTCACGCCCTTAGCAAAGGCTGTGAGAGGCACGGTCAGGCATTATGGCAAATAACCTCATCTTCAGCAGCCACTCTGAAGAGTAAAAAAAAAAAAAGGAATGCAAAATATATACATCAGGATCCAATTAGCAAGATCTGGTTGTTAACCACTCACTTAACTGAGCTCCTAGTAATGGAGAGGAAACTGGTAAATGGTACAGTAACCCTACCAAATCACGGACCGGATACTAGCTGCAGTTTCTTTTAAGTGCATCACTTAGTTCACATTCCTGAAACTGAAGTGGCTCCTACAAAAGAAACTTGAATAAATGCATGACCATGGCCATTTTCTGTAAGCTGAGCACGTACTGTGTTTTTACAAAAAATGGGTAGTAATGGACCTAATACTAGGAACATCACTATTCACAGATAAACAGTGCTGTAAAACTTTTGATGTTCTGTCAGTTAAATTCAAAGTACAACATAATGTTTGGATCTGCTGTTGGGTAGATGCCACCCACATCAGGTGTGGAAAACACACCAGGTTTGTGAAGTTACATGGTAAGCCAACTCTATACAAATATTAGACAAAGACAGGAAAAGGTAAAATGGGAAACTGTAACTGAGAACATCTGCCCTAGAATAGTGTATGTGAATGCAACTTTTTTCCCTGTTTTTCCCTTTTCTAACCATTTACATATACACCTTAAATGCATTAAATATGAAGAGGGAGAGAAGGTTAGTATACAATGATCAGAGGAGTAGTTGTCAGGACGTGATGGCAGCGACACAAGCTTGTTTCTATAAGGATAGTTCCATCACTACCCCAGTTTACGTAGAAAGGAGGAAAATTATACTGCAACAGGAACTGTGTGCATTTCAGAAACGAATGCACTCTCTCTTTCTTTCCTGTTATCTTTTGTTAACACATTTCAGTCAAACAGGAAACTGGTAGTCAAGATAAGAAACATAAATGATGACGTTTTGTTCAGCTGTGCTGCACAAACACAGTATTTATAGTATTTAACTTGTGAACTGTTTAGTCAATTGCCTTTCACCAAGGAGTAGTTTTTTAAATTATACAGCCTGATCAGCACTCAGAGAGCATGTTCCACACAAAAACAAAACTATCCTTCTTCATGACTACTGTGCACTAACTGACAGACTTGAGAAATCGTTAGCCACTAACAGCAATGCAATTAAACATTTTTGTTCTTTATGAAACTCCATATGCTATCCTACAGATTCAGTATAACAGGCTATTTTGGGGGTGAGATGAGCTGATTGTTTTGGAAGTCCTATTTTAAAACTGTTTTGTCTGAGGGATGAATCCACATTTTATAGTTAAGTAATTTTAACCTGCCTGAGTGATTATGAACGTCATGAAAAACAAAACTAGGCAGCAACACTTTCCTCACAGCATGTGCCGCTTTTTTAAGCAGCACAATGATGAGTAATATTACTTCTGTTGGCATATTTCAGCTTCAGTTAAGCAATAATTATTTGAAGACCTATGCTTTGTAAGCATTATTGCTGTCTACAGAAAATTATGTTATACACTTCTGTATTCCCATCTACAGTGCTAAGCTTGGAAGACAGTAATAAATCCACTGCTGTTAAGCAACTGAATGAATTCAAACAAAGAAGAATACACTGAAAATAATGAGCTTTAAAGGAAGCAGTTCTTTACACCATTGCCAAGCAGTAAACAGATAACAGCATCATAACACTGTATAATCATTTATCACTCCAGCAGAGAAACTGCTCACAGTTAATATTCTCAACCAGGTGCAGTAAATACACAAAGCATATGTAACAAGGCTAAAGCATATTCCAGTACACATGCTCAGTAATTACTATTTAATTTACTTTTGATTTAATGTGATTTAAGTTGGCTACATAGGCTGTTCCACGGTGAAGCAAAGCTAATCTCAAAGACTACATCATTTAAAAGCTACATGGACACTAAAGATCCTACCTGGGAAAAGGCTGATGATGTCAATCAAGGGTAAAAGTTCTGGTTTTCAATGTAAGCGCATGTTACAATACATTTGCTGGAAGACAGAAGCAATTACCTTGTCTAGTATTTCCTTTAAATACATTTAACATTCTATCTCCCCTCTACCCCTCCTTTCTCTCTTGCCCTTTCTCCATCTACTTCGAGCCTTCCTAAATGACTCTGAGGCTGGTCACTCTCCATCATGCACTTCAGTAATCTCTTCTCCTGGTCCGCAACCTTCATTGTGAAGTACATTAACAGATCCGGGGAGCAGATGATCTTTTCAATCTACTGTCTGTGCCCACTGCTGCTCCTATTTGTTCTTTCTTTTACAGTGATTCTTATCTCACTGATATGATCTTGTGCACCCCTTTTTATGCCCCCTTGTCTCAATTAAAATCTTGTCATATCCTTTCCATTCATTCCAGAGTGGGATGGCAATCCACTGTGCACCCCAACACTCTTATGGCTGAGACCACACACATTGACAGCCTAAGCATACAGATTAAGGCCACCAAACTTCAGACTTGATGAATCAGCTAGTCTGAAAATATAGTTCTGTAAGTGATGCTTACCATAACACTATATGTTCTACTAGATCAATGTAGCAATAGCCTAAGCTATATGGGTCGTACCCCCACTGCATCCAGCTAACTTCCAAAAGCTAAAGAAGCCTTCCATACTCTCCAGTTGTCAGGAGCTCTAGCAGAGCTCCATGAAAAAGACAACTGGAGTACCAAAAGCTTTGGAGTATTTTTTTTTTTTTTTTTGCAGCAGACTTGAAGAATAATGCCAGGAAACAAACCAAACAGCAACTATATACAATAAGGGTGGACAGATCCATTCCCTCACAACACTAAAAAAATTCAAGCAAAAAGGAGGCTGGAAGGAGGGGACACGACTGCAACAGTGATCTATTATAACATCTACAGTTAAATTAAGTTTCACTTACACAACTGTGCTATGTTCAAACATAAATCCCTGTTGCAGTAGCAGAAGCTATATGGGGTAGACTACCATGGATTAGGGAAGAAAAGGGCAAAAACAGAGAACAGCCAATAAACAGACTCCAGAAACCCCTTGAGAATGGACCTAGCAAATCCTATTCTGGACATGGGGAAATAATCTAGTTTGTAGTGCTTTGTAAAAGTGTATACAGAGGACAATGTTGCTGCCTTTACAATACTTCTAGAGTCCACCCAATTTCAGAAAGCCACCGGCTGTAACCTGCCTGAAAGTGGCTTATTATAGCGAGCATAATAAAAGGCAACAGCGTGAGACAATAGCATAGAAATGGTCTGTTTTCAAACTAGTTGTCCTTTCCTCTTACCTATGTACCTCTTACTTTCATAGAAGACAAACAGATAATTAGCCCTCCTGAAATTTTGAGTTTTGTCTATGTAGTGTCTGAGTTGCCTATGGACATCTAGTGTGTGAAGAATCCTTTCTTCCTTGTTCATTGGTTCAAGGGAAAAAACTAGGAGATTAATAGTCTTTCTTAATGTAAACTGAGACCACTTAGCATAAATGGTAGGATTTATTCTCAGAGAAACCCTGTCCCTGTGGAAAATAAGACAGGGCAGACACATCAGAAGAGTTTGTAACTAGATAGTTTCCTAGCAGATGTCTGATCAAGGAGTAGAACAGTTTTCTTAATCTATATTAAGCATTATTAGTTGGTTCAAATGAGGGATTCATTGCTACATCACACAAGGCTAAAAATGCAGATACATGTTTTATCCCCACAGTGGCTACTACAGAAAACTGGTATCAGCCAGACCCTAGGCTTAGGAAGTTCCTAACAGCATAATTATACAATTCAGACAAACTTTTTGAAAGACTACCTAATTTGCGACATAATCTAACTGTTGAGCAGGGCAATCTTGCAGAAAAAGAGACAGAGGGCAAGTAACTGATTTCTGTCACAAACAGAAAAGCTTGTATCAGGAATAGAACTACAGTCAAAGAATGCAAAAAAATAATAATAATAATGAATATGTATGGATAAAATGCAGATAAAACAATAATGACAACCAGGCAATAAACCTAAGTTAGTTGGTATTTTAATGAGTAAAACAATAAGCAATGCACCTAAAAGAAAATGCAAATTTGTACAACTCCAGTAGTACAGTGATAATAGTATTAATTATCAGATATAATAGATTATAATATATTGAAAATGTAGATTACCATACATTTCCAGTAATATAGATAGAAAATGTAAAATTAATAAAGGTAAATTACACAAAATTATAATCCACTGAAGGAATTAGGCAAACAGTTGTCCACTTAAAAAGAATAGGCAAATATATGGTCCCGAAGATTTTGGTTGAAACTAAAGAATGCTTAGTTTTACAGGCTAGTAAGATTAATAAATAGAGCAATCTTAGCAAGCACAGTCTGTCTACTACATTAGGATCATAAACAATCGAGAAAAGAGGTTCATTTTGTATATAAGGTTAAAAATAGTAAATGATATAGAAGTCCAAATGAATGGCAAGATAAAGGAAGGGATGGTATCTGTAAAGTCAGTGAACCAAAGCAGTAAGAAAAAATAGCAAACAGCTGGGGCAAAAAGTTTGTCCTGTTGATTATCCACTTGGCAGAAGAGGTAACAACATTCCAATGGTGACCAAAGGGCACATCATGTGTATGCTTCTAAACCTGGCTACGAGAAAGCAACCTAAACCTTTAATAGTAAAGATGCAATCTTACCAGCAGAAGGAGTTGATTTTGACAAAACTGTGGCAGAAGGATAAAGTACTAAAAGTGGGAGAAAGCAGTGTGCTTGTCGAGAATGACTACTCATTGTATACCAGGTAGAAAAGGAATACATTTATTCAATTATTCAGGGAATGTCGAGAAGCAGGAGTGAGATTCAAACTGTGGTACCCAGCTATCTTCAAAATATTTTTCCCTGGAGGAACAAAATACACGCTAAAGAAGAAATACAAACGTTTGTCCAACAAAAAACTGAGCTGTGAAACGGGGGGAAAAAAACAAGAGTTGACTAGAAGAATCGAGAGCACTTTGGAAATGAAGCAGATACAAGATTTGGGAGATGGAGATGAACAGGAACAGAACAAGAAAATCTGGAAATATTGGACTTTCTTGGACTCTGTTATACTTGTAGCAGACTCTACAGCATATGCCTTACTTCATGTTATTAACGTTTAGAGAATAAAATCAGTAACCTGAAAATTGACAAATGTGGGATTACAAAGATATAATTATATTTGTGAAACATGACAGAACAAGAAAATCTGGAAATATTGGATTTTTGGACTGTGTTAAACTTGTAGGGACTCTAAAGCATATGCCCTACGTCATGTCATTAATGTTCGGAAAAAATACTCAGAAGAGGAGAACAGGAAGTAGAAACTTAACTTAAGTAAAAAGTACAGTTGTGTACACTTACACCATAATTGTAGATGTTCGAGTGTATTCACTGTTGCAGTCATTACATTTGGGTTATCTGCCTGCAGATAGCCCTCAGCCGGCCTGAATACCAGAGTCTTGGATTCCTGTGTCGGATGCTCTCTTTTCTTCCATGACGTCAGGGGTATAAAACATGCAGCCGACGCCATTACATCAGTTTTTCTTGCCACAGATGTCAGGTGCCCCACAATGGAAAGCAATTATATGTTATGGTACACCTCCATCAAAAAGCAAATACACCAGAAAGCTTAGATACACCAAACAAGAAGGAAAGATAGGGCCGAGAAGTCAGGGGGCTGGAGGGAGGGTAACCAGGACTGCAACAGTGAATACACTCGAACATCTACATTTATGGTAAGTGTACACAACTGTATTATGTTCTTCGTGTTTCACTGTTGCAGTCATTACATTTGGGTTGCTTCCCAAAGCTAAGGAAGGGAGGAGGAAGTTAGAGAGCATTAGGACCAGCTATTAAGCCCTGCAAGACTGCAGTGGCAAAACCAGCTCTGGATTTAGAAAAAATAGGCATGTGGTAATGCTTGGTGAAGGTATTTACAGAGCTCCAGGTAGCAGCTTCTAGGATGTCCCTGGTAGGGACTCCGCTGAGAAAGGCTGTAGAGGTAGATACAGCCCTGGTGGAATGTGATCTTATCCCATGTGGGGTAGGTTTTCCACGGTGCTTATAGCAGAAATGAATGCAATGGGCTATCCATTTAGAAAAGGTTTGCTTTGAAATGGCCTTCCCCTCTGCCCCTGCAGCAAAGCCAACTAGCAGCTGTTCAGATTTTCTAAGAGGCTTAGTCCTGTCCAAATAAAATCTAAGTTGTCTGTGCACGTCCAAAGAGTGCAGTATTCGTTCTCCTTTGTTTTGTGGATTCGGGAAAAAGGTAGGCAAATGAATGGACTGATTTAGGGCCACACTAGACACCACCTTGAGCATAAAGGAAGGATTGGTCCTGAGGGAAACCCTGTCTGCATGGAAGATAATGAAGGGCTCCACTGCCATGAGGGCCTGTAATTCAGACACTCTTCTTGCTGAAGTGATGGCTAGAAGGAAGGCTGTTTTCCAAGAAAGGAATTTCAACTCTGCAGTAGCAGCTGGTTCAAATGGAGGGAGAGTGAGCTTTTCCAATACAAAGTTAAGGTCCCAGGCTGGAATAGGGGCTCGCCTGGAGGGGGGTCTTAAATTTTTTGCCCCTCTGAGGAATTACTTTAGCAGGGGGTGAGAGAAGAGGGGTGGTTCAGTATTATAATGTGCAGAAATGGCAGAGGCATGAATTTTAATTGACGAGAAGGATAGGCCCTTGTGGAGCATTTCTGTTAAGTACTGAAGAATATAAGGTAAGTTGGGCACCATTGTGCCCATCCCCTGAGTTTGGCCCAGGAACAGTATCTTTTCCACTTTTCAGCATAGGATTTTCTACTACTAGGCCTCCTTGCTTCCAGAATGACATCTAGCACCTGCTTACTGAGGGATGTTATTGGAGAGCTCAAGGAATTAGCCAGGCTGCAAGATTCAGGGTTTGAAGCTGAGGGTGCAGAATCTGGCCCGCCTGCTGGGACAGCAGGGAAGGTGTCTGAGGTAGGTGCCATGGCTCCAGCAGTATCATACTGAGCAAGAGGGGGTACCAATGCTGGCGTGGCCAGTCTGGTGCAATCAGTATTGTCCTTGGCTTGTCCTGTTTGATCTTTAGCAGAACTTTCGAGATGAGAGGCAGAGGGGGAAAGACATAAACCGAGAGGCTTTCCCAGGTAAAGGACAGGGCATCCACTTTCCAAGCTTGACTGTGGGGAGTCCTTGTGCAGAATTTGTCCAATTGGTAGTTCTGAGGGGAGGCAAACCAGTCTATCTCTGGAGTCCCCAATTTGTTCCTCAAGAGGTTGAATATTTTTGGTTCCAGTTTCCATTAGTGTGGGTACATGAGATTTCTGCTTAGGTTGTCTGCCAGTGAATTTAGCTTGCCTGGCAGGAAGTGAGCTTGTAGGTGCACTTGGAAGCTCAAGGCTGTGTTCCACAGAGCCATGGCTAGTCTGCAGAGAGAGTACGAGTGGGTTCCCCCCTGCTTGCTTATGTACCACATAACTGTGGTGTTGTATGTCGTTACCAATAGTTGTCCTGGAAGGATGTGGTCTTGGAAGGCTGTCAGGGAATTCTGTACAGCTAACATTTCTTTCGGTTAATATGCAGGTGCATCTGACTCGGGTTCCATTTGCCCTGAATCCACTGCCCTGCCAAGTGAGCCCCCATGCATAGTCTGATGCATCTGTTGTGAGGGTTTGGGTGGCAGGGGGTAGAGTCAAAAGGAGCCCTTTGTTGTGGTAGCAGGCCTCTGCCCACCAAAGGAACTCTGTCTTTATACAAGGAATGATAAGAATCATTGATTCCAGGTCCTGAGAATGTTGGCACCATAGGCTTTTTAGATACCCTTGTAGTTTCCTCATATGCAGTCCTGCATATGGAATTAGTAGAATGCAAGAAGCCATGAACCCCAGGGCTTGCAGAATTTTCCTTGCAGAGCGCTGGGTCTTTGTGGCCAGTAGTTTGAAGTAGGTTGTCAAATAAACTTGTTTCTCTGGAGTGAGGAAAGCCATCTGGGAAGTTGTGTTCAAGCTTGCTCCCAGAAATACAATCTGTTGGCAGGGTACTAGGTGAGATTTCTTTTTGTTTATGGTGTACTCCAATGAGGTCAGAAGCTTCTTTATGGATGCCAGATGTTTTAATAGGAAGCCTGGCTTTCTGCTTGAATCAGACCCAGGTATGGGTATATTTGAATATTTCTTTGCCTGCAAAATGCAATGGTTGGAGCTAGACACTTTGTGAAAACCCTGGGCGCAGTAGATAAGCCAAAGGGAAGTGCAGAGAACTGATAGTGCATGGAGCCTGCCCTGAAGCATAGGTATTTCCTGCAAGAGTCCCTTATTGGAACCTGCAGGTAAGCTTCCTTTAAGTCTAAGGTTGACAACCAGGCATCTTTGCCTAGCACAGGAAGCAGCTGTTGGAAGTGTTAGCATTTTGAATTTTGGGATTACCAAAAAGGTGTTTAGAATAGAGAGGTCCAGGATAGGACACCAGGAGCTGTCTTTTCTGGGTACCAGGAAAAGTCTTGAATAAAAACCTTGCCCCCTTTCTTCTGCTGGGACAGGTTGAATAGCCCTGATACTTAGAACAGAGAGAACCTGCTGGTGAACCTCTGCCCATTAATTTGGGGGTAGGTCTGGCCAACCGTTTGGGGTTGGTAGGGAGTGAAATTGGAATTTGTATCCTTGGAAAACTATATTTAAAACCCATTTGTCCTGGGTAATGAGTTCCCAGTTTTTTGCATACAGGGTGAGCTTTCCTCCTAAGGGAGCAGGCAGTTGAGCAGGGCTTGGAAGGGTTAAGGTTAAGTCACTGTGACATTTTTCCATAGGGGAGTGTCTTACTACTTCCTGCTTTGGAAGTGGGAACCCCCCCCCCACACACACACACACTGCTTAGGCCTGTGCATAGCCTGAGACTGTAACCTTGGTTGTCTGCTGTTCTTGGGTTTGGACTGAGAAGGCCTGGAAGAGACTGGAAAGGACCAATTCTTTGAAGGCCAAAGCCTACTAAATATGGGAGGCTGTACTTGCAGGAAATATTCAACAGTTTGCATAGATTTAGCTTTTTCCTCCATCTTTTTGAGGGCTTCTTCTGATTTGTTGCCAAACAGGTGGTCTTGGTTTAAGGGAGCATCCAGTAATTTAGCTTTAACATGATCTGGCAAGGTTTGCTCCTTAAGCCACACATGCCTTCTAAGTACAGACCCAGTGACAGCAGCCCTGCAAGATGCTTCTAAAGAGTCAAAAAACACATTGCAAAGTATGTTTACCAACTTATTCAGCAGAAAGTATTAAATCCCGTAATTCTTTGTGTTCAGCACACTCAGGAATCAACATCATTTTCTGTTTAAGTAGTCCCATAACATGCTGCTGGTACTTTAACATATGAAACTGGCAATTTAAAGCCCTAATGGTCAAAGTAGCAGAAGTGTATTCCTTCTTGCCCCATCTGTCCAAGGCTCTAGAATCTCTATCAGAAGGGGTAGGATTTTTGGCAGCAGAAGCCTTAATGCCCTTTGGACCTTGGGAAATGGTCATTGGATCCGCAGTAGGATTCTTGAAGAGAAATTTGTGAGAGTCAGGTACTCTGTAATACCTGTCAGGTTTTCTGGGAGCTGGAGGTAAAGTGCCTGGGGACAGGCTAGATTCCAAGAAAGCATCATCTACAATGTCCAGAACAGGAGGGATAGCTAAAGGCCTGTGTTGAGTAAGGAGTAAGTATTCCTAAGCATCTTTTTGGAGTCAGAGTAATCCTGGCTTTCCCAGCATAAATGCTCCCTAAGAGTGTGCAAGGTTTCACCAAAAGATAAATAATCTGGAGGGGAAGCAGAGGGAATGGAATCATCTGAATCAGAATCCTCATAGGTAGATAAGGGCAAATCCTGGTAATCAGAAGAAACAAATATCAGAATCCTGATCAGAAAAATCAGAAAGAAAATCAGTTCTAGGTCCTTTAGAGGGGGGAAGGCTGGCTTCCCCTAATTAAAGTAATAAGGTCTACAGCCATTCTAAGCATTTGTTTTTTAGGCATATGGGCCTGACCAAGCGGTTTGGACGTCTGTTTTCTAGCCGTGGGTCGAGTTTTAGGCCTGGATGAAGAAGATGGCGTTGGCTGAAAATGGAAGTCTGTAGGCCTGAATACACCCTCAGAAGCCGGTGCCTGCACAGCGGCTCTGGACCCATCCAAGGTAGAAACATCTGCTGGTTCCATAGTCGAAGAAGAATCTCGCGCCATACCGGACTCCGAATGGGTCTCAGTAGAGGCCTGCAAATCTGAGTAGCGGGTATCAGGGGCTGCGAAAGCACCTCACTGAGTACTGGCAGACTGGTGACTAGATTAATGGAAGTGTCGTCGGCAGTTTTGGACCTATGCAGTCTGTCTCTGTCTTTATCCTAAGTTTTTTCAGAATATCAGTAGTCGGATGGCTTACCGAAGCCATTTCTGGATAGTTATACTGAGTACCAAAATAATTTGCTGCAAAAATAGACCGACGAATAGTTTGCGGGTTGAATAAGGCACAAAACCGACAGCGAGGGACATCGTGGTCTGGTCCTAGGCAAGGAATGCAGTACAAATGAAAATCTTTAAAAGGTATTTGCTTTCCACAGGTAAGACAATTGTTAAAGTACAGTTTTGTACCTACCATAAATGTAGATGTTCGAGTGCTAATACAGCTGCAGTAATCACAGATGGGTTCTCTGCTGTCAGGCGGGTCCTCGGTCGGCCGAATTCCAAAGTCTAGGTCCGGCGTCGGTTGGTGTCGCTTTCTCTCTTGACGTCAGTGAGGCCAGAGTATATAAGACACAGCCGACGCCATGTTCTTCAGTCTTTCTTGCCCAAGATGTCAGGTGCCCCCAGAAGGAAGGCAATACATAAATTATATATATATATACAAGCAATGCAATATAATCCAAAATCAGTAGTTGCAAGCAAATAAACCATAGAAGGATAACCCAGTCAGGTTGTATGAAGAGGGGGTTAGGCCCTATGCCTTTACCAAGTGGGGAAGGCGGGAGGGTAACTTGTACTGCAGCTGTATTAGCACTCGAACATCTACATTTATGGTAGGTACAAAACTGTACTATGTTCATCGTGCATACAGCTGCAGTAATCACAGATGGGTAGAGTCCCAAAGCTACACACAGGGTGGTAGGTACTAGTTGGAACTGGGATGAGCCAGAATGCCCTGCAAGACAGCAGTGGCAAAGCCTGCTCTAGTTTTGGAATATAAAGGCAGGTGGTAGTGTTTTGTGAAGGTATGTACAGAACTCCAAGTGGCTGCCTCCAAAATGTCTTTGGTAGGAACTCCTCTGAGGAAGGCTGTAGAGGTAGCTGTGGCCCTGGTGGAGTGGGATCTGATGCCTGTGGGGACAGATTTCCCATGATATGAACAACAGAACCGTATGCAGTGGCCTATCCACTTTGAAATTGTCTGCTTGGTCACTGGCTTCCCTTGAGCCCCTACAGCATAGGACACAAAAAGTTGTTCTGATTTCCTGAAGGACTTTGTTCTGTCCAAATAATAGCGTAGCTGCCTATGGATGTCTAAAGAATGTAGCAACCTTTCCCCTTTGTTTTGAGGATTGGGGTAAAAGGTGGGTAAGTGTATGGCTTGGTTTAAAGCTACCCTGGATACCACTTTGGGCATAAATGACGGGTTAGTATGAAGGGAAACCCTGTCCTGATGGAAGATGAGGAAGGGCTGCACCGCCATGAGGGCCTGTAGTTCCGAAACCCTACGAACTGAAGTGATGGCCAGAAGGAAGGCTGTTTTCCAGGACAAATATTGCAAATCTGTTGATGCAGCTGGTTCAAAAGGAGGCAATGTTAATTTTTCTAGAATGTAATTAAGATCCCAGGCTGGTATTGGTTGTTTCCTTGGAGGTCTTATATTCTTAGCCCCTCTGAGGAACTGTCGTAAGAGTGGGTGAGAAAATAAAGGTGGATCCGAGTTGAATTCAGCCGAAATGGCTGAGGCATGGATTTTTATAGAAGAAAATGAAAGTCCACTGTTCAGTAGCTCTGCTAGATACTGTAATATCTGAGGCAAATTCAGCTTTTTAGGGTCCTGGCCTTTTTTCTCATTCCAAGAGCAGAACCGTTTCCATTTTGCGGTGTAAGCCTTTCTAGTAGATGGTCTTCTGGCCTCCAAAATGACTTCCTGCACCTCCTTGGGGGGTCTGTTGTGGTGTTAAGGAATTTTCCATGCAGCAAGATTACGTGTTTTCAGCTGACCGTGAAGAGTTTTGTAGCTGTGCTGAGTCAGCAGAAGAGGCATTAGAGGTAGGGACCAGGGAGGAGTATGTGTTAGACTCCTCAGGAGCGGATACCAGTGTTGCCTTGGCCAATCTGGAGCAATCAGTATCATCTTCGGTCTGTCTGCTCTTGCTTTCAAGAGCACCTTGGGCAGAAGAGGCAGAGGTGGGAAAGCGTAAACTGTCCATGCTGTCCAACTGAATGAAAGGGCGTCCACTCTCCAGGCCTTTGGATGAAAGGTCCTTGAACAAAACTTTTCCAATTGATGATTCCTGTGGGAGGCAAAAAGATCTATGTCTGGCCTCCCCCACTCTTGTATTATCTCTGTAAACACCTGAGGATGCAACTTCCATTCGTGTGGATCTGTCATATTTCTGCTTAGATTGTCTGCCAGCGTGTTTTCCAATCCTGGCAAGTACTGTGCTTGAAGTTCGATTTGCCATTCCAGAGCCAAGTTCCAAAGAGACATGGCTAGTCTGCACAAGGGGTATGAATGGGTTCCGCCTTGTTTGTTTATGTACCACATTACTGTGGTGTTGTCTGTTCTTATCAGTAATTGTCCTGGATGCAGGAGATCCTCGGAAGCTGTAATTGCATTTATTACTGCTAGCATTTCTTTTTGATTGATGTGAAGGTGCTTTTCCTTTTGGGACCATTTGCCCTGAATGCACTTGTCTGTCATGTGAGCCCCCCAGGCGTAGTCTGAGGCGTCTGTTGTGATGACTTGGTTTGCTTGAGGCTTGCAGAATGGGAGGCCTGTGTTTGCTTGACATGCTTGGGCCCACCATAGAAATTCCTTTTGCAAACATGGAATTATTGGTATTATTGTCTCCAAACTGTGACCGTGTTGAGACCATAGGTTTTTTAGGTACCATTGAAGTTTCCTCATATGCAGCTTTGCACACGGGATTAAAAGAATGCAAGATGCCATGAAGCCCAGAGCCTGCAGGATTTTCCTTGCAGTAAGCCTGGTACATTTTGCTAGTATTTTGAAGTACTGAGTTAGCTGCCCCTGTTTTTCTGGCGTTAGATAGGCCATCTGGGTGTTTGTGTCCAAGTTGGCACCCAGGAAAGTTATTTTCTGAGATGGTGTTAGCCTGGATTTCTTTTTGTTGATTGTATATCCCAGAGAATGCATTAACCGTGTTACATAAGCCAGATGTTCCAGATGTATGTGCTTGCTGTCCACTTGGATCATGCAGTCGTCCAAATAAGGGTAAATTTGTATCCCTCGAATTCTGCAGTAGGCAATTACTGATGCCAGGCACTTTGTGAATACTCTGGGCGCAGTAGATAAGCCAAAGGGCAATGCAGAGAATTGATAGTGGATTGAACCTGCAAGAAATCTGAGGTATCTTCTGCAACTTTGTCTGATTGGGACATGCAGGTATGCCTCCTTGAGGTCCAATGTTACCAGCCAAAACTCCTTGCCTAGCATGGGAAGAAGCTGCTGTAATGTGAGCATCTTGAATTTTGGTACGAGTAAAAATGTGTTTAGGATGGATAAGTCCAAAATGGGTCTCCAGTCAGTTCCTTTCCTTGGTACCAGAAAAAGTCTTGAATAAAAACCTTGACCTTGTTCGTGAGTAGGTACCTCTTGTATAGCTCTCATGCTTATGAGCTTTAAAATGTGTAGTTGTGCCTCTGCCCTATGATTGTGAGGCAGGTTTGGCATGCCTCTCATTTTTGGAAGAGTGTGGAATTGAAATTTGTAGCCTCTGTTTATAACGTCCAGGATCCATTTGTCTGTTGTGACAATATGCCAATTTCTTGCAAATAATGCTAGCTTCCCTCCCAAAGGTGCTGCCAGCTGAGACCTGCTTGGCATGGAAATGAGGGAGTCATTGGGTTTGTTTTCTGTATTGTTGTGCACTGTCTTCGCCACCTCTTGGTGCTGGAGTTTGCCATTGTCGGCCTCTATATGATCCTTGTGATTGCCCTCTGCCCCTTGTGCGTCTGTATCTACCTCTTTGGGGCTTTGTCAGTGGCTGGAAAGGACCAGTTTTTTGAAGGCCAATTTCTGCTAAAACATGGTGGTTGGACCTGTAAAAAAGCTTTGACAGTTTGCATAGATTTGGCTTTTTCTTCCATTTTCCGTAATATCTCCTCAGCATTAGTACCAAACAGCACATCCTTTTGTAAAGGAGCATCTAGAAGTTTAGCTTTCACATGATCAGGCAAGCTTTGTTCCCTAAGCCAGGCATGTCTACGAATCACTGATCCTGTAGCAGCTGCTCTACTTGAGGCCTCTAGGGCATCATAGCCACATTGTAAGGTGTGTTTACCCACTTGCTCTGCACTATGCATCATATCCTGTAACTCCTTTAAATCTGGTTGTTCAGGTTGAGACATTTTATTCCTTAATTGTGATAACAGGAACTGTTGATATTTAAGCATATGAAACTGACAATTTAAGGCCCTCATGGCAAGGGTGGCTGAGGTATATACCATTTTTCCCCACCTTTCTAAAGATCTTGACTCTCTTTCGGCAGGAAGTGGATTCTTGGCAGTAGAGGCCTTCAATCCCTTGGGGCCTTGAGAAATGGTTTCAGGGTCAGCATTATGGCTTTTGTAGAGAAATTGGTGAGAGTTAGGAACTCTGTAGTATCTATCAGGTTTGACTGGTGCAGGAGGCAGGGAATCCAGGTTAAGGCAAGCCTCCGAATAAACATCATCAAGTATGTCCAAAACAGGAGGTATCGCCAGAGGCCTGTGTTGAGGTAACAAAAGAAATTCCCTAAGTCTTTTCTTGGAATCAGAAAAGTCTTGGCCTTCCCAATGGAAGTGTTCCCTTAAAGTGTGCAAGGTTTCCCCAAAGGAAAAATCCTCAGGAGGAGATACAGAAGGAATGGATTGTTCTGCATCAGAATCTTCAAAAGGGGAGTAAGAGTGTTCCTCTACATCAGAATGTTCTGATAAAAAGGAGCCCTGATCAGAAGAGGGAGAATCTTCCTCCACCCTGGGTCTCTTGTCTGGAGGGGGTTGAGAACCCCTGATAAGAGTAATCAAATCCTCAGCCATTTTCAGCATCTGTTTTTTAGGCATGGGGCCTGGAGAAGGGCCCTGTGCAACAGGCCTCTTGGGATGCCTGGCTGCTTTGGATTTAGTAAAGGCCTTAATAGAAAAAGAAGATGAGGGTCTAAAGACACCATGGGTGGAAGTGGACCTGTCCACATTAGGAGGCTCAACATTAACAATGGCTTCGGTTGTAGTCTGGGAAAGGGCCGAGGTACCTGCGGTCTCGGGTACAGAGATCACCGCCAAGGGAGTGTCGTCGGTAGTCAGGGACTGCAAAGGCATCTCGCTGAGAACCGGACCACGTGTAGCCGGTTTTGGCGTGGTGTCGGTGGGGACCGCGGACCTCGCGTGTCGATCCTTGTCCTTGCGTTTTTTGGACAAAACGGTAGTCGGAGTCTCCGACAACATTTTACAATCAAAGGCTTTACCAAAAAAGTGTTGGGCGAACTCCGCCCGACGCTTAATAGTGCGTTTATTGAAAGCGCAAAAGTGACAGCCTGAGACGTCGTGGTCTGGGCCTAAACAAGGTATGCAGAGGGAATGGAAATCCTTATGCGGTATTTGCTTCCCACAAGAAATACAATTATTAACTTTTTCTGACATCGGTCTGAGGCAAGAAAAGTTTCTAACGGGTACTTAGCTTTAATGAAGACTTCGGTTTCCAATTTTTTTCGTAATTCAGGAGCTGGCCGACCGGCACTTGCGAACTGCTTCTGCTTCGGGCACCGTGCGGCAAAAAAGACTGAAGAACATGGCGTTGGCTGTGTCTTATATACTCTGGCCTCACTGACGTCAAGAGAGAAAGCGACACCAACCGACGCCGGACCTAGACTTTGGAATTCGGCTGACCGAGGACCCGCCTGACGGCAGAGAACCCATCTGTGATTACTGCAGCTGTATGCACGATGAACATCTTTTACTGGCATCAGTTAAGAACAAGAAAAAGGATCCCCAATGGGGTACTTAGCTTTTTTGAAAACTTCGGTTCTGAAACTCAAACGAAAATTTCAGGGGTCAGCCGACTGGCACTTGCAAACTGTTCTGCTTAGGGCACCGTGCAGCAAAAAAGACTGATGTAATGGCGTCGGCTGCATGTTTTATACCCCTGACGCCATGTAAGATGAGACGGCATCCGACGCAGGAATCCAAGACTCTGGTATTCAGGCCGGTTGAGGGTTACACCTGCAGGCAGATAACCCAAATGTAATGACTGCAATAGTGAAACATGAAGAACATCAAACTTTTTGCTTAATAGCACTATTTAAACAGTGCAAGATTTTCTTTACATGTTATAAATTAAATTTTTTTTCTGTTATTTTTAAGTGTAATGGGGATACGAATACAAATATATGATCCTGTTTTTTTTTTCTTTCAACCCCCTTCTCTCTTTCTCCTTGTTCAGCTTTAAGAAATTTAGGTACTGCAATGTTAAAAATAGATCTGTTTAAAAGAGCATGACAACAGAAAAAGTAGTATGCTTTTTCTCATTCTTGCACAAGGGAATGACTGGGTTAAAGCCATTAGCTTGATTTTTTAACAAGTTTTAAGAGAAAGCAAGTAAATGAAAAAGAATATCAAATATTATAAGTTTTTTTTTCTAGTAAATAGTTTTGTGCCTGGTTCTTGTGTCTCTAGCAGGCAACTGATAAAGAGAACTGGCTTGGAAAACATGTTTTCTGAAACTATTCAAGTGTTTCACAGCTGACTGAGCTATAAAGGTAAGACAAAACCAACCACACTTAATAGAACCACAGGTTGTACCATGTATAACCTTTCTTTTAGGTTAGCTCAAGTCTCTGTGTTTGGCTGTCAATTTGGAAAGTACAGTTGTGTAAAATCTTACCATAATTGTAGATGTTCTTGCCTTGTGACAGAAATCAGTTACTTGCCCTCTTGTCCATCTTTCTGCAAGATTGTCCTGCTGATGGTGTTTTTTTTTTTTTTTTAAGTGGGATTATTCTCAGGTCTCTGATATCCGTAAGAGGTACTATTAATTGCTGCAGTCAGAATCTCCTAAACCTGCAGCTATTCCTGCTGTTTTGGCTGCTTTGCTGGATGTTTTTTCCTCAATGCCTCTCAAGCACCTGATTCTCTGCCATTTGCTCCCTAGAAGCCTGGCATGTTTTATAGGGTGCCTGGGGATTGTTCTTTCCTATACAACTGTCCTGCTGCTGTCGACTGCCTCTGTAGTGTCTGTAGGCCTCTGATAAGCTGTCTCAATTGCTTCCTTCACCTAAGTTGTTGCACTCTGACAAGAACAGTAGAACTATGGAAAGGTTGGGTAAGAAGGTTTACTCTTCGCTACCCTAGCTTTTAGGGCTATTAAATATCAGACCCATACATCTAAGTTTGTGTTGGCTCTTCTTTCTCAGACTGATCAACTTATTTCTGCTTTTTCCAAACTCTGAGGGTAAAATTTATGTTCTTCCCTTGCTAGGGACCTCCTCTCAAGTTGTTCATCATTCTATTAAATGTAGTTATGATGTAGCAAATACCTCTTCTAGGGCTGCTGTTTTTGGTTCTGTTAAGAGGAGGTATTCTTGGCTTAGGCTTCAATCTCTACCTGATGATATTAAAACTACTGTATGTTGATGGATGCTCCTCTGGATTCTAAACTTTTGTTTGGGAAAGCTGCTGCTGGTTTAAGTCCCTTCAGGATAAGGGTAAGGTCTTAAAGGATTTTAAATGTGTTTGTTTCTCCTGTTCCTAAATTTCAGAGAAATTACCCAGCTAAGCCTGCCTTTGTTTGTAGGCAATCCTACTCTTCTACTAAAGGTAGGAAGAGTGGCAAACAGGCTCCTCCTGCTAAGGCCACTCAGTTTTCAGGGACTCTGAAGCCTTCCTTTCCAGACAAACCAGGTGCTGTGTGACTACCCATCTCTTCCCAGCCAATTCCTCTTTCTCTTCCTGTTTGGCTTCAGATCACTCAGCATTCTTGGGTTCTGTTGATCATTCATCAGGGGTGCTTCATGGTGTGGAAATCCTGTCGTCCTTTTATATGCATTCCTCAGCCTCCTCGAGAACAACTTCCCTTTTTTTCCAGAGGTTCTTCAAAATCTTTTGTCTCAGGGTACTATTCAAGAGGTATACCTGCATCTCAAAGTGGGAAAGGGTTCTACTTCTGACTGTTTCTAGTGCTCAGAAAAGAGGGCACTTGCAGACCTATTCTAGACCTCTCACATCTAAAGTTTTCTAGAAGTGCCTTCCCTTTTGGATGTTGTCCCTTCAGGTTCTATTTCCTCTCTTGCTCCCTCAGGCCTACAAGGTGTCGCTGGATCTCAAGGATGCTTATGACCTTATCCTGACTTATCCTCTTTTCAGGACGTTTTTGCATTTCTCTGTTGCTTCTTGGCATTTTCAGTTCTCTGCTTTGTCATTTGACCTTTCTACTGCCCCATGGGTGTTCACCAAATGTCTTGCTCCAGTGATTTCTTTTTGCAGGCTTCAAGGGATCCAAATACTTTCTTCTTTAGATGACCTGTTGATTCAGGTATCCTCCCCAGAGACCCTTTTACAAAATCTTCATTTTGCCATTTCCCTTCTTCAAAGCCTATGGTTTACTATAAATTTCAAAAGGTCTTCTCTGACTCTTTCTCAGGATCATATTTTTATGGGTTGCAGGATTCAGACGGTGCCACTGCTTGCTTCCTTGACCCCTCCAATGGCCTTAACTCTCTTCTTTCTTTCACATTTGTCTTCCATTTACTTCATTACCACCAGGGAGTTTCTGAGAGCTCTGGGTTTCATGGCATCCACCATTCTGATGCTCCCTGTGGCCAAACTTTACACGAGAAAGTGTCAGTGGTTTCTGAAGTCTGTGTGGCTCCATCATGCACATCCTTTAGACTTTGTGGTTTCTCTTCTTCCTTGTACTTCACTGGTGGATTCAGCAATTGTCTCTAAATCCAGGTATTCCTTTTTATCCCCCTCTTCCTTCTCAGGTGTTGTTCACAGATGCTTCAGACATGGGATGGGGGCAACATTTGGCTTTTTGAAGGTACAAGGGGAAGTGGTCACCTCATCAGCAGATGGAGCACATAAATGCCAAAGAGATGACAGCTCTTCTGCCGGCTCTTCAGGCCTTTCATCCTCTTTTCTCTCCAGGGCCTCTCAAGGTTTTCACAGGCAATACCACAGTGATGTGGTATATCAACAAACAGGGAGGAACTACATCTTATCTTCTTTGCCAGTTGGCACTTCTGGTCTGGGATCTTGCTGTCAAGTATCAAGTGACTCTTCAGGCAGTTTATATCTGTTCCGGTCAAAATATTGCGGCAGACACTAGGAGCAGGTCCTTAACTCAGTCCCACAAATACATGCTTCACAAGGATGTGTTTCTGGACATTATCCACTGGTGGGGTACTCTTCAAGTGGAGCTTTTTGCCTCCCTCTGAACAGACAACTTCCTCTATTTTGTGCCAGAATCCCCAGTCCTCTGGTATGAAAGATGGATGCTCTCTCATTTTCTTGGAAGGGGATGTTTCTTATGCATTTCCTCCCCTGCCTCTCACTCCAAAAGTCCTGTTCAAAATTCAACAGGATGCTCCCAAAATCTTGTTGGTGATGCTCTTTTGGCCACAATGGTACTGGTTCCCTCTACTTCTGCACCTAGCCAAGGGCAATCATCACAAGTTGCCTCACAGGGTGGATCTAGTCACACAAGGCAAGAGATCTCTCATCCAACCTCCCGTCCACACTTCCACTGACACTGTGGATGAAAGAATTTTGATTCCTCACAGACACCTGTTTTCAGAGGACCTGTTGCAAGTCCTGCAGGAGGCCAGGAAACCTACTACTAGGAAATCCTACTTATCAAAATGGAAGAGATTTTCTATTTGGTGTCTCTCTTGCAACCTGGACCCACTTACTGTGTATGTTTCTTTGTTCTCCCTTACTTGTATGAGTTGCTCAATGCTGAGTTGGCCTATTCTTCTATTAAGGCCCACCTATCAGTTATCTCTGCTTGTTTGCACTTTTTCCCTCCTCTATCTTCTAGATTTGATGTGAAACAATTTATTAAAGGGGTCCTTAATGTTAGACCTCCCAGGAAACCTGTTCCTCCTCACTGGGATCTTAACTTTGATTTAAAGAAGTTGACTCAGGCTCCTTTTCAGCCTGCTGCTTCAGCCTCCCTGCATCATTGCTCCTGGCAGACTTTTCTTTTGTTAGCTCTTGCTTCTGCCAGATAGCTGTCTGAGTTTCATGCCCTTATGGCTTGTCCTCCTTTTCTGATCTTTCATGAGGAAAGATTGTCCTTGCGCACTAACCCTTTTTTATGCCTAAGGTGGTTAATGAGCTTTTGTTTAACCAGTCTATTAATCTGCCTATTTTTTCCCCTCTCCGCAAGGTGACAGTGACAGGGTGCTGCATACTTTGAACGTGCACAGGCAACTCAGAGTTTATTTGGATAAAATTAAGGCTATTACAATATCTGATCAGTTATTTGTTTCTTTTCATCCTGTATCTTTTGAACTTGCTGTATCCAATTAAACTTTTTCTTCTCGGATTTCTACGGCTATTCCCTTTTGTTACACTTTTCTCGGCAAGAGCCTTCCTTCTTCAGTTAAGGCTCACTCTACTAGAGCTGTGGTTGGTTTCTTCTGGTGCTTTTTTTTCCAAGGGCTTAGATACTAATTCTATTCTTGAAGCAGGTACCTGGACTTGTGTGCATACCTTTACCAAGTACTGCAAGTTAGACGGTATCTCTAGAGCTAGGGCTGGTCTTGCTAGTGCCGTTCTTCATGGCTTTTTAGGGGAATCTACTGCTCCTTCCCCTCCCCCATTTTGCTCTTGAGCTTTGGCACTTCCCATATGGTAAAGAATACTGCAGCAGTGAATGTAAGGATATAGTACAGTTGTGTAAAGTCTTACCATAACGGTAGATGACCTTGCCTTCACTGCTGCATAACTGCTCCCTCCCTACATCTCCCTTGTCTCTTGCCTTACTGGATGTATAGATTACTTCTTGGGTTCCTTGGACTGGTGCTCCTACTGGGGCAATCAATTCTGTTTATTGTAGGCTGGAACGTTGCCTTTATTCCCTATGCTATGCAAGCACCGTTTGGATGACGTTCGATGTACCTTTTAAATAAACAACAAGTAGACTTTGGTAGACTGGCTGGACATTCGGGCTTCCACAGCAGGGAATCCCATACAGTAAAGAATACTGCAGCAGTGAATGTAAACACATCATTTGTTCCTATTAGGAGGGTAAAACTTCAATATTTGAAGATGTACATAGTTTTTTGTGTTATCAAGTTAATAGGTTTTGGGAAGCATTGGGTGTATGTGTATTTTTGTTTGAAGGTTTTCAATAAAAACATTCTGTAAGAAGTGACATAAGCTCAAATGGAGATAAGAAACAACTCTATAAAAGATTAACCTGCCAAACAGTATACACATAACACAAAAGTTGGAACTAGACATTTAACAAAAAAGATGTTACACATAAAATGTGGGAATAATAATTTCTCAAGAATACAATGCTTTCTATAATGTCTGTAAATGTTAATGGTCTTACAGATAAAACAAAAAAGAAAGAGAAATGAACTATATTAAAAATGTAGAGTGCAAATAGCTATGCTACAGGAGACGCACTTAGAAAGAAGTGAACATGTGAATTTGATAAAGAAAGGTTTTAGGATGGTTATTCTGCAGAATACCTGGGGCAAATGAAGAGAGGAGTACTTGCATTTATTGCAAGAGAAGCTCCAATAGTAATAGAGGAGGATAAAAAAGATAACAATGGTAGATCTGTACTACTAAGGGGCTACTGGCAAGGGAGGAAGATTACACAGGCATGTATTTATATTCCACTGAAAACGGCTATAGTGGAGCTTAAGAAAATTCTGGGAGAAAACAATCATCTTTCAGCAAGGAATATTACTTATAGGTGGGGACTGGAATTTGATTTGCAACAGTGAAGATCTGTCTGGGGGGGCAGAAGGGAAAATAAAACAAAGGAGGTTACATTTTTAAAGAAATGTATGAATATATTTGTCATGGAACATGTGAAATCAGTACTAGAAGTTCAGAGTGAATTTACATATTACTCCCACCAGATACAAAAACTGGGATAGGCTAGACAGAGTTTACATTTCACAGGAACATGTGCATTTAATTGAAGGTCTTGATAAGCACCCAATAACTATTTCAGATCATGCACCAATAACTAAAATAAAAACACAGTGTACTGAAATAAAAACGAGACACTGGTGCTTTCCCACCTATCTGCTAAAAAGAGAGGAATTTAAGGAATGGGCAGTGGAAATTACTTAGGAGCCATTACAGAAGATAGAAGTTTCTTCTGAAAATATAGCTAGAGAGTGGGATAACATTTAAGCGGAGTTTAAAAATAGGGTGGAAATAAAATAAAGGTTAATAAGCAAGATTTATATTGAGGGAGTGACAAATGAAGTATTGCAAAACGGGGAATCTCATAGAACAAGAGGAGGAGCAACTGCAGAATGCTAAACAGAAAATAAGGGATTACCTTGATAATATGCATAAGTTTAGACAGACTGCTGTCAAGCAACTGTTTTTTTTTTTTATAACAACTCTAGAGCATCAAAACTTTTAGCACAACAACTCGGGCAACAGAAAGCGAAAGGGCTGTCACCAAGCTTAGGGAGCTTATAACAAAGGAAGATAACAACAGATCCTGTAGATGTATTAGAAATATTGAGGGAATTCTGTATAAAGCAGAGAAATGTAGAAATCAAGAAAAGGTACAAATGGAAATATTTATGAAAGAATTAAATATGCCAAGTTAGAGGTAGAGGAGGTTCAATTACTAACAAGACTGGAGGAGATGAGACAAAAATGGTGATGTTATGAGCAGGCAATGGAAGCATTTGCATTCCCTGATAAAACTGTAAGGTTGATAAGGAGGATATCTGAGGGATTGGAGGTGAAAATTAAAGTGGGTGGGGTCCTCTGATAATCTCTGCTTGAGAAGAGGAGCCAGGGCAGGGATATCTTTTCTCCCTTTTATCTAGATTACATTTAGAACTATTGGCAAAGAAAATATGGGACTCAGAAATTCAAGGATATAATTGGCATAGTAGTCAAGAAAAGGTGTCACTATTTGCAGATGATATTATTTTATACCTGACAAAACCAGAAAGGGACATTACAGTGTTGTGGAACATACTGAGACAGTTTCAAATCTTTTTGTGACACAAAATTAATGAAGTTAAAATAAAGCCAATAGTGGTAAATTATGTACCCACACACAAATTGGTTCAGCAATATCCATAGTTATGTGGTCACGATAAATTGAAGTATTTAGGAGTATGGATTAAAAATTATTCTGGTGTGGCAGGTAAGGATAAGTGGGAAGAGACTAAACAAAAATACAAAAATCTGAGAAAATGGAAGCTCTGTTATATGGATATCGACAGTAAGATACAAGCAATTAAAATGTTTTTAGTCCCTTTAGTCTTATGCACAGGTCAGGTATATTTGTATCAACAAGAGGAGAAGTTATGGATAGCAATTAATAAAGAGCTGAAGGATTTTATCTGGGAGGTGAAGATGGCAAGAGTCAAGTGGGATAAACTTATTCTGCCAATAGAACAGGACAGATTGGGATTACCCAATTTGAGGGGGGTACTTTAGAGCAACACAGTTAAGGCTGTTACACACAGCATAAGCAGAAAACTATAATTAAAGTGGAAAGAGATGATGAAACGGGGAAGCTCAAGAAACAAGGAGAGACTGGGATTTTGGATGCAGACATTTAAGGAGAATAACAATAATCATACAGAATATTATATTCATAAAGTAGTAGAAAGTATTCTAATAACTAAGCCAACATGGGAATGGAGAAATGAAATTTTTCCAATAGGGATGACTGCAATTAGGGATACAGATAATAGGCAAGAGAGGGCTGGAATTTATTGGAGAAACCTGGCAAAGGAACCAAGGTACTGGGAGCAAATAACTAGAGAGAGAAAGCTAACAGAATGGGAAGACACCAAGAACTTTTTTGGACCACAAGTTAGAGATTGCATTCCCTATCAAGGATTGATATCAGAGTACAGACAAAGAGAAACAAATAGGGTGGTCCTAATGAAAGACCAGGACTGGTAGAGTTTTTATGAGAATCTAGAACAGAAGTTGCCATTAAGAGAGGAATAACTAGTACAGCATAAAAATATTGCAAGATAACTATAAAAATAAATCAAAGGAGGTTAGTAAGGATTGGGAGGGATAAGCAGATTCACAAAGAAACAATGGGGGATATATGTATGTCTCCCCAGTACACAGCAAGGTCTAGAAGATTTACAAACTTTTCATACATAGGTATTTTTATATCTCAAGTAGACTCCAAAGAATTTTTTGCTCAGGTAAACAGCAAATATTGGAGGTATGAGGGGAAAAGTGGTAACTGGGAAGATATTCTCCGGGAGCGTAATGAGTTGGCAGACTTTAAAGATTCCCTGAAGACTGCTCTGTCAGATATACTGGTTGAGCAAACTGGTGCAACTAAGGAAATTCTTTTTTGAGCTATGATACAGAATTGGAATTGGCTACACATAACGCCTTGCTGAGTTTAATTATGATGGCTGCCAAAAAAGCAATTACTAGAAAATGGATAAAGTCTAAACTGACTTTACTAGAAGTAGTGAAGATAGCAGCAGAAATAAGACTGGAATTGGGATCTCTAGAAAAGGCTAGTATCAAATTACATAGGAAAAACGGGAATTGTGGGATCAATACATGCAGAGGAAGAATGAGCTTTATAAGAAGGCAGGGTTTGAATGAGCTATGTAACGGATGACTGACAATGACTGGATATGTTGTAAGTGACGTATAACGTTTGCAACTATAGCTGTGTCGACATGGTTTGTAATGTATAATGTTTACAACTGAGATTGTCTCAGTATTGTTTATTTTCATTTATATAAATGTAAAATTGTCTATGTTATACATAATAATTTAATAAAAAATGTTTTTTTTTTAAAAGCTGGATGTGCCATTGCTTTTGAATATGCTATGGCTACAGGATCTGTCAATCACAGACAGAAACCACATGGTAAGAGTTGCGGGAGCTAGGTCCAACTCTAAACCGGTTATAACTGGCATTCCCCAGGGCTCAGTCCTAGGACCCCTCCTGTTCAGTATATACTTCTCAGAGGTACAGGCAAGCACAGGAGGACTATGGCTGACCAAGTTCACAGACGACTGTAAACTAGGGGCTATAACTGACTCTCCGGTTGACACAGACATCCTCCAAAAGGGTTTCACTTAGACAAGACACCTGGTGTCAAAACCATGGCCTCAAGCTAAATGCCAAAAAGTGCATAGTCATCTCCTTTGGAAAAAACAAAGTACCCATAAACTACCACATAGGTGGTAGTCCCCTAAATACGGAAGACGTAATAAGGGATCTGGGGACCCAAGTAGACAGTAACCTCTCCTTTGATAATCACATTACTTTCTATGTGGCCCACCTAATCACAAAAGAGTTTGCATCCAGATCGAAAGAGGTCATTGGGCTCCTCTATGCATCACTCATCAGACCCATCATAGAGTACAATGCCCCATTTGGGATGTACCTTACAAGACACCTGCAACAACTGGAAAGACCACAGAGTACCTCATCAAGAGGATCACTGGCCTCAAGTAGATGCCCTATGCAGCTCGACTGAAGAAACTCCAGCTGTACTCGGTTGCATACCGCCTACGCAGACGCGATCTCTGCCTGACATACTAGGCCATGTCCAACCCAGAACTGATGGACATGCTCCACCTAAAGAAAACCATATCCACTTGAGCCACACGCTCCAGGGATCTAAACCTCACCACAACAATAAATAGGATGTACTGGAGGGATAGATTCCTGTCCCAGAGACTTCCCATGCTCTGGAACAAGATTCCAATCTACATTAGGCAGAGCTCCTCGCTAACCCTCTTCAAGAGAAACTTTGACGAGTGGATGGGAAACAGAATGTTTACCCCAGGGATCACTTCAATGGCTCTGCTGGACAAAGGCACAGGGAACTAATCTAAGGGGGTGGCAAAAGCCAACACATTCCGGCTAGGCTTATAAATGCCTTCGGGCAGATAGCCTAGTACCTACCTATGAACCTATGAACATGCGTCTCCTCATTTACCATTCATCCAGTTCTATGATGCTCCTTCAGAAGTTCACTAACTTTCTTTTCTCTTGGAAGCTCATATTCCTGAAATGATTTACCAGAGTAAATGAATTATTTTGCATTACAAAAGGATTCCCTTTCATTCAGGTGGTTTCCACTGTTAACCATTCATCTGGGCAAACCTCAATTTGGTCTTCCAATTTAGTATCAAAATCAATGACACAGTAGTGGAACCTGTCACTTGGTCTGCTCACTCTCAAACATTTAATTCTTGGTTGACCTCCCATGTGTTTAGTGTAATGAAGGAAGCTTGGTCCAGTTGCCCCAGACATTTTTAAACTTGCACTTCTCTCCCAACTCTATGACAATAGTGCCACTAGTCTGGATGAGTTGGTTTGGGGTTACAACCAAGATGATAACAGTGCTACTAGTCTGGATGAGTGGGTTTGGGGTTACAAGCAAACTCTATCATCTCTAGCTGATGTCACGGCTCCAACCTACATACAGCCATTTCATCTAGTTCCTTGAGTTGGCTTTGAGGTATGCAAATTTGGAAGGACTGGCCAAAAAAAAAAGAATGCAAGTGGTGATGATGTGGTCTACTTGAAGGTACGCTTGCCATGGATAATCAATTAGTCACTGATCAGGAACTGATCACCCAGAAGAATTCTGAATGCTTGTTCCAGGAGCTCTCTGCATTATCAAACCAAATAACAACACTGTACCATGTGGTGGGCAAACTGTGCAGTCCAGATAGTCTTGCCAGTGAAGTAATTATCTACCACAAAACATAATTTAAATCCTCTCTTTTTGTGTTGCCAAGTTTACTCTCATTAGATCATGCATCGCGCGAAGCACTAACCAAGGCTATTGCAGTAGCTGACAAAGATGAACCTGTTGCTTGGCTGGTGTGAGTTCTGGATTACTGATTACTATAATTTTATGTCCATTGTTTCCAGCATATCTGCTGCCACTTGTCCACTGGATCCATGTATTACCAAGCTTGCCTTTGTTTGCCTGGAGATAGATCTTGGACACCGTCCTATAACAGATCATCTTTGATTTTTTTAAGGATAGAGTTTTTTCCATCCCAATCAAAGGAAGCTTTGATTATAACCTGAATAACTACTAAACTGTCTTAAACCTTCCAATTGTTAGAAGGGTTCCACAGAAAGTAGTATATCCTCAAATAAAATCATATTTCAGAGATAAAAACAACAATACATTCAAATCTGTTTTTTTGTGAAAGACATGGTGCTGACAGACAGCTCTTATGAGGGTTTTTAATGGTTTCCTTATGAATGAAAATCACTACTCTGTTCTGGTCCTATTCGATCTCTTGTTACCATCTGATATGGAGGACCATTATTTTTTATAATCAACTGAAGCAAGTGACTGTATAGCTTTTTCAACACAGACATCAATCACTTTCTGTACATACTCAGATCTCCATCACTATGCTATGCTCCCACCAGGATAAAGCAATTCCAACCGAATACCTTAATAATACAAAAAGATATGGAAAAATATTCTATCATTAGGATACCACATCTGCTAAACTTCCTATACCTCAAACAAGCTCCACAAAAACTAATTAATAGCCAACTATAAACTATCCACCGATTCCTTGGTCTACATCCAGCTTTCATCCTAAAGATTTATTACCCTGGAGGTGATTTTCTTTGTAATTCTTTATACCTCAAGCTGAATACTAACAGTACTTAACCAGCTCTCTGTTAAAAACTGAATACTGTGTTACATAAAAAAAAAATTTCTACTGTTTTCATCATTCACATAACTTTACTTTGCTTACCTTTAACAAAACAAACAATAAAGGAAAAATAAGAAAGTGACCTAATGTTATATTACAAGTCAGTATTCATTGATATGATTAGCATTATGGTGAACCATATTTTAGATACAACAAAGTTTTATATTTTTGTATACACCTTCCCACAGGTTATCACAAGTATTACTCTTCCAAACTGTTATTCAGTAGAATGCTTAATACTTCATCATATACTAGTTATTACTCGGCTTAAAACTGTCCTACAGTCCTTTCATTGGTTCCATTTCACTGCGTGCATTTACCTTCATCCTATAGTTTGCTACTTCCAAATCATTAAAGGCCAGCCTATGTTGCAGCAGAAATAATTAAATAGCATTCGATAAAAAGAAAAAAAATAACTACCCTCTAAGAATTAGAGGCATTAAATACACATGGATTCCTATTTCTAACTCTCACATGATTTACCCGGATAAATAACAGTTTTAATAATTGTGTATTTTAAATATCTTTAGATAAAAATAATTAACACAAATAAACTTGTTTTTCTCCATACAAGCTTACTAAATGAAAGCACATGTGTCCTACATCTGATCTGAACTGGAAAAAAAGAAACAGCAAATATGTTAGAGGGAATCCATCCTGTTGCATACTTGTTCCAAACTATTATTTGATAGCATAGTTAATACTTCATCATACTCTAAATGAAACTCAAAATATATATTCTATTATGGATAACCCCACTACATGTTTGAACATTCAAATTACCTTGAATTATATAAAGAAGTTATGTACTCACCACAACATTTTATGTTTGTTGTCTATCTCACCCTTCATTCTTACATGTGGGATCGAAGCCGATCCTCGGCACAGACTCGGACGATTACAGAAGCTCGAAGTCTCTAAGTTGGCTCGTGGCAAGGTAGGTATCCCATCATGCAGTGGTATCAGTCCTCAGATCTTGTTTGCTGCTGACTATAATAGAAAATAGTTATAACTGTACCCTCAGGTAAAGGAGAAACAATAGTGAAAGGTCTCCAACATAAAGGAAAGAGCAAAAATTTTCCTACCAGGTCCTCTAGGATTATTTGGACGGGGGTAGGTGGGTGGGTTCGTAAGAATGAAGGGCGAGATGGACAACAAACATAGAATGTTATGGTGAATACATAACTTCTTTATGTTATGTTGTCCTATCTCGCCTTCATTCTTACATGTGGGATAGCGTCCCTAGCACCTTTTTCTTGGGTGGCTCATGGGAATACACTCTTGTGCACTGTGGAACCAATGGAAGCTCTGTCCCTGGAGGCCAAATCAACTTTGTAATGAGTGATAAAAGTATGTGAGCTTGCCCAAGTCGTGGCTGGACAAATACTGTCCATGGAAATTCTGGGTTGAAAAGCAGTGGATGTTGCTACTGACCTGGTTGAGTGACCTCTAACTTTGAAGGGGAGTTCCTTGTTACTGGAGTAGTACATAAAAGTTATGCAATTAGATAATGTGATTTTAGAGAAGGCATACCCTTTTTTGCCTCCGAAAAGGATATGAACAACTGATCTGACTTCTTGAATTCTTTAGTTCTGTGGAGATAGAACCTAGGTTGTCTATGCACATCAAGCTGGTCAAGTCTGTATTCTGCCTTGTTGGTATGGTTAGGGAAAAACACTGGAAACTCAATAGACTGGTTAATAATAGATTGAGAGCAAACCTTAGGAACAAAGGATGGGTTAGTTTGAAGCAAAACCCTTTCTTTATGGAAAATCAAATAGGGCGGTTTGACTGAAAGCACATGTAGCTCTGAAACTCTAAGCTGAGGTTATAGCTACCAGAAAATGTGTTTTTAGATCGCATATGGAAGAAGGTTCAAAGGGTGGTGAGGTTAACTACGACAGGATAAAGTTTAAGTCTCAAGGAAGGACAGATTCTTTAAATGGAGGCCTCATTAAGGAAGTGCCTTTCAAAAATGCTTTACACAGTCTATGTGCCATCAAGTTATATGCTGTCCTAAGTGGAAATTGGAGATAGCTGCTAGCTGGACATTAACTGTAGCAGCGGCTGAGCCTTGTTGGAAAAGTTCCGAAAGGAAATCCAAATGTCTATGTTTCTGGTTTGCATCCAGAAAGGAAATCTTTTCCATTTACTAGCATACAGTTTTCTGGTAGAAACCTTATGAGAGGATATCAAAATGTGTTTTACAGCTGGAGTGAAATCCTGAAGCCTGACTAAAGTTGGAAGTGGAACAGCCAAGCTGTCAAGTTGAGGGTGTGGAGAGAAGGATGAAGCGTTCCTGACATATGTGTCAGCAGGTCTGGAACTGGGTCCAGAATCCATGGATCCTCCAGTAGATGAGGCCCAAAAAAGGGGAACCAAATGTGACAAGGCCAATATGAGCAATGAGAATCATCCTGCTTCCCAAATATTTTGCTTTCTGAATGACTTTTGATATGAGGGGAAACGGGGGAAAGCATAAAGAAGTCCCAAGGGCCAATTGTGAACAAGTGCGTCTCTCAGTGTCTACCCCGGAGGGGGATTAGGGCAAAGTAGCTGCTGTATTTGGTGTTCATAGGAGTGGCAAAAAGACTGCAGCAAGGCTGGCACATTTGCGGAAGATCTCTTCCACTATGCTCTGATTTAGAGACCACTCATGAGGCATCAATATTGCCCTGCTGAGCTTGTCGGATATCACACTGAACTTCCCCAGGATGTGCATTGCTGCTAGAAAGCACTGGGAAGAGATTGCCCACTGCCAAACCCTCAGAGTCTCTCGACAAAATAGCAAACCCTCAGAGCCTCTCGACAAAGTGGGTATGACCTGTTTGTTTATAAACCATACTACTGACATATTGTCTGACGGGACTGCAATCGTCCCTACAGAAAGAGAGTTGTGGAGTGCTTGCAGTGCCAGTAGTACTACTCTCATCTCTAGAACACTGATGTGCAAATGGGCCTCGTGTTCTTGCCAAATGCCTTGGACGGTCTTTCCCAGGTAATGCCCCCCCCAATCTGGGAAGCATCTGTGGTCACAGTAGCAACAGGTTGATGTGGAACGAATGGTCTCCCGATGGTTAACTCGTTGGATTGAATCCATCAATGAAGATCCTTCTTGCAAGTTTCTGTTATGAATAGGTGAGCTAGAGGAAGTTCCTGAAGTGACCATGGGAGAATAGTAACTACTGTAGAATTCTCATATGCATACTGGCTAAGGGAATAAGGGTTATGGTTGAGGCCATTGTTCCCAGTAGTTTGAGCACTATCTTTGCCTTGACCTTGTGTTTGGGAAGAAGAAGCAATATCTGTTGTTTGAGATTCACAATTCTGTCGGCGGGAAGGCGAGCCATCATCGAAATGGTGTCCATTTCTGTGCCTATAAAGGTAATATGCTGACATGGCAACAAGGCAGATTTTTGCAAGTTTACTGCAATGCCCAGCTGAGCACAAATTTGTAGGGTCATGTCTCTGGCCTGTTGACGTAGATGTTTAGTGGTAGCAGTTAGGAGCCAGTCGCCCAGGTACAAAAACACTCAGAATCCAAGAAGTCTCAAGTGAGCCATTACTACTGCCATGCATTTGGTGAACACTTTGGGGGCTGTAGTGAGACCAAAGGGCAGAGCATGAAACTGATGGTGACTGGCTCCCAGCGGGAAGCTTAAGTGACTCCTCGATGCTCTGCCCATTTTTATGTGGTAGTACGCATCTTGGAGGTCTATCGAGCACATCCAATTGTCTTTCAATAAAAGGGGAATGTATCGACTGCAGTGTCACCCTTCGGAACTTGGACTTCTTGACTGATTCGTTTAGTTTGCTGAGATCCAATATGGGCCTCCAATCCCCTGTTCTTTTTGGTATTAGAAAGAATCTCGAGTAAGTTTCGAATCCTATTTGGTCTGCGAGGACAGCTTGGATGACTCTTTTGTTTAGCAATTTTTGGATTTCTATGGTTGCTTGATCCCTAAGATTAGGTGGAACATCTGGGATTTTTCTGGCTCGAGGAGGGGGGTAGGAAAAGGGCATGGAGTATCCTCTGGATATTGTCTTTTGTAATGTTGTGCAAGGCTTCTGGGTACAAAGATAAACGTCCCCCGACTGGCTCCAGAGTAGCACAGTCAGGACTCCTTTCAGGAGCGCTGATAGGGACATCCGCAAAAGGAATCTCAGTTGCCCTGGTTTTGCAGCCCCCCTCTGCCTCTAGGATGGCATCTACCATTATTTTCTCCCCCTCTGCCCCAGGGGAAGGAATCACCTCGTGCGTCTGGGATTTTTTGAACCACATCTTACCGCCTTTCTGCCCTTTAGGGTAGGGTCTTGAAGGAACGGAAAAATGTACTCCAACGGCAGAGAGAGTTTTCCCTTCCTGCTTGCATCTGGTGAGTGTATCCTTAACTTTTGGTCCAAAAAGTGAGGAACCGTCAAAAGGGGCATTAGTGAAGGTAGACTTAAAGGGTTCTGCAAAGTTACACAAGCGCATCCAGGAGTGTCTCCTCAGGGAAACTCCTGAACCCACTGCCCTACTTGCTCCATCTGCTGCGTATGATATCAGTCTCAGAGGAGTTCACTATGGAGTTTAAGGTGGATAACTGAGTGGTAAGCTTTTCTGGTACCCCCGCAGTTGAAGTACCTTGTAGAGTATCTCCTAGTTTCTTTAGGAGAGCTCTCTGAAGCCTTGTAAAATGGGTAAGATAATTCAGCGATCTAAGGGTAAAAGCCGCAGAAGAAAAAACACGCTTCCCATATCTGTCCATTGTTCGAGATGCTTTGTTTGGCAGATGGCCAAATGAGGATCTCTGCAAGCTCCTTCTTGGTGGCAGCTGCCACCACCATAGCATCTACCGGCACACCTTTAGTCAAGAAATCTTTTTCCTTTGGGGCTGAAAAAAAGAAGTTATGTACCTACCATAACGTTCGATGTTTGTAGTCCATCTCACCCTTCATTCTTACTCTTAGGATCGGAGCCAAATCTCGGCTCCAACTCGGCCATACTCTAGCTCGAAAACTTCTGGTTGGCTCGTGGCTAGGAGGTATCCCATGATGCATCACTAACAACCCAGATCTTGTTTGCTGCAAGGAGAAACATACAGAGACAAAGAACAAACCAAGTCAAAAGGACTAACATAACCAAACAGGAGACACTCTACCCCCAGATCCTCAAGGAGGGGGCAGGAGGGTGGGGTTTGTAAGAATGAAGGGTGAGATGGACTACAAACATCGAACGTTATGGTAGGTACATAACTTCTTTATGTTCTGTAGTCCTATCTTGTCTTCATTCTTACTCTTGGGACAGCGTCCTTAGCACCTTCATCTTGGGTGACTCATTGGAAAATGCTCCTGAGTACTGTGGAACCAAAGGAAGACCTGTTCCTGGAAGCCATATCCAATTTGTAGTGAGTAATGAATGTATGAGGTGAAGCCCATGTTGCTGCAGCACAAATGTTGTCTATCGGAATTTTAGCCTAAAAAGCTACCAAGGTAGATACAGACCTGGTAGAATGAGCTTTCACCTTGAAGGGAAGATCTTTGCCACTGGATGAACAGACAAAGGAAATGCAGCTGGAAATCCAGTGAGATAATGTGACTTTAGAAACTGGAAGGCCCTTCCTAGTATCTGAAAAGGAAACAAACAATTGATATGATCTTCTGAAATCTGTAGTTCTGACCAGATAAAAACGCAATTGTCTATGCACATCCAGTTGGTGAAATTTGTACTCTGCCTTGTTCGAAAAATTAGGGAAGAAAACAGGCAATTCAATGGACTGATTCATATTGGTTTGAGAAGAAACCTTAGGAATAAAGGAAGGGTTTGTCCGTAAGGAGACCCTATCTCTGTGAAACACGAAATAAGGGGGCTTAATGGAAAGAGCTTGCAGTTTAGAGACCCTTCTTGCAGAAGTGATAGCCACTAAAAATATAGTTTTCCAAGATAATAACTTAAGGTCACATGTTGCTGAGGGTTTGAAAGGACTTGACGCAAGTCTATGGAAAACAAAGTTCAAATCCCATGGCGCCACTGGATCCATGACTGGGGGTCTTAACCAGGTGGTCCCTTTAAAAGGAAAGCTCTACACAGTCTATAAGCCATAAGATTAGGTTCATTAGCCAAATGAAAGGTGGAAATAGCTGCCAGTTGAACTTTAATAGTGGCAGCTGCTGAACCTTGGTGGAACAACTGAGAAAGGAAGTCTAAAATGGCAGAAATGGGAGCTGTATAAGGATCAAGGTTTCTCTCACGGGCCCAAAAGGAGAATCTTTTCCATTTACTGGTATAAATCTTTCTGGTAGAAGGTTTCTGAGAGGATGTCAGAATGTGTACAACCTCAGGAGAAAAGTCATGAAGCCTGACTAGGGATGGAATTGGAACAGCCAAGCTGTCAAACTGAGGCTGTGGAGAGAGGGATGGAACACCCCTGACATGTGCGTCAGCAAATCTGGCACTGGGTCCAGAGTCCACTGTTCACCCATTAGATGAGGTCTGAGAAAGGGGAACCAAATCTGTCAAGGACAGTAAGGAGCAATTAGGATCATTTTGCTTCCCAAGGATATTGCTTTCTGAATTGCCTTCGATATGAGGGGGAATGGAGGGAAAGCATACAGAAGTCCCATGGGCCAATCGTGAACGAGTGTATCTCTGGGTGTTTCCCCTTCTGGGGGAATCAGGGTGAAGTAGTTGCTGCATTTGGTATTGAGAGGGGTGGCAAACAGATCGCAGCAAGGCTGACCCCATTTGCTAAAAATTTGTAACGCAATGTATGTGTTCAGAGACCACTCATGAGGCATCAGAATAGCCCTGCTGAGCCTGTCGGCTATCACGTTGGATTTCCCTGGGATGTGCTTTGCAACCAGAAAGTGCTGGGAAGATACTAGCCACTCCCACACTCAAAGGGCTTCTCTGCAGAGGGGGTAAGATTTGGTCCTGCCTTGTTTATTTATGTACCACACCACCGACATATTGTCCGAGTGGATCACAATCGTCCCTAGAGGGAGAAAGCTGTGAAGTGCTTGCAACACCAGAAGCACTGCTCTCATCTCCAAGACGTTGATAAGCAAATGAGCTTCGTGTTCCTGCCATGTGCCTTGGACTGTCCTCTCTAGATAATGCCCCTCCCATCTGGGTGGCATCTGTGGTCATGGTGGCAACGGAGGGGGGGGCAAACGGTCTGCCTGAGTTTAGATTACTGGTCTGGGTTCACCAGCGAAGATCCTGTTTGCACAAATCTGTTATCAGGATAGGGTGAGACAGAGGTAGATACTGCAGTGACCACTGGGCAAAATATAACCACTGCAGGACCCTCATGTGCAGTCTGGTTAATGGAACTAATGTTATTGTCGAAGCCATTGTCCCCAACAACTTGAGCACCATCTTTGCTTTCCTTAGAGGAAGTAAGCTCAAAACTTGTGCCCTGAGGTTCTGAATTCTTTCTATGGGAAGATAAGCCCTCATTGAGATGGTGTTTATTTCGGTGCCAATAAAATTCACATGCTGAGAGGGTGATAATGTAGATTTTTGCCAATTTACTGTAATCCCTAACTGCAGGGCAAGTTGAAATAGTAACGTCCCTGGCCTGTAACAGTAGACGCCTGGTAGTGGCAGTCAGGAGCCAGTCATCCAGGTATGGAAACACTTGGAATCTCTGACGTCTCAAGTGAGCCGTGACCACTGCCATGCATTTGGTGAACACCCTGGGGGCTGTGGTGAGACCAAAGGGCAGGGAGCAAAACTGATAATGACTGGCTCCCATCTGGAAGTGTAAGTGACTCCTTGATGCTCTGTCCATTTTGATATGGTAGTATGCATCTTGGAGGTCTATGGAGCATATCCAAATGTCTTTCCTTAACAATGGGAATATCGTCTGTAAGGTGACTATTTGGAATTTGGACTTCTGTACAGATTCATTCAATTTGCTGAGATTCAAGATGGGTCTCAAGTCCCCTGTTCTTTTTAGCACCAAAAAGAATCTGGAGTAAGTCCCTAATCCTACTTAGTCTGCAGGGACGGGTTGGATGACTCTTTACAAGCAACTTTTGGATTTCTAGAGTTGCTGAATCTCTGTGACTGGGTGGCACATCTGGAATTCGTCTGGTCCGAGAGGGTGGAGAAGAGAAGGGAATATGGTAACCTCTGGTAATTATCTTTAATACCCTCTTCTCTTGAGTGATATCGTGCCAGGCATCTGGGTATAAAGAAATACGACCCCCGACTGGCTCCAGAGATGTGCAGTCAGGCCTCCTTTCAGGAGCGCTGATAGGGACAACCACGAAAGGAATCACGGTCTCCCTGGTTCTGCGGGCCTCCTCTACTCCTAGGGCAGCATCTACCATTATTTAACCTTCTGAGATACCGCATCAGCCACGTTATCCTGCAGAGTATCTCCCAGCTCTTTTAGGAGATCTCTCTGGAGCCTTGTGAAATGAGACAGGTAGTTCAATGATCTAAGTGCAAATGCCGCTGAAGAAAAGACATGCTTCCAGTACCTATCCATCATTCGAGACTCCTTGTTCGGTGGATGGACAGTGGAGGAAGTTTCGGAAAGTTCCTTTTTGGTGGCTGCTGCCATCACCATGGCATCTACTGGAACCCCCTTAGTAAGAAAGTCCTTGTCCTGGGGTGCTGACAAATATTTATTTGGTCTTCTAGGAACCAGCTCCACAGAATCAGGAGATTCCCACACCTTTTGACTCACTAGATCCAGTAGCTCGTCAAAAGGTGGAGACACCCAAGAGGTGGAGGGTTGATACCCGAAAGCTTTCAGGTACACAGACTCCTCATCAGAAGGAGCTGTGGTGGGCCAGCTGCCTCTCTGTTTCAGGATCTCAAGGATATCTGTGAATGAGATATCATCAGAGGATGACATAAGGGACACTTCTGACTCCTCAAGGTCAGTGTCTGATGTAATAGACTCATCAGGGGAGTCAACATGTTTCCTCTTACAAGTTTTCTTCCTAGGTGGCTCCTCGGAAGACTGGGGACCACTCATGGAGGTTTCCTGAGGCTGTGAGTCTCTGCTGTGTTGGGAGAGAGAGGGAGCAGAGACTGAAGTCGGCGCTTTAGGGGGAAGAGTGTCGGTACCTGTGGTTGAAAGACCTGGACAGCACACTCCTCATCACCTTGAAGGCCGATCCTCCCGGCTCCAAGGATGCCCTCTGCTCCGAAGATGCAGAGGCACTCCCTGGCGCCGAGGAGATGGGCTTTGAGGCAGATGTGGGGGTCCAAGCTGCCTCGCGCCAAAGCACCGAAGTTCGATTTGAAGCATCCCCCTCTGGCCTGACTGGAGAACTGAGGACCCTAGACCCCACAAACGGCACCGAAAGGGTCGGAGTGGATATCGGAACTGAGAGACCAACTAAGGTAGCTGTAATCGACCTTTCCACAACCCAAGGCACCGACAACTCTGGCTCCAAAGGCTCAGAGAAGCTCGGTGGAGGAACATCGACAGGGTGTGAGGGCATATTAGGCTCCGGAGCCAACTGGGATGGAGATAAAAGTAAATTTGCCAGCACCGAAGTCTGAAGCAGTCTATGCACCACTCTCTCGACGTCCTCATCAGAAAGGCTCCTAGAGGACCTGGAAGATAGAGTGAGGGACCTAGATCGCTGGAATATAGGCAACCTAAGAGTCAGGGAAACTGGCCGGAGTTCAGCTGACCGGCTCCGAGATGCAGTATCAGTTATCGGCTCCGAAGCTCCTGGAGCCAAAATTGATGGATCCACAATGGAAACCTCTGTCGGCACAGAGACCAGTGGAGCCAAAGAGGATGAAGTCACTTTCATAATTTTGTCTGGCATCTCCGATGACAAAGAATGGGTGGAAGACCGCCTTTTTGTAGCTTTTGGTTTGTCTTTCTTAGAAGAGGAAAGAGATTTAGAGCTGGAGGATGAAAATGTCAATTCCTCCTCAAAGGAATGTTTCAATAGTCCTTTCAAAATAAGTTTGTTCTTTCTCTCCTGAAGAACACGGGGACTAAATGCATGACAAAACAGGCAAAACTCTTGGAGGTGAATAGCCCCCAAACAATACAAACACAAATTGTGCCCATCCATTAAGGACATTTTCTGGGCAAATTTAGTACACTTTTTGAAGCCCGAAGGCTTGTGGTCCTTAGTATCTTTGGACATAGTGTAATAACCAGTAAGACAAAGCAGAACAACTGTATTCAAGCAGATAGAAAATCACCGTACAGACAAATAGGCAAACAGAGGACTAGGCCTCTGACTTAAATGGGCCTAGCCCTAAGAGGAGAAAAGGAGAAAAACCGAGGACTAGGTCCTCTAATTTAAACGGGCCTAGCCCAGGCAGAGACAAAGAATAGAACCGAGGACTAGGTCCTCTAATTTAAACGGGCCTAGCCCAGGGAGGGACAAAAAACAGAACAGAGGACTAGGTCTTTTAACTTAAACGGGCCTAGCTCAAGGGGAAAAGAAAAAGTTAACAGAAACAAGCAGCACAAGGGAAGCAATGCAGGGACACAATAGGCCAACGGAAGAATGGCCAATCAACGTACAAACAGTACACACAGTAACGATCCAGCAAAATAGTCTAAAACAGACACGGAGTGCAAAAAACACACTAAACTACTGAAAAAATTGGTTATAGCCAACAATAAACTAGTCAAAGATACTGAAAATTTTTACTTAGCCATGGCCAAGAAGAATCACGTCTGAGCTGAACGAGCGGCAAACGAGATCTGGGTTGTGTTAGTGATGCATCATGGGATACCTCCTAGCCACGAGCCAACCAGAAATTTTTGAGCTAGAGTATGGTCGAGTTGGAGTTGAGATTCGGCTCCAATCCCAAGAGCAGGAAATAAAGGGGAGATAGGACTACAGAACATAACTTGTTTGGCCTCCTAGGGACTGGCTCCATCATGTCAGGTGATTCTCACGCCTTTCGAATGACCAAGTCCATGAGCTCGTCGAAAGGCGGAGACACCCAAGAGGCTGAAGGTTGAGATCCGAAAGCCTTCAGATACACCGACGCCTCATCAGAAGCTGTGATGGTAGTCCAGCCGCCTCTCTGTTTTAGGATCTCAAGGATATCTGCAAAGGAGATATCATCAGAAGATGACCGTGGGGGACACTTCTGACTCCTCGAGGTCAGTGTCAGAGGTGACAGACTCACCACGGGAGCCTACATGCTTCCTCTTATATGTTTTCTTCTGAGGGGGCTCCTCAGAAGGGTATTCTGGGGAGGTCTCGGAAGAATGGGGACCACCCAGAGGATGTTCCTGAGGCTGCGGATCTCTGCTGTCCTGTGGATAGGGTGGTGCCAAGAAAGAAGCCAGTGCTTTTGGGGGAAGAACATCAGCATCCTTGCGTAGAGCTGTAGATTTGGCCAGCATGCTCCTCATCAGCTCAAAGGCAGACTTCCACAGTTCCGAGGATACCACTGGTTCCGAAGAAGCACATGTAGCCTCCGGTTCCACAGAGATTGGCTCTGAAGCCGATGTAGGAGCCAAGCTCAGTCAAGCCAACGTACAGAGAGGTAGACTCTGAACAGAAGAGGCTTGGGTCCAAGAATCTCCCTCAGGGATGACCAGTGAACTATGGCTCCTAGACACTATGGATGGCACAGAGAGTGTCGGAGGAGATATCGATTACTGTAAGACCTCATGGGGTGCCAGAGCTGAAGGTTCTACTGCAAGCGGTACTGGATATTCTGGCTCCGATAGACCAGAATGGCTCGGTGGAGGAACAGTAGTGGATGTCAGATTTGGCCGGCTCCGAAGCCAGTTGGGCAGGAGCTGAGATCAAATTTTCCAGCCGCGGCGCCTTCAAGAGTCTGTGCACCACCCTCTCCACATCTTCATCCGATAGGCTCCTACAGGACCTGGAGGAAAGGGTTGGAGAGTGAGATCTTTGAAAATTAGGTGATCTCAGCGTAGGGGAGACCGGTAGAATATCTGTTGACCGGCTCCAAGCTAAAGAATCTTTTTTTCGGCTCCGAAGTTCTTGAGGCCTATATAGGCATGTCAACTGTAATAACCTCAGTCAGCTCCGAAGGCAGTGGAGCCGATGAGGTGGGAGTCTTAGTAATTTTTGGTATTTTGTCAGGAGGTCCAGATTTCTCAGAGGACACTGGAGATGGCCTTTTAACAGTCTTTTCTTTCCAGCTACAGGGAGACTTTGTAGATTGTGAGGAAGAACTACCTAAATATTCCTCAAAAGATGGTTTCAGAAGACCTTTCAAAATCAGTTTGTTTTTCCTTTCTTGAAGGACTCGAGCCAAATGAGTGACAAAAAGTACAAGTCTCTTGTAAGTGAATGGCCCCCAAACAGTAGACACATACACTATGCCCGTCCGTTATGGACATTTTTCAGAGTACATTTTTGACATTTTTTAAAACCCAAAGGTTTATGATCCTTCTCTTTCGACTCCTTAGACATAATTATCACACTGTAGCAAAGACAGAAATGCTCTACAAGGTACAAAAAGGAGGAGAAAATAACACACCACACTAAATAATAAATGCCAATGAGAGAACTAGGTCCTCTAACTTAAACGGGCCTAGCCCTGCCAAAAATGTGAAAGTAACACACCATACTATAAAAAGAAAAGGCAAGATTAATAGAGGATCTGGCCCTCTAACTTAAACAGGCCTAGCCCTTGGAAACAGTTAACTAAGTTATCTAAGTCTAGACAAACAAACACACAGGCAGAAAGCTAATACCAAACAAATGGACTAAAATATAGTAAGTCCTGCAATGTAAACACACGTTTAACAAAACTAGTAAAGAGCCGACAAAAAAGGGCTCAAGAAGAAGAAACAGCAAATTCTAAATAGAAATAATCTTAACTACCACTACGGGATACCAACAAAACAGGCCTGCGGAAAAAAATGTCGGCCAAACAGCTGACAAACCAGCGACAACTATTTAACAATACACAAGATTAACTACTATCTAAATAACTGTATTCTAACTATATTCTATCTAAAAAAGACAAGCTATATATAAAAACACAGAAGAAAAAGTTTAACTTAGCCAAGGCCAAGAAGAGCACTTCTGAACTCGTAAAGCGGAAAATGAGATCTGAGGATTGATACCACTGCATGATGGGATACCTACCTTGCCACAAGCCAACTTAGAGACTTTCAGCTTCTGTAATCGGCTCAGTCGGAGCAGAGGATCGGCTCTGAACCCACACGTAAGAACATAACATTGTAATATAAGTGCATGCACTAAAGTACAGTTGTGTTAGGAACCTACAATAATTGCAGAGCTTTGAGTATTTTCACTGTTGCAGTCATGACATCTGGTATTCTTGCCTACATGCAGTCCAACAACCAGCTTGACTTCCAAAACTCTACCATCCCTTTCATGGCTTTGTCCAACTTCCTCTCACTTGGGGCATCTGTCAATCTTACCTTGTCTGAACTATAAAACTTGTGCAAAGGTGGCAGAGCCAAGTGGACCTAGGAGAGTCACACCAGGAAGCAATGACACACCCACAAAACCCCAGTTTCTCTCTCTCTCTCTAGCTCACTCTCTCTCCAAGTTCTAGATGAGTTTAGAAGCAGGAAGGTGCATGTAAAGGGTACAGATGGAAAGTGCTGGTAAGGTATAAGGTACCCACCCAAAGCTTAGGATGGCTAAAGGAAGAGAGAGAGAGTATGCTGGGATGATGGTGGTGGTGGTAGTGGTGTGAGTTAATTAGGACTGCAACTGTGAATATACTCAAACATCAACAATTATAGTAAATTCCTAATACAGCTATGCCATGTTAATTGTACTATTCACTGTGCAGTCATGACATCAAGACTTTCACAGCTCAAGGATCCCTGGGTGACTGGCCCTGAGATGGTTGTGAAGAAATCAGACCCTGAAGGATGGCCATAATAAACTTTGCCCAGGCCCAAAATGCCAACTCTAAGTTGTAGTGTTTAGAACATGTACGGACTGATGACCGTATAGTTGCATTCAAAAGGGATTGAGTGCTTACAACCCGAAGGAAGTCCAGGATTTGAAAAAAGGTGGAAACCGAAAGCGCCCATCCTTTCTACAACTGCCAGTTTGTTTTTAAACTTAATCTTATATTAAAGTTGATTTTATGACTTGGTTTTATGATACTTGGCTTTGGTAGCAGTTCGCATCTTATTTAAACTTTGTTCGCTAGTGTTATGAACTGCTTTTGGTGGTCAAACTTCCACTGTGTTTTGAAGGAAGTCCATGGTAGCTGAAATGGTTCTAGTGAAATGAGCCTTAAAATGGCCAGGGTCACCATCCTCCACCCTCAATCTCAGCCAACCATCAGCTCATTCTAATGCCCCTGCCCTACACACTGGATCTACCAACACCTCCTAATCTTCCATGGACTTGCTCTGTCAGAGTTGGGGGCAATGAGCATCATTAGGGCATCCGAGAAACTATAGTTGTGTAAGAACTTACCATAACATTAGATGTTCTACTTTTCACTATTGTAGTATCCTTACTAAAGGGATATTTTACTGAAGATAGAATTACATCTGGCCAGCATACCAAAGCCTTAGGCCTTTCCAGGCACTAATTGTCAGACATACGTACTACATCCAAGACGTAAGGTAAATAAGTGATGTATGAGCACCTAATCCACAGAACTGAATTGCCTCAGCAGAAAAGAGCAACCCTAGAGGAACAGAGAAGAAGAACATGTGCATCCAGAAAGGGGAGAAAAAGGACATTGTGGCCACAGGTAAAAAAACAGAAAACAAGAAGGTGGAAAGGAAGGAGGGATGGAATACTGCAACAGTGAAAAGAAGGTCATCTAATGTTACAGCAAGTTCTTACACAACTGTACCGTGTACTTCCTTATCACTGTTGCAGTATGCCTTACTAAAGGGAGAATGCTAAAGCTACTGTAAAGGATGGGAGGCGGAAACAATCAAAAGGCCCTCCAAAAAAACATGAAGGATAGCCCTGGTAAAACCAGCTCTGGCCCTAGACACTTCATCTAGCTACTAGTGTTTAGTAAAAGTACGTACAGAAGACCACATAGCAGCTTCCAAAATTGACCTAGCATCCAGACCCTTGAAAAAGCACTTGAAGAGGCTACTGCGCTAGTAGAATGATTGCAAACTGAAGAAGAAAGCCACTTACCATGAAAAGAACAAAAAGAAATGGCCTTAGAAATTCAAGAGGAGATGGTTTCCTTAGAAATACCTGAACGCAATTTCTTGCCATGAAAGGAAACAAAAAAAAAATGCTCAGATTTCCTGACATATTTAGTCTTATCCAGATAATATATCACACACACACATACATATATATATATATATATATATATATATATATATATATATATATATATATATATATATATATATATATATATATATATATATATATATATATATATATATATGTGTGTGTGCGTGTGTGTGTGCATCAATATACTTACTACCAGCTTTACTTTATGACAGTGAATTAGTCTTGGGTAAGAATAAATTTCTCTAAGCCAGCATGGACCAAGTAAGACATTTAGTAAAGAACTCCTTACCGAATAGCTTGGGTTCCAAAAGAATTGTTTTAATCATGTAAAATGCGTCTCCAGGCTTTGTCAAAATGTAATCTGGATGATTGGATGGAAAACAACAAGTTCACCCTGGGTTAGTACTCTTGTCCCTTATGAACAGGGTAACATTTAAATGCTTAGCTGGCTCTGGTTGTTCATACTTAAAATATAAAGGTCTATGGGTTAGAATCCATGAAGATTGTTGTTGTGCCTTTCGGCTTTTTCCCGGTTAGGGGTTGCCACAGTGGAACTCCGGTCCGCTAATGATTGGCTGAAGATTTTTACGTGCCGAGTTATGAGCCCTGACGCACAACCTTCAACGAAGGTACACCTCTTCACGCATGTCTCCACACAGAAAATGCTTTAGCTGAGAATCGAACGGATAAGTCTTGCTGTGAATCAACAACGCTACCGCAGCACCACCACCGCATGAAGATAAACAGAATTGCAAGCTTAAATTCTGTGGGCAAGTGCGGAATTTGCATCCACGTTGATGTGCGTGCATGCCACTCATGGTCTGCCTTAAAGCAGATGGCGCTTGCACAGCTTTTTTTTTTTTTTTTTAATTATTGAAGCCATCCGATCAACCCACAGCTTTAAAAGTGGGAGGGTGTTTGCCCTCCCCCTTGTCCTATGTTTCTGGCACCATTGGACAGAGCTACAGAAGTGGGGGGAGGGCGCAAACACCACAATACAGTTGGGACGTGCTCAGAGACAGGGCGCTGAGAAGAGCGCAAACTTTACAGAATAAGAAAAAATAATTATACTAAATAAATAAATAAAATTTGCGCCCTTTATGAGGCTAGCCTGAATGGCGCCCTAGGTGGTCGCCTAGTTCGCCTATTCCTAAGGCCGGCCGTGGTCGTGAGGGCCTGGAGATCAGAGACCCTCTTGCCAGAAGTGAGTGCTGCCACCAAAAATAGTCTTCCAGGTACTGAAATACAAAGCAGAAGAAGCTGGAGGTTTAAAAGGAGACTGAATCTTTTCCAGAACAAAATTAAGGTCCAAAAAGGTGGAAAAGGCTTTCTCGGTGGTCTAATATAAAAGGTGCCTTTTTAAAATTGTTTAACTTCACATCTAGAGGAAAGTGATGGATCCAAATGAAGACGAGCAGAAATGGCTGACAAATGAGCTTTAACAGATGAATATATCAGCCCACAACTGAGTAACTCACACAGATAAGAAGCAACAGTAGGAATACCCCCCCCCCCCCCAAGAGAGGGTCCTGTTCATGCTTTGACACTAACAAGAAAATCGTTTCCACTTAGCAACACAGGATTTTTTAGTAGTGGGTTTTCTGGCAAACACTTTTGTAACACTTTTTCCTTTTAGGCAGTGAAAGTCTGATAGTGCACACAATGTGTATGGGCCTAGGTCTTTTTCTGTTTTAAAGGTTTCAAGTACTCTTGAGTGCACTCTTGCAGACTCAAAGTGTTTTCTTAGATGCCACACTAACAGATCCCCATGGTCTTACTGCTTTATTTTTACCTATTATTTTCTATTTGATTATTTTGTAGCACATATTTTACAGTTCGATTTTTATTAAGTGAACTAAGTACATAGCATAATTCAGGAATTGAACATCACACCCTCCACACTGCTTCTTCTTGGTTTGAATAACAAAATACAAATACAAATATGGTGAGCGAATGAGAGATCCCTTGTCCTGCATGAGGAGATCCATCCTGTGAGGTGAGGAAACATGGTAGGGTAAACTGTACAGTGTACTGCATTCCCTCTAGAGAAGCTGCCTGGGTCAAGCAGTTATCTAAGCAGGATGTTTATAATATCTTTTCTCCAACAATAACCAGTTACTGAAGCCATGCACTTTGTGAATGCCACTGAATTAGTAGTCAAGCCAAAGAGCAAGAAGGCAAACTGGTAGAGAGTTCCACCTGACTTGAATCTCAGAAACCTTCAATTAGAATGTGGAAGTAAATCTCCTTTAGATCCAAGGTGACTAAGTGGTCATGAGGGAGAAGGCCATGCAGTGCAAGAAGTTTGGTAGCTGCTTGTTTAATATTGACAGATGTAGAATTGGTTTTCAAGGGCTTTCTCTTCTTGGCACTAGAAAAAGTCTGGAGTAAAATGTCCCCTCTTTCCCTTCTGGTACTCTTTCTATATCATTTTGAGCTAGGAGGTCCTCTAACGAAGCTAGCACCAAGTGAGTTTGTTCCTTGAGATTTGGGGAGATTTCAGTTTCTTTAAGAAATGTGACCAAAGAAATCCCCTATTTTTACAGGAGTACAACTGGCTGGAGGACAGGAGATGGGGCTGGAAGGTGTGGAGTAGGGGTTTTAAGGGAAAGGCAGGAATACGTCTAAATGAGTCATAACTAAACCCCCTAAATGCTATGGACCTGAGGGCCACTAGGCTTACCAATTTACTTTACTCATCTTTGTTTCTGTAGGTTGCACTCTTTCCCTAGTCTGATTTACCTTTTTCTTGTTTTGGGTAAAGATGCCAGCCTTTGGAAGGTCAATTCCTGCTATACTTCGGAGGCTGGGAATGAAAATGTTGTTTTAACAGACTGCATGGTTTTCCATTTCCCTCCAGTCTTCAGAAATCCTTTTCAGCAGGAGCTCCACCTTCATTTGGTTTAGTAAGGATGGAGTCCTCAGCTAGGTGTGTCTCCTGATCTCAGTACCAGTAGCTGCAGCCCTGCGCGATGCATCTACTGCATCACATTTAAAGAATGGTTGGCAACGTGTGTACTAAGGTGGCACAGCTTAAGCCACTCCTCATTTAGGTCCCTGTCACTGATCTCCTCTATCTTATACTAAAGCTGAACTAATGCAGACTCTTGAAACTTCAGCATGTTAGTTCGATTCCAAAGTCGTCAAGCATCACACTCTCCCATCTTTTGGAACGAGAGTACTGGATGAAGATGTTCCTTTACTAGAATCAAAGGACACCACAACTGGATCGGCTAACAGGTTCTTGTACAAAAAGGTACGGGAGTCCTTTAACCTGTAGAAACAAGCTGGGAGAAGGGAATCCAACTCGCTGATGCACTGATGAACACATTTTAAGTAATTCTAAGACTGGAGGAACTGCAAGTGTCTTCACTGTAACTGACCCACTGGGCCTATGAGAACTCCTTTGCCTCTGACAAATTTTATTCATCCTGTGAATGGTGTCTCTAAAGGAAGCACCCTCTGGTGGAGAAGCAGAGGACAAGTTCTTATCAGTATCAGATTAAATGTTTGAGATGGGAGACATCTGTCTCTGAATTAGGGGTGTCTGAATCCACCTTTGGGGTAGGTTCAATTTTTCCACTTTTTGGTAGCAGCCCCTGACATTCACTGGGATTTCGAATGCAGATGGTTTGGGTTTCAAAAAACAAGAAATCCTGTCTCAGCTGGAAAAGATTCTGGGATCTAGCCCGGCTACTGGACTGTGACTAGGTATCATTCAACCTAAGTTGTGGCAAGCTTGCGATCACCTGTTTTGGTTTGCAAATCTTTGGACTCAGTAGTACTGGAGTAGCCACCTTACAGACCTCAGTCATGGTTGGCCACCTGATCCCTCTATCTGATCTTCACTACTCTCTTCATGAACAAGCAGTGTTGGAATATTGCCCTTCACTTCTCTAATAGTGCTATGAACATCAGTTGCAAACGTCCTAAAGGGAGGCCTCCTGGCCTAGGCCAACCAAAAGCACTGCAGATTTGATTCACAAAGATGTGTTCTTATCAGACAGTGTAGCAGCTTTCAAAGGGGTCATGCCAGAGGTTTCATCACTGTCAGACTCTTAGTACAGGGGCTGTGAATGCGCCTCTCCAATCTCAGTGTCTTTGGGCCTAGGAAAAACGATCAGGCTCCAAATGTCTGTTGCTGGTTTCCCTTTGCTTCTCTTATAGGTTCATAGGTAGGTACTAGGCTATTAGCCCTAGGGCCTATATAAGCCTAGCCAAAAAGGTACCCTGGCTTTCGCCACCCAAGAAAATTATTTGCCTGTGCTCCTGTCAAGCAGAGCCACAGAAGTGATCCCTGGGGTGAATTTCCTATTTCCCATCCAATCATCAAGATTTTTCTTGGTGTGCTAATGAGGAGCTCCGTTTGACATAGAGAGGTAGCCTGTTCCAGAGTATGGGAAGTCTCTGGGACAGGAATCTATCCTTCCAGCATGTTCTGTTTATTGTGGTGACAAGGTTTAGGTCCATAGAGCGTGTAGCTCAGAGGGATTGGTATTTCTTTAAGTGGAGCATGTCCAACAGCTCTGGGTTTGACACAGCTTTGCATGTTAGGCAGAGATCGCCTCTGAGTAGGCGATATGCGACGGAGTAAAGCTGGAGTTTTTCTAGATGGTCTGCATTGGGCATCTGTTTGAGGCCAGTAATCCTCTTTGTGAGGTATTTCCGTGGCCTTTCCAGTTGTTGTAGATGTCTTGTGAGGTACATACCAAAAGGGGCGTTGTACTCTATAATGGGTCTAATGAGTGATGAGTAGAGAGGAACAATGACCTCTTTTTCTGGATGAGAAATCTTTTGTGATGAGGTGAGCCACGTAGAAGGATTTCCTGACCACTGTGGCGATGTGATTATCAAAGGAGAGACTACTGTCCACCTGTGTCCCAAGGTCTCATCACACTTTTGGCGTTAAGTAGACTACCACTTATGTGTTAGCTCATGGGTACAGAGTTTTTAACAAAGGGGATGACAATACACTTTTTGGCATTGAGCTTCAGGCCATGGCTTTGACACCAGGCATCTGTCTCAGTGAGGCCCTTTTGTAGTATGTCCACATCGTTATGAGTTTTAATTACGGCTCCTAGTTTGCAGTCATCTGCAAACTTTGTTAGCCAAAGACCTTCTGTGTTAGCCTGTACTTCAAAGAAGTAGATACCAAACAGGAGAGGACCCAGGACTGAACCTTGTGGTACTCCACTTGTCATTGGTCTGAAGTTGGATTTGGAGTCTGCTACTTTCACAGTGTGGGTTCTGTCAGTGAGCCAGTTGGCAACCCATCTTGTGACATAGGGATTTATACCTAGTTTAGTGAGTTTATCTATAATTCCAGAGTGGGGGATGGTGTTGAAAGCCTTGGCAAGATCTAGATAGGCTGTGTGATAAAGCAAATACACCAAAAAAGCTTTTAAAGCATAGTAGGTGAGAGTAGAGGTATATCCAAAGCAAGAAAAGGGGGCTGGAGGGAGGTTAACCAGGACTGCAACAGTGAATACACTCGAACATTTACATTTATGGTAAGTGTACACAACTGCACTATGTTCTTCGTGTTTCACTGTTGCAGTCATTACATTTGGGTAGTTTCCCAAAGCTAAGGTTGGGAGGAGGAATTTAAATAGAATTAGGACCAGCTATAAGGCCCTGCAAGACTGCAGTGGCAAAACCAGCCCTTTATTTAGAGAAAATTGGTAAATGGTAATGCTTGGTGAAAGTATGTACAGAACTCCAGGTAGCAACTTCTAAGATGTCCCTAGTAGGGACTCCCCTGAGAAAGGCTGTAGAGGTGGACGCAGCCCTGGTTGAATGGGGTCTGATGCCCTGTGGGATAGGTTTTCCATAGTGCTTATAGCACAAATTAATGCAGTGGCCTATCCATTTTGAAATGGTTTGTTTTGAAATAGCTTTCCCCTCTGTCCCTGCAGCAAATGCCACCAGTAGTTGTTCAGATTTCCTTTGAGGTTTAGCCCTGTCCAAGTAGAATCTAAGCTGTCTGTGCACATCTAAAGAGTGCAGCATCCGTTCCCCTTTGTTCTGTGGGTTAGGAAAAAAGGTAGGCAAATGAATGGACTGATTAAGAGCCACACTGGATACCACCTAGGGCATGAAGGAGGGATTGGTTCTGAGGGACACCCTGTCCACATGAAAGATGATGAAAGGTTCCACTACCATAAGGGCCTGTAATTCAGATACCCTTCTTGTAGAAGTGATTGCCAAAAGGAAAGCTGTTTTCCAGGAAAGAAATTTTAAATCTGCAGGAGCAGCTGGCTCGAAGGGCAGAAGAGTGAGTTTCTCCAAGACAAAGTTAAGATCCCAGGCTGGAGTTGGAGCTCTCCTGGGTGGCCTTAGATTTTTGGCCCCTCTGAGGAACTGCTTGAGCAGTGGGCGAGAGAAGAGGAGAGGCTCTGTGCTATAAGGAGCTGAAATGGCTGAGGCATGAATTTTGATGGCGGAAAAAGACAAGCCCTTATGAAGCATCTTAGTTAAGTACTGTAGAATCTGAGGTAAATTGGGCACTGCTGTGTTCATTCCTTGAGATTGGTTCCAAGCACAGAATCTTTTCCATTTTGCAGCATAAGATTTTCTAGTACTAGGCCTCCTTGCCTCTAAAATGATATCCATCACTGATTTACTGAGGGATGGTAAAGGACAGATTAGGTAATTAGCCAGGCTGCTAGGTTCAGGGTTTGCAGCTGAGGGTGCAGGATCATGTTCTGCTGAGACAACAGGGAAGGAGTCTGAAGCAGGTGCCATGGAGCCAAGCGTGATACACTGCACAAGAGTGGGTACCAGTGTTGGAGAGGTCAGTCTGCTGCAATTAAAATCGTCCTTGGCTTGTCCTGTTTGATCTTTAGTAGTACCTTGGAGAGCAGAGGCAGAGGAGGAAAGGTATAAACTGATAGGTTTTTCCCAGCTGAAGGACAGAGCATCCACTTTCCAAGCTTGTTTGTGGGGAATCCTTGTGCAAAATTTGTCCAGTTGATGGTTCTGGGGGGAGGCAAACAGGTCTATATCTGGACTCTCCCATTTGCTTGTCAATATGTCGAAAATCCTTCGTTCCAGTTTCCATTTGTGTGGGTCCACGAGGTTTCTGCTTAGTCCATCTGCCAGTGTATTCAGTTTTCCTGGCAGGAATTGAGCTTGCAGATTCACTTGGTAGCTCAAGGCTGTGTTCCACAATGCCATGGCTAGTCTGCAGAGGGGGTAAGAATGTGTACCCCCCTGCTTGTTTATGTGCCACATGACAGTGGTGTTGTCTGTCTTTACCATTTGTTTTCCTGGAAGAATGTGGTCCTTGAAGGCTGTCAGGGTATTCTATACAGCTAACATTTCCTTTTGATTTATGTGCAACTGCATTTGATTTGGGTTCTATATGCCCTGAATGCAATTCCCTGCCAGGTGAGCCCCCCATACATAGTCTGATGTGTCTGTTGTTAAGATTTGTTTGGCAGGGGGTAATGTGAATGGTAGTCCCCTGTTTTGGTGGTAGGCCTCTGCCCACCAAAGGAACTCTAGGCATAGGCAAGGTATGATAAGAATCTTTGCTTCCAGATCCTATGAATGTTGACACCATAGGCTTTTGAGATACCACTGTAGTTTCCTCATATGCAGCCTTGCATATGGAATTAGAAGAATGCAGGAGGCCATGAACCCCAAGGCTTGCAGTATTTGCCTTGCAGATAGCTGGGTTTTTGTGGACACTTGTTTAAAGTAAGTTGTCATATGTAACCGTTTGTCTAGCGTGAGGAAAGCCATCTGGGAAGTTGTACTCAAGCTTGCTCCCAGGAATATAATTTGTTGACAGAGTACCAAGTGGGATTTCTTTTCGTTTATGGTGAAGCCCAGACAAGTCAGTACCCTTTGAACAAAGGCTAGATGATTGAAGGGAATGTCCTTGCTTTCTGCCTAAATTAGACAATCGTCCAGGTACGGGTACATTTGAATATTTCTTTGCCTGCAAAATGCAATGACTTGAGCTAGGCATTTTGTGAATACCCTGGGCGCAGTAGATAAGCCAAAGGGCAGTGCAGAGAACTGATAGTGCATGTAGCCTGCTTTGAAGTGTAGGTATCTTCTGCAAGATTCCCTGATAGGCTGTGCAGGTATGCTTCTTTTAAGTCCAGTGTTGCCAACCATGCATCCTTGCCTAGCATAGGAAGCAGCTGGTGAAAAGTTATCATTTTGAATTTTGGAATCACCAGAAAGGTGTTTAGAATGGAAAGGTCCAGGGTAGGGCACTATGTATTGCCCTTTCTGGGTACCAGGAAAAGTCTCGAATACAGGATATGTATCCAAAGAGTGGCGTACAGCAACAGTGGTCCCTCTCCACAAAGGTGGTGCCTCAACGGATCCTGGAAACTATCGCCCCATAAGCCTGACTAGCTTGGTCTGCAAAGCTATGGAAAGAATCATCATGGACCTCATAAATAAAGATATTGGGGACCTACATACACTGGATCCTACCCAGTTCGGCTTTGTTAAGGGCAGATCCTGCCTCTTAAACTTGGTCGATTTCTTTGAAACAGTCACCGAGGCCATTGACGAGGAGAAGGTGGTCCACACAGCCTACCTGGACCTCGCAAAAGCCTTCGATACAATACCCCACTCGGGCATTATAGATAAGCTCACCAGCTTAAATATAAACCCCTATGTCACTAGATGGGTTGCAAACTGGCTCAAGGACAGAACCCACATGGTTAGAATTGCTGGAGCCACGTCAGACTCCAAACCAGTTACAAGTGGCGTCCCACAAGGCTCAGTCCTGGGACCTCTCTTGTTCGGTATATATTTCTCGGAGGTACAGGCCAACACGGAAGGACTGTGGCTGACCAAGTTCGCAGATGACTGCAAACTGGGCGCCATAATCGACTCTCCAGCCGACACAAGCATCCTCCAAAAGGGCCTCATAGAAACAGACAACTGATGCCAGAGCCATGGCCTCAAGCTAAATGCCAAAAGTGTATAGTCATCCCTTTGGCAAAACAAAGTGCCCACAAATTACCACATAGGTGGTAATCCATTAAGTACAGAAGAAGTAATTAGGGACCTGGGGACCCAAGTTGATAGCAATCTCTCATTTGACAACCACGTGGCCAAAGTGGTTAGAAAAACATTTTATATAGCCCACCTAATCATGAAGGGATTCACATCTAGATCAGGGGTGGTCATCGTGCCTCTTTACTCATCCCTCATCAGGCCCATAATTGAGTACAATGCCCCTTTTGGGATGTACCTTACCAGACACCTGCAGCAACAGGAAAGACCCCAAAATTACCTCACCAAGAGGATCAAAGGGCTTAAACAGATGCCATATGCTGCCCGGTTAAAGAAAATCCAGCTCTACTCAGTGGCATACCGCCTGCTCAGAGGCGATCTGTGCCTGAAGTATAAAGCCATGTCCAACCCGGAATTAATGGACATGCTGCACCTCAGAAAATCCAAATCCCATCGAGCTACGCACTCGAGAGACTTGAACCTCAGCACTGAAATAAATAGGACATGCTGGAGGGACAGATTCATAACCCAGAGGCTCCCTTCACTCTGGAATAAAATCCCAGTCCAGGTTAGGCAGAGTCCCTCATTGACTCTCTTCAAGAGGAATCTTGATGAGTGGATGGGAGATCGTAGGTTTACCCTGGGTATCACTTCTGTGTCACTGTTAGACAGAGGCACAGTATACTAACCTCAAAAAAGGGCATAGCAAAATTAATTTAAAATGGGTGGCGAAAGCCAAACACACTCTGGCTAGGCTTATAAATGCCCTAGGGCAGATAGCCTAGTATGAACCTATGAACCTATGAATAGAAACCTTGTCCCTTTTCCTCTTCTGGTACCAAATGAATAGCCCCCAAGTTTAAGAGAGAGAGTACCTGATTTTGGGCCTCATCCACTGATTTGGGGGTAGATCTGGCCACCCGCATGGTGTTGGTAACGTGTGGAAATGAAATCTGTATCCTTGGGGCACTATATTTAGAACCCATTTGTCCTGGGTAATCAGTGCCTTGTTTTTGGCCTGCAGAGCAATCTTTCCGCTTAAGGGAGCATTCAGATGGGAAGTGCTTGGAAGTCTTAAAAGCAAGTCATTGAGACAGTTTTCCATAGGGGGGAGTCTTGCTGCTCCCAGGTTTGGGTGCGGAAACCCCCCACTGCCTAGTCTTGTGTGCTTCTGGGACTGAAACCTGGGGTTTCTGCTGTGTCTGGGTTTGGCTTCAGAAGACCTGGAAGGGGCTGGAAAGGACCAATTATTAGAGGGCCAGTGCCTACTAAATCTAGGAGGCTGAACTTGTAAGAAATCTTTAACAGTTTGCATAGATTTAGCTTTATCTTCCATCATTTTAAGAACTTCCTCAGCCTTGTTGCCAGGCAGTCCTGATTTAAGGGAGCATCCAACAATTTAGCTTTAACATGATCTGGCAAAGATTGCTCCTTAAGCTAAGCATGCCTTCTGAGCACAAACCCAGTAACAGCCGCCCTGCAAGAGGCCTCTAACTATTCAATAAATCAGTGTTGGATCCTGTTTTTTGTCATTACATTCTAAGTATTTTTATTTATTTTTATTTTTTTGTTGTTATACTACATTCCATGACGAGTGATCCTTCACTAAATGTGCCTAGAATATTTAGGCAAGACTCAACAGATAGGAGCCAGACAACTATGGAGCAATTTACTACATCAGTGGGAGATCGAACGAATGTCCGAATCACCCAAGAAGAACAGGTTGTTTTTTGGCAGAAATTTCTACAAAAGGAACAAATGAGAAGAGCAGATAATCCGTTCTCCAATGTTGGCCAACAAATAGGCAATTCTTTACCTGAAGAAATGAAGGAAATGTTTGACAAATTAGATAAACTTATGGCTAAAGAACTGGCGGTGCATTTAAATTGCCTAAGTTTACAAAGGTATGTGGAACTTGACATTACACCGAGAGGCTTGCGAGCTTTTAAAAATCCCACCACCCCATTTGATCTACAGGATGAGATTGATAAAGCATTTCATAAGAGATGGGTAACAGCTGCCCATCGTTGCTCTATTGAATGGGTTAGTATACTAGTTGAACGGGACAGGGTGAAACAAGTGAAATTGAAAACTGAAATTTCTAGTGCTTGTGAAACTTTGTCAAACACAGTAGGTTCGGCTCGAATGGAGCAGTGTTTGAAAGACATTCAGAGTAAACTAATAGATATGGAGAAAGAACTGCTAAATGTCAAGAAATACAAACTAAATCGTGACATTAAAGATTATGCTGGTGATTCAGCTTTCTTTCGCCCAGTCAACAGCAAGAGACGACGTTGAGGCGTCAGGTCTGCAGAGGAGGGGGGTCATAGGCGTAATGGCGGAGCTAGTGCATACTCGGATGCATCTACTGAGTGGGAAATTGAGTCAGGAGAAGTAGGGGATTATCCGGAGCTTCCTGCAGCGCAAAACCCTCAATTTTTCCAGCAGCCTTTTTGTAGAGGTAAGCGATTGGAATACGGAGATAGAGACAGATATAGAGGTGGCGATTCCACAACTGAAAATGGACAGAGACAATATTCGGAAGCTCAGTCAGCTTCCCAAAGGTACAAACGAGTTAGAAAGAACTGACTCTGAATTTTTTTAACCAAGAGGTTAATGGACATGTTATAGATAAAGCATATATAATTAATCTATGTAATTTGAGTTTAGATGATGCCACAATTTCTATGCTCAACCGTGGTTTAAAATTTATACCGATGGTACTGCCTAGACTACATTTTTTAAAAAGTGATATATTTCGTTTTATACGTAAATTACATCTAACTTGTTTTTTTCAAAGCAAGGATAAGAATGTGGTTTCAGATAATGTATATAATGATATATCATCTATTTCGGATGACTCAGAGGACAGCTTTCACTCTTGTATGTCAGAAAATGAAGTTTTTGTGAATAATAATGCATATTGTCAATTGGACACATCTAAAATTATAGTTAAAAGTCAGTTTGTTCCACCTTTTTTTCATGAAGGTATCAAGAATTTTTCAGCAATGATAGATTTTGCAATTGAGTCTATTTATAGTAAATTTGAGGCTTATAGACAAGGTATTGATTTTAACTTGACTAGATTAGAATGGCAAGCCCTACAAAAATTAATTCAAAATAAAGAATTAGTAATAAAACCAGCAGATAAGGGCAATAAAGTAGTATTAATGCATTATACTCAGTATGCTGAAATGTGTTGGGAGCATTTAAATGACAAAGAGACTTATAGTAAATGTGATATTAAAGAATATGAAGAAGCTGTAAAAGAATTTAATGCTTTACTTCAGAAGGGGCACCGATTAGGTTACTTTTCAAAAGATGATATAACTTATAAATTCAAGACAGATAATTGTGAAATAGCTAAATTTTATTGTTCACCAAAAATACATAAGAATATTGGCCATCTTCTGGGTCGTCCTATTGTGTCAGCATGTAATTATTTTTTGCATAACATGGGTATATTTTTGCATAGTTTTCTATATCCATATGTTATTAAGCAGGCATCTTTTATTAAAGACAGCTTTGATTTTTTGGAAAAAAATATTACCAATTACATGGACTAAGGATATGTACTGGTTATCGGCAGATGTAAAAAGTTTGTATACAAGTATCAAACATAGACATGGATTGAAAGCATTAGAAAAATCTTTAGGAGATAGTCCATTATCATTTTATATTGTGGAATTGGTAGAATTCTGCCTTAAGAACAAATATTTTTATTTTGATGGACAATTGTTCCATCAGTTGAGAGGCACAGCTATGGGGGGCAGCTTTTGCCCCCACGTATGCAAATGTTATGATGCACTTTTTTGAGATAGAAATTTTATATCAGATGGAATTTTTTAAAAAGAATGTAGTAAAATATTATCGTTACATTGACGATTTAATTTTTATTTGTAAAGGGGGAAAACAGGAAGTACATAATTTTATGATAGGTCTACAAGAGAATGAGTTTGATTTGAAATTTGATGGCTTTCAGTTTGGAAATAAGGTGAATTTTTTAGATATTACTTTAGAGGGAGGTGAGAATGGAAAGATAGTTACCAAAGTGTTTCGTAAATTTGAAGAAAATTTACATTTTTGGATGGATATAGTTACCACCCACCGCATCTAATGGAATCTTTACCATATGGTGAATTTATAAGAGTGAAGAGATTGTGTAATAATACAGATGAAGTGGATATAGAACTAGAGAAAACTTCACAATTATTTGTCAGAAGGGGTTATGATGCAAAGGAAGTATCATTGTCTTTAAATAAGGTTAAAAAAAGTAATGTATGGAAGGTAAATAAGAAATGTAATAATAATATTTATAGGAATCAAAAATCTAAAGGTTTAGAAAAAATTTATATGGTAATGACTTATGATTTGTTATGAGAAGAAGTTAGTCAGGTAATTAAATTTTACTGGAATTCATTATTTAAATATAAGGATTTGATAGAAATTTTTCCAAAAAATATTATTTTTTCTTACAAGAGAGGTAGGAACCTTAAGGACATGTTGGTCCATGCTGGATTTTCTACCCCCAAAATTAATTTAAATATGGATGTGAAGTTAATGGGAACTTATCCATGTGGGAAATGTATTTCTTGTCAGTATGTATGTAAAACATTTGATTGTATAAATGGAAGGCATTTTCAACCCTCTGGTAAATTTTCATGTAATACTGAAGTAGTTATATATGCATTGAGATGCCCATGTGGATTATTTTATATAGGGGAGAGTAAACGTGCTTTCAAAGTAAAGTTGCAAGAACATGTTAGAGATATTAGAAATAAAAAAAATGGAAAGCCCCCTTGCAATGCATTTTAAAGATTACCATAGTAGTGATCCAAAGGGTATGTTTGCTACTATCTTGGAACACATTGTTTTAGATAAAAATGACGTAATAGTTAAAAGGAAACTTTTATATAAGGAAACAGTTTTTATATTGAAATTTGACACTGTGACACCCAGAGGCATTAATGTAGAATGCAACTGGAGAGTTTTTCTGTAATTAATTGATAAATTGTTTAATTAATATTTTATGGTATAAATATGTGTTGTAATGAATTTGATAGTATTCTCCTTGAAGGCGAAAGCCGAGGCGCTAGAGAGAGACTATTCAATAAATCAGTGTTGGATCCTGTTTTTTGTTGTTACATTCTAAGTATTTTTATTTATTTTTATTTTTTTTGTTGTTATACGACACTGTATTTAAAATCCGTTTGTCCTGGGTTGTAAGTTACCAGTTTTTTGCATGAAGAGACAGTTTTCCCCCCAAAGGGGTGGCTAAAAGATAAGTGCTTGGTAAGTGTAAAAGGAAGTCATTGAGACTGCTTACCATAGGGAGGTGTCTTGTTGTTTACAGATTTGGAAGAGGAGGCACCCCACTGTTTTGTTCTGAAAATCCCTTGGGACTGAAACCTGGTGTATTTGGAATGTCTGGGTTTGACTTGAGTGGCTCTCGAAGGAACTGGAAAGGACCAGTTCTTAGTAGGCCAGTGCCTACTAAATCTTGGAGGTTGCACTTGTACGAAATCTTTCACAGTTTGCATAGATTTAGCTTTATCTTCCATCTTTTTTAGAACTTCTTCAGCCTTATTACCAAAGAGACGGTCCTGTTGTAAAGGTGCATCCAACAATTTTGCTTTAACATGATCAGGCAGAGTTTGCTCTTTGAGCCAAGCATGCCTTCTTAGCACAGACCCAGTTACAGCAGCCCTGCAAGAGGCCTCCAAAGAATCAAAACCACATTGCAAAGTATGTTTTCCAACTTGTTCAGCTGAATGCAATAGATCCTGTAAATCTTTATTTTCCACACAGTCAGAAATCAACATTTTCTGTTTAAGCAGTCCCATGAAATGCTGTTGATATTTTAACATATGAAATTGACAGTTTAAAGCCCTGATTGCCAAGGTTGCAGAAGTGTAAACCTTCTTACCCCATCAATCCAGCGCCCTGGAATCTCTATCAGAAGGGGTAGGATTTTTAGCAGTAGAAGCCTTAATGCCCTTGGGACCCTGAGAAATGGTTTCAGGATCCGCAAAAGGATTTTTGAAAAGGAATTTGCAGGAGTCAGGAACCCTGTAGTATCTGTCTGGCTTACAAGGAGCCAGAGGCAGAGAATCAGGAGCCATACTAGATTCTGAAAAAACATCAACAACGTCTAGAACAGGAGGTATAGCCAAAGGCCCATGCTGAGGAAGAAGAAGAAGAAAATTCCCAAGTTGCTTTTTAGATTCAGAAAAATCCTGACTTTCCCAGTGGAAATGTTCCCTTAAGGTAAGTAAAGTTTCCCCAAAAGAAAAATCTTCAGGGGGAGAAGCAGAAGGAATGGAATCTTCTGCATTAGAGTCTTCATAAGTAGGTATAGACAATTCCTGTTCATTAGAAGAGTCAGAAGAAATAGAATCCTGTTCAGAAGATTCAGTCAATATCTTGCCTAGGCCTCTTAGAAGGGGGGGGTTGGTTACCCCTGATCAGAGTAATTAAATCTTCAGCCATTTTGATCATTTGTTTTTTAGGCATAGGGGCCTACACATGTGGCCTAGGCGTAGTTTTTTTTTAGACACAGGTCGAGATTTTGGCCTTAGTTTTGAAGATGGCGTTGGTCTAATATACAAATCTGTAGGCCTGAAAACACCCTCAGAAGCCGGTGCCTGCACAGTGGCCCCAGACCCATGTAAGGTAGAGACATCCGCAGTTTCCATAATTGAAGCATCTTGCGGCATACCGGACTCTGAATGGGTTGCAGTAGAGGCCTTCGAATCAGAAGTAGCGGGTATCAGGGGCTGCGGAAGCGCCTCACTGAGTACAAGCAAACTGGCGACTGGCTTAGGAGAAGCGTCTTTGGCAGTTTTGGACCTCAACGGCCTGTCTCTTTCTTTGCATTTTTAGGTATTCCGGTAGTCGGGATTGCTAACTAACAACATTTCTGGATAATTAAAGTGTGAGCCAAAATATTTAGAAGCAAAAATGTACCGACATTTGATAGTGCGTTGATTAAATAAAGCACAGAACCAGCAACAAGGTACGTCGTGGTCAGGGCCTAGGCAAGGAATACAGTACAAATGGAAATCCTTATGAGGTATTTGCTTCCCACAAGTAATGCAATTATTAACTTTTACTGACATTGGTAAGGAGCAAGAAAAAGTTTCCCCAACGGGGTACTTAGCTTTTTAGTTGAAGACTTCGGATCTGAAACTCGAAAATGAAAATTTCAGGAGTTGGACGACCGGCACTTGCAAACTGCTTCTGCTTCGGGCAGCGTGCGGCAAGAAAGACTGATGTAATGGCGTCGTCTGCATGTTTTATACCCCTGACGACCTGACGTCATGGAAGAAGGGACAGCAACCGACGCAAGACCCAAGACTTTGTTAATCAGGCCGACTGAGGGCAACCTGCCAGCATATTACCCAAATGTAATGACTGCAACAGTGAAACACGAAGAACATCATTACTTATACAGAAACAGCAATGTCAAATTTATGTTTGTAAGCAAGAATTTCTATGTCATTGTCTTTATATATTTAAAATAGATTCTGCATAAAGTTTATCTCAAAAAATCGTAGGCAAATAACAGAAACATTAAAAAGTGCTGCAGTATCTCTCACCCAGAAGTGGTAAGTGTATCACGTGCGGAAAAGTCAATTAGGGATTAAGGAAGGACTACATAACTGCAGATTAGTTCCATCTCTGAGATGGGACAGACTCTGAGATACCTGTCTGTCTCTTGAAGAAAAGCCAAAGGAGCCACAACAGAGAAAGGAAAGAAAGCTGTTGTTCTAATAATGACAGTCATGGGCACATTGAAGCATGCAACTGCTTCCTTCACTGATGGCATTACAGACCACTGATCCAAGGAGCCATTCAAGCACAGCATGCTTACCTCCTTGTACAGCATGCATACTTCCTTGGATCAACACGGGTGGACATGTATAGCACTATGAATAATAAAAAAAAAAAAAAACAGCTCTACTGTGTTTTGATGGCCAAAACTGCATTGCTTAGCTCTCACTCCTCTAAGAAACAAAGAGCCATTAGAAGACAATGACTTGTATACTGCAACGAGTGTGCAAGAAAACCAAATATAATTAAACAAAGCACGAATAACTGCTCTCAACATCTATAGAGAGTTTCAAGGACAGCAATTGTGCCACGTATTACAAGATGATTTTGTTTTTCATCTACTGCTCCATTAAACAATCACATCATTAACAGATGGAAATGGTCAGGTCGTTCAAAGGCACTTAGGGATAAAACCATGTCTGTGCCCCAGCTGACTCCAGTTCACTCACAGACCCAGACTCTGAAGACGCTAACCAGAATGAAATGTGAGAGCATTGCTATAGTCAATCTACCAGTTCTTTGAAAACAAAGTATATTTCCCACTGCACGAATGCCATTTGGTGAATAAACAGTGTGACATCTTCGGCACACAGCAGGGTTACGGTCTACCAAGGAGTACACAGCACTGCATAGAGCAAAGATGACCAGAAATAATCACCCCCATCAGTTCATGTACTACAGTCAGCAGTGTGTCACCACAAGATACAGAGGGAAATAACAGAATATCTCTCCAGTAGAAGACAAGGATGATCTTGCACCAGGGACCCTCCAATATCACCCATCAGCCAGTAAAGGGGAGACATGCACTCCCAGGTTGTCTCTCCTCCTAGAAGCAGCCCCAGGGCAAGTAACAAGTTAGACATGTTAGTCAGCAAATGAGGAGAAAATCCACAGTGTAGCTGAGTGGAGAAGGGGGACGTACTGGAGAGAGATTAAGCAGAAGCAGAGAAAGGGTATTAAAACTGGAAATGGTAAGGGAGTTGTTAGCAACAGCTTGGATGGTGTGTCCCCTGCTGTCCTTCAAAAAATATGTAAGGCACTGCCTGTGCTTTCTACTGATTAACATGCTTAAAATGGCACAATAACGTTTTAGTGTCAGGAGTGCAATTATACTTTTAGCTGTCACACGGCACATGTATTCTAGACCTGGATTTTTAGTCTTTTGATTAGTCACAAAGAAGCAGCCACCCAAAAAACAGCCACACATACAAAAAATAATTAAGGAGTGTGTTTGCTTTTAAGTTACAAAAGCTATAACCTACCTTGGCGATACACCCTCAGAGCATCAAGTAGCTTGGATCCTCGGAGTTGGGCCCTTAGTAAAGGAATGTCCAGCTGCATAAGTCCTGAGTCGCAGTGCTCCCCATGGAGATCCACCTCACTGGTTGACATTTTGGGAGTAAGGCCAGAGGGAATCCTGCTGTCCATACTACAGCCTTCAGATTTTGGGAGGAAACAATGGACAAAATGGATACGTGACTTCTTAATAATGTCAATCAGGGCATCCTGAAAAAGAAATGACAGTATTAAAATAAAAGCATTTACCTCGGTTTACATCCAAACTTTTTTCAAGAAAGGTAACTTCGTCCTCACCTGGATCTGGATATCCAGCTTCTTTGCAAAATTAAGGTAAAGATAGGTACTCTCTGACTTTACAACAATTTGTTCCTAAAATATTGTCCAAAATCTAGAAGATAAAATATCACTGCCCAAAGCTGAAGCAAAACCAAAATGTTGTAAATATGTACTATGCTGCAAATCACATTCTTTGATAACAAGGATTCATGGCAAGTACAGAGTGCTGATGAAGTGTTGCATGTAATGGGCTTTATGTGACAAGCTGAGAAGACAGACAGACAATCTGTTCAGAAGTAGAATCCAATCTACACTTCCTACAAAATGTGCAGACCTGAGGTGGTCTTGGATCAAAGGTAGGTAAATCAGGTTTGAAGACTCACAGCACAGAACCATTATGTAGACAACAAGAGGTGCAGGATCTTTTTTCCCCTCTTTCATGCAAACCACACACACACACACACACACACACACACACACACACACACACACACACACACGATAATGTTAATGTCTCTGTGGAAGCAGTTCTGTGGTGCATCTGGTAGAGGGTGGATGCTTCAACAAACTGTAGGAAGATGGGGCACTACACCTGACTTCAAGAAAACTATGGCAAAAAATAAGAGTTAAATACAGGCACCGAGTTTCAGTGAATAGATCCCAGTTCCCCATTCTCTGTCTTGGAAGAGACCATCCTCTTTTCTGGAATTCATGTACTTCCACAGGATGTCTAGCACTGACTATTCTTGGTCTAAATCAAGTGTGGGTTCTTCTAGGCCAGTGTGTGCCAATTGACCACATCCAAAGGCCTCCATAAGTACAGCAAGTAGAAGTTCATCAAGAACCTGATCACAAATAATCAGTTTGATTTTACTCACCATTTTTGGACGGTGGTATATAACTGGAAAATAACAGCAATATTTCAAAAGATGCAGGTTCTTACACTACAGGGAAGAATGGCAAGTAGGCAACACTTTTTATTTTACCTTGCATCTTGACCCCAAGAGTAGGGTAGCTGCACCAAATGACTGTAGATGAACATTTTTGGGAACAATAACTGTCTGGGCCATCAGCACTGAATGTTAAATCTAATGCAGGAATCCTCTCAAAATAAGGCTGATGCATTTTTCTTAGCTGTTGTCTACTGAAATGGAAATTACAGAAATAAAGAAACTTTCCTCAAAAAAGAAGGAAAAAAAAAAACATAACATGCTATCCAGCAGTGTGTACTGCAGATAACCTTTTCTAGGGATCTATAAACATGTATGGCACAACAAAGTCCGCCACAATGGAGAGCATCATGTAACATTCTGCTTCCCAAATGTCAGTTACCTAAAACAGTATTGATGGTTTGCAGTCAGGATGTAACTACAGCTTAGTAATAATCTCAAAAAATATAAACTATGGACATCTGCTACTTTAACCTCATATTCCACACGGACATTACTACACCATTTTACTTAAAGCTAACCTAACCTGAAATGCTTCACAGGAATAATCATATAATTCCCAAGATGTTTTGCATAATGACAAGTGCCTGTTTACAGCTTCAGGGGTAACCCCTTCCTCCCTTCCTCAGAACTACTGATTTCTGTTTTTTTAATTTTCTTTTTTCCCTATTAAGATAATGCACTCAAAGCAAACACATAACATTTGCTATTAATTATTTTTTGAGTCAAGATTCAGCTGTGATACACTGATGATGACTGGCACTGTAGCATAGAAGATTGAGGTTATGAACTGCTAATGGGCTTCATCCTGTAATCCAGGCTTTGATTCCCTCATCATCTGGCTACTCTATGGCAATAAGCAAATAAATTATTCAGACAGTGCTCCTGGGTAGCCCATAAAAACAGGCACTTGTGTCTAGTGGGGTTATCTACTTAACAAATAAGTAAAAAAAAAAAATCCCCAAAACAGGGATACACCTGCCCAAAGTAAGCAATAATACAGAACCGTGGACCTTAGTTGTGTATGTCCACATCTGTCCAAGTTTTATGCAGGCAATGTAATTTGACACTGCCATGTCATTTTGATAGTCTCTCAAGAATCCATGAGTGGTCATTACCTGGCAACAATCAACATGCATTAAATTTGTCAAGAGCCATAGCACTTGTCAACTTTTTTTTTTTTTTTAAGTTAATTCCATTTGTAAGGGGGGCTAATGCCCACCTCGTGTCCCCAATTCTCATTCTTGAAAAAAAGAAAAGTAGGTGCATGGGGTGAAGGCTGCAGCAACCCTTCTCAAACAAAATTATCTGTCTATCCATCCACCCATCTAGCTGTGTAATCTGATCTCTCTTGCCTGTTTACTTTTCAAAATATTTATATCTTAATCTACTTATCTATCGGCCTATCTACTTATCAAATTTATCTTTTAATGTTGGACTGTGCAGCTGGGAAAAACTGCCAATGTGGCTCTCAAACTCTTTATGCTTATGTAACCATGTCACTTGCTATTCTGGACCTGCATTTATAGGAGGTCCAATGTTCATCATGATCTCCCACATGTGTACTGTTTGACATCTGCAGATTTCCTTAACTGCAATACTTTGGTACCTACCAATTTTGCTTTAAGCTGACTCGACCAGAATTACTTCAAGAGAGTCTTTACATGTTTCCTCATGACATTATGCAAGATGAGGTGTATTAATGACGTGCGGTTTTCTAGAAAGGTCAGAGCAAGTCAAGTAGCCAGTCTCTCTGGAGAAAGGTCTCATTATTCATGACTTCTGCACAAATCTTCATGCTATCAGCATGCAGCTTTCCAAACTCAGACCATCTGACAAAAACACACTGAGCACAACTGCTCCCAGCACTGGATCCCTTCATCTGACAAAAATACACTGAGCATGACTGCTTCTAGCATTGTATCCCTTGGTACTTCACAGCTTACTTAATTTTTATCTCCTGACAGTTTCTCACTATAAAATAGCCTTTGCTTCAGAAAGCCAGTTTTCAATCTATTCCACCATTTTGGGACCCACCCTCATATATTTTTTTTAATTTTCTTATAAACCTTATGAGATGTATAGTGCCAAAATTCTTTCAGTACAGTACATATACAACATTATGACGGTTCTCCTTGTCATCCTCAAGTTTGATATGACACGATACTGAATTAAACTGAACTGGCAAGATCTTTGTAGAGTGAAGCCATAGTATCTGTCGAAGAATTTCACATTCAGAACTTTACCTGTCTGTTGTGCAGAATATTTTCATGATGTTCCCTAACCTGAAAATGTCTAACGGGCCTGTCATTATCCGATTCCTTCCTACATCTCCTACATGCAAGGAAACTACAGTCTCATTCCAGTTTTCATATTTCTTAAATACTTGAAAAATATAATGATCATGTTCATATAAAACAAAGTAAACATAAATACATACCTACATTAACCAAAAATACAGCTTTATCCAGTGAGAGCAGCCTTCTGAAAGAAGTATATAAAATAATATTTAACAAAATGATAAAACAAAATGTCATATCATAAAATGACCATAACTAGAATGTGCCAAGGAAGCAAACCGCCACAGATGTAGTAGTAATAATAATAATAATAATATTATTATTTGTTAACCAGGTAGGGCCACTAAACACACAGCCCCTTTTCGGGGTGACCTGAGAATATTGTCTGGTTAAGAAACTTGCTCAAGGTCACACAGTAGGCAAATGAGGACTGACGGTATCAAAACTTGTATCATAGGAACTAAAACTCATAGCCTTAACCCACTGTGCCAAACTGCCATACCCCTAATTAATGTACGTCTATATGTAACTATGGCCAAAATTCAAATTAGGCTGGCTCTTATATATTTTCACAACCAGCTACTAAGGAGGCTTTAAATACATCAAATGAAAGCCCAACAACACCATAAAGCATCAAAAATATTATGAAAGTTAACAATACAAATTCATGGAAAAAAGTTCCATACAGTTTCAACACTAAGAATGAGTTGTTGCAAGCTTCCGGGGTGCAAAAAACACCCACAGGGAGAGAGTGGTTAATTCAAAGTACTTTCAAGTGGCTCCTCTCTATAGCATACTGGAATGAAGCCCTGAGTATGACCCAGATGATGCAGAAATGATAAGTGTTGTAGGTGTTGAAGGAGCCAAGGCAAAGAAGAATGCATGTGTGCAGCTGAAGCCAGCTTATCCATCCTGGACAGGGACAAATAGCCCACCTCTCTGCAGTGTTAGTACATTTTGGAAAGAAAGGTGTATGGCATGTATCAGATGAGCCGGGATGTGCATATGGCTCTGCAAGTCAAATTTATGTGGTAGATTAAATGGGGTTTGTGTGTAGGAATATGCATCTCACAGGGGAAGGCACTCCTGTCCCTCACACCTACAACTGTGCATGTCAGCTGCCTTGCTCCATGGTGCAAAAGGAAGGAGCCCTAAGTGCAATCCAGATGACTGGAATTTATTAGCAGCCTCAGCACTAGAAGAAACAAACAGGAAAAGAAAGGAATTAAAAGGTCTGGCCAGTTGGCCTCTCCTAGAAGGTGGGATAAAGATGCATTTGCTTTGGGGCAGACAGGATAGGTGTGACTACTCCAGTGGAAACCAAAGAAACCATCACTAGTGCTTTGGGGAAGTGGGTGGGGCAGCAAGATAGCAGCATCTCTTGCAGAAGTGAGGGATTACCAGCTCAGACAAACCACTGTGCACCCCCTTCCTCTGCATAGATGTGTATGCACACAGGACGCTGGACCACAACAGAAAATCCCAAGCCACCCCAGATGGCTGCCTCAATGACATCTCCTTTTGATCATCTTTCAGCCTGGTACTGGAGAATGAATTAGCCAGTAGAAAAGACACGGTCTGATGGTTGGCAGATAGTCGGCACAAATTAACACACAAAAAAGTGTGCAAGTCAGTTGTCGAGGAGAAGGCATCGGGTTATAATAAGTAAACCCTGGATGGTGACCTCCAATTATTGGATCCTGTCCTCCAAGGGACTGACCAGGCAAACTGATTAAAACAGAGCTGATGACTGGCAGGCAGCAGTGGATAAAATAAAGTTCCTAACAAGTAAACTTAACCAACAAAAATGAAGACTCAGTAAAAGTTAACAAAACCACCAAAGTTTCTGCCAAATAACACATCAACATGTCAGTAAGAGTTACAATTACCTGGATTAAAATAAAACAGAACAGGGTAAAAGTGAAGTAGTTACAAATAACACTGCTTATATAGTTGAAATCAAGAAATAACTTCCAAGAAACCAAGGCAAATAAGATAAAAGATAATCCACAGACAGGAAGAACTGAACCAAAAAGCACAAAGTGCAGCTTTATTGAACAACAAACAGGTCAATAAATCAAGCGCTTTCGCCAGGCAAATACCTGGCTTTGTCAAGAGAAAAAGTAGTGTGACTGAAAAGTTTAAATACTTAAGCATCTGATCACATGGTACTTAATTAGTTCAACAAACATCCACTTAAGAAGGCAGTTAATTAGTAACTGAACTCAGTGAGTGAAAAGTATGCATATGAAAATGCAGAATAAAAGTTCAAATAGTGAAAACACTAAAAAATCATTTAAAAATTATTTAAAAATCATTTAAAAATGATGTACAAATGTGTGCATATAAAATCACAAATGTGTAAGATAAAAGACATTTACTAATTGTAACAAGAAAATCATAGCCTAGCCCTTCTCAGCTTTAGTACACTGGATATATTAATGGCCTCATTGAGACCAGGGGATTTTGCAGCATTAAGTCTAAGCTGCCATAAAAGTTCTTTATATTCAAGGCAGGCTTCCCAGTCACCTCCTCTGGCATCCTGGGTCACCTGTTCAAGAACCATAAACTTAAGTTTCATGTTAGGGCAAGAAGCAAGATGTTTAAAAAAAGCATTAGTGTCCTTTTTTGTAATGTCATATTGATGTTCATAAATTCTTTATCTAAGGGGTCTCTCAGTCTTCCCTATGTAGAAACTGCAACATTCTGTGCATAATCCTAAATACACCACCCCTTTTGCTCCGCAGTTGTAATATCGGTCAGCGTCAAATCTAAATTTTCTAGATGGAAGATAAAAAGAACTATCATTCATGATAAAGGAACACTGCTTGCATGCCCCACATTTATAGGTACCAAGTTTAGGGGAACAATGCCTTGAATCTGATAGATGCTTTCTTTCAAATAACCCTTTTAGGTTAATATCCCTTCTAGTCACAAATTTGGGACGTTCCTGGATTATCCCTTTAAAGTCATCATGTAGCGTCAAAAGTGGCCAGTGTTTAAGCACTGTGTGTTCCACCAGTTGGGAATCCTGTGAAAATGTGTGAATAAAACTATTATGCAAGTTAAAGTATTCCAAATTCTCAAACTGCTCAACTTGCTGATAGCCACTACCTAACAGCGGAAAATACTTGATTTGTCTATTATCTGTCACTTCTTGGGCCATGTTGTTAACCAAGGAGGCAGGGTAACCTCTTTCTAAAAAAAAGTTTTTTTAAAAACTCAACTTCTTCAAGAAAATATTCATCAGTGCTAGACATCTTAGATGCACGAATGAATTGCCCCTTAACCAAGCCCTTCTTCTGGTGAAATGGGTGACCACTGTCAAAATGAAGGTATGAATTAGAAAAGGTGGCTTTCCTAAATACCTTGGATTTAAAGGTGTGATTACAGTAGTCCTTCTGTATTGATATATCCAGGTAGTTCAGTACGTCCTTACTAACATTATAAGTGAAAGATAGAAAGTGTGTGGTAGAATTAATATAACTCATGAACTCAAGAAAGTTGCTCAGGGTTCCTTTCCACAATAGGCAGATGTCATCAAGGTATCGCTTATAATGGACTATGTATTGTACCCAATGTGTGGAAAATATAAAATTGTTCTCCCAGTAATGCAAAACTATGTTAGCGTATAATGAGGCACATGCAGCACCCATCGCAACCCCCCTTTCCTGTTTAAACAGTTCTCCATTGAAAAAAAGAAAATTATTATCGAGAACGATTTCCATAAACTCAACAATTAAGCTGATTGTGTTGGAACTAAGGCCGGATTCAGAGGCCAAAACTTCATTGAACCACTCTAATCCAATAGAGTGTGGGATGCTGGGGAACAATTCTACAATATCAATGGTTGTCATAAGTAAATCAGGATGAAATAACCTAATTTCTAAACCCTTGAGAAAATCCCAAGAATCCTTGCATACATGCTGTAGCATAGAAGAGAATTTCTTTGTAATGTGGTCAATAAACTTGCTCAATGGTTCAGTGATACCTCCAGCCCCCGAGACAATAGGTCTAAATCTCATGGGGTCTAAACCTTTATGGGTTTTGGGTATTCCAAAAATTACCGGGGTCCTAGGTTTATTGACGTGTAAATAGTTGTATAACCTTTCGTTAATAACTCCCTGTAATAGGTGGTCCGATAACAAAAAATTGATCTTGGAATAGGCTAAATTTAACTCATTCCTAGAAATCAATTCATACTGCTCAGGATCCTGCAACATGTTGTGGAGGTAGGTGTCATATGCAAAATTATACATCAGGACCACCCCCCCCCCCTTGTCGGGTTTCATCACCCTAACACCGTCCTGAATAAGGGACTTAATTAAATGCTGTGACTTAGAGTCCAAATTATTAGATGGGGAATGTGTTCTGCTAAAACACTGCTTTCTTAAATCCATTTCCACCACCTCCTCAAAAACCTTAAGAGAAAGGTGTACAGGGGGATTGTAAGTACTAGCCCTTGCTAGCTCTTCTTTTGTGTGTGGTTGTCCCTTAAATTGTAATGCTAGATTTAAATGTCTGACAAATAACTTTAAATCCACTAAAGCATCAGTCAACTTTAAGGGGCGTAGTGGAACAAACTTGAAACCCTTAGTAAAAAGCTCAAAATAATCCAAAGTTATTACTAAATCAGTAAAATTGAATAGTGTATTTAGGATTATGCACAGAATGTTGCAGTTTCTACATAGGGAAGACTGAGAGACCCCTTAGAAAAAGAATTTATGAACATCAATATGACATTACAAAAAAGAAGGACACTAATGCTTTTTTTAAACATCTTGCTTCTTGCCCTAACATGAAACTTAAGTTTATGGTTCTTGAACAGGTGACCCAGGATGCCAGAGGAGGTGACTGGGAAGCCCGCCTTGAATATAAAGAACTTTTATGGCAGCTTAGACTTAATGCTGCAAAATCCCCTGGTCTCAATGAGGCCATTAATATATCCAGTGTACTAAAGCTGAGAAGGGCTAAGCTATGATTTTCTTGTTACAATTAGTAAATGTCTTTTATCTTACACATTTGTGATTTTTTATGCACACATTTGTACATCATTTTTAAATGATTTTTAAATAATTTTTAAATGATTTTTTAGTGTTTTCACTATTTGAACTTTTATTCTGCATTTTCATATGCATACTTTTCACTCACTGAGTTCAGTTACTAATTAACTGCCTTCTTAAGTGGATGTTTGTTGAACTAATTAAGTACCATGTGATCAGATGCTTAAGTATTTAAACTTTTCAGTCACACTACTTTTTATCTTGAGAAAGCCAGGTATTTGCCTGGCGAAAGCGCTTGATTTATTGACCTGTTTGTTGTTCAATAAAGCTGCACTTTGTGCTTTTTAGTTCAGTTCTTCCTGTCTGTGGATTATCTTTTATCATAGTTGAAATCAATCTAAAATATACTAATAATTTCTACTCACTGGTTAGATTATTTATCACTCAGGACAGGTCTCAAAGTGAGAGAGACCGTAATGATGTGATATACTGATAACAGCAACAGGTCCCAAGAGCTGGCTAAAAAGGCAGCCATTAGACCAAAAAAAAAATACAAGAAACAGTACACTGAAACTAACTGAATCTCACAGGTCAGGTTTCACACAAAGCTTGCACAAAACGTAGTCCTTCAGTATGCTATTGATGTCAAGCAAATAAATGAAGTAACATCCAAAAGAAACCTGTGCGCCCCGTTCCTGCACAACCAAGCAGTATATTGCTTGTTGTGCAGGTCATGCTGCAGGCAAAGAAAGGAGGGATAAAGGAGAATAATGTGTGCATCTATCCTCTGCCAGCTAGTCACCACCATCCTGGGCAGCAATGAATCATGAGAGCTATAAATGACACTGCAGTTAAATTAGTGGCTCACCAATCACCAGTTCTTATAATACCTTAGGAGAGATTTCATCTTCATCATGATACTAAGTTCCATTTCTCTTATAATTACATAAGTAACTTTTCCATCTTTACAATATCACATTATGCAAGGTTTACAATGATCAGCTTTACTGACTCAGCAGTTACTATCATATAACAGGCTGATACATAGGCCAAGCTTTTACCACTGGAAAGCTCAGTTGCACCCCATCTTTGTACTTGTACTTACCACTTGTAGCTTAATCTGAATACAGAGAGACTTCTTCTTGACAGCTGCGACTCCAGTTGTGAAGGTTTTTCTCATACTGGTTGCACGTCTCAGGGCAAGTTGGGACCCACCTTCAAGACCAGCAATAGAGCCAGACAGTACCGTAGCTGTGCCAACACGGCCTGAAAACAGGCTGCTGATTATTTTCCTACAAAATGAAAGGAGAATATCACAGTGCTTTCTCCGAGACAAAAATATACACTTTTTACCATAACTGTATTTTTATACATTCATTCTATTACTGTACTAAATTGCCTACATTAAAATAGCTCTGCTGACTAAAACTGGCCCGTGCCCTTTTCTGAACAGCCTCAATCAATTTTACCTTACGGTATTTTCTTGTAGCCTAAATTACTATTCACAGTGCACCTCCATTAATGAGTAGAAACCTGTTAAAGCCTAAATATTATGTATAATTATGTACTAACCAGCAGATAATGACTGTCATAATTGGACCACTACAATGTTAAAATGGAAACTGGTAACTCACTTGGAGGCAGTAGGTGCCCAGTATCTTTAATATCACAATACCCACTTCACTTGCACCATAAAAGATAAGTAATGTGCAAAGGACTAGCATTCATTGCTAGACTACTGGCTGTCCATTAACATTTTGGAGCTTTCCATTTGATTCCTTATGTTTTCCACCTGGAATAGCAATGGACATATCTGAAGAGTTATACAGCTCACTTCTAAGGTAACTGGGACTAAAGTGCTATGCCTATTATGCTTCTGAAAAATAAGCCCTCTAGATGAACTTTGCCCAGAGAAAATGGTTCAGTAAAAACTGCAATACCGAGCTAAGCTAGAGTCTTCACTGTGTAATAACTTAAACCTCCTGTAGTGAAGGCCCATGGGATACACTCACATGACCCATTAAGGACATACCAGTGCTTCAATTACATGACATTTGAATGCCCATGACTTTTTACTTTTTAAGTCTTTAATAAAGCCAAACCCCACTGTCACTACCCACAAACACTTACAGTAAACAGTCATGGGCATTCAGAAATCATTGTCAAGAAGCTCTGTGTCAAGCTCATCTCATACTTTTGGGCCTAAAAGGCATATCAACATCAGGAGACTTCAAACCAGTGGCTTGGCTCAGCAACTGAGTCACCAGCATTGAAATTTGTGATCCTGAGATCAGTACTTTGGTCGAGATCTACAAGTCTCAAGTTGTCAACATCAATAACATATAAGCCACGGTCAGAATCCTCAATACCAGTGTCAATATCATACGTGTTGGTGAGGAAAATCATGGGGAAATGGAGTAAAGACTTCAATCCACCACTGAAACATGTGGGGATGAAGCTACAACTATGTTCACCTGACCTGTGAAATAATTTCCTCAAACATGTCATAGTCCAATTAATGATGTCATAGTCCAATTCATGGAAAGGCTAAGGAGAACATCTAGAAAAGTTTGTCTGTAGGTAAGGATCTATGAGATTTCTTTGTCTGCTAAAGATGTCAAACTTTGTGATTTAGACAGTCTGACAGCATACTTCCTCCCCAAAACATGTAAAGTTACATCAAGAACCACTGCCTCTATTTTTTTTGTGTGTGTGTGCACACGTGTGCGAGTGTTGTTGACATGGACAGGAAGGCGTCTGTTTTAGTCTTTTGTATTAACCTACACTTCTGGGATTTGGGGATTAGGAAAAAATGGTAAATGCTGTCAACTCTAAGATTGAGGTTGAGGGCCTCATTCAATGAATTATTTGGTCCTGAAGGAGTATCAGCTTTGGTCAAAACAGCTTTCTCATTAATGTAATACTTCAACTAACTTCCATAGTTTCTCAATGTGTTAGGGGCAAAATGCAGTCAGATTTCATATTTTTGAATATTATACTGTTCCCCAAAGTAAAACAAGCACTGCTCACCTTTGCTCTGGGGCAAAATCTTATTCCCATAGCTACATTATTCAAAGCTATGCTACATGGATATAATGACAGCAAAAAACAGACTACAGCAAAACAGAGACAGAGAAAGCATTTTAATTAACAGAAGCTAAAGGAGCAAAAACAAAAGCCAATGGGCTTACAAAGGAAACTACAGAAAAAGAGAAAACATAGTAAACTAACCTGAATGTGGAACACAAAGCTTAAATGAGTTACATGAAACAAGAAGAAATATTGTACTCTCAAACTTCTAATGCAATTCACCACAAAAACATATGCAGAGGCCAAGAAAAGCGAATCAGATGAGGCCATCTCTCTGACACTATTTACTATAAAACAGAAAAAGACACCCAGAAAGGTCCGGGGCTGTGCATTATGGGTACAGAGGTAGGACTTTATGTGCCCGTGAAAAATTCAGATATCAAATTGCCTATAATGCCAACATTGGTTCTGCTGCTAATGAGGATGGATCTGTGGATCTATATATAAGCATATACACACACACATATATTTTATATATATATATATATATATATATATATATATATATATATACGTACATACACACACACACCCACACTACGAGAAAGGGATCCAACAGGGAAGACTTCAAACTTAACAATAAAGAAAAGAAAGAATGTAGAGCACAGAAACTAAGCACAGCGTTTTAAAAAGAGGAAACACAGGGCTAAACAACAAGAAAGAGACTATAGGTTATAATATCCGAAGACTCAGACACAAGACAAATCTGACAACCCCCAAAGGTAGTGCTGAGGAAGATGAGCTGCACATTGACAAGGAATGCTCCCAAAAGAAGAAGAAGAAGAAGAAGAAGAAGAAGAAGAAGAAAAAGAAAAGTACAGTTGTGTACACTTATCAAAAATGTAGATGTTCGAGTGTATTCACTGCTGCAGTCATCACACTTGGGTTATCTTCCTGCAGGTAGTCCTCAGTCGGCACAAATACCAGAGACTTAGTATTTCTCCTTCAGTTGCTGTCACTTCATTACTGACATCAGGTCGTCAGGGGTATAAAAACAGGCAACCAATGCCATTACATCAGCATTTTTTACCCCAAATGTCAGGAGCCCCCCAAATAGAGAGCAAAGTTATGGTGGGAAAAACACCACTAGTAAAAAGTAAACACCAATAACCCAAGTAAGGGGTGAGTAATAGACATAGAGAGGAGAGAGAGACAGAGACAGACAAGAGGGCTGGAGGGTGGAAAACCAGGACTGCAACAGTGAATACACACGGACATCTACATTTACGGTAAGTGTGCACAACTGTACTATGTTCTTTGTGTTTCACTGTTCCAGTCATCACACTTGGGTTGATTCCCAAAGCTGAAGAAGGTGTAGTGGAAAAAATCAAGCCGTAGCTCCACAGCTGTAACAGAATCACTTTCACAACACTTTAAGTAGAATAAATCAAACCTTTCAGTCCAGTTAGAAAGAACAAATTCCACCAGGAGAGGAAATGTAATATTCAAAGACCATTCGGTCCCATTTTATTAAAAGTTAAAAGCTCAAAAGCGAGCATATGTAGAACTCAAAAATTCAAAATTTAGAAATTCGTGGCTTGTGTCCGATTCAAAGGTTAAAACCTTAATATAGAATAAAAACTTCTTTGGCAGATATTTACCACAATAGCACATGGGGTCACAAGCCACAAAATCTTCAACTGCTGCGGATCTTCTCCATAAGGAATAAATCAATTGCGGAAGCTACAAATATTGTAAATAGAGCTTCCACGCTGTCAAGGGCTGAATGAGGCTCAAATGCCTTGCAATACGTAAATATGACACGTCCCTATAGGTAATATTAGCTGGTTCAGCTGCCTTTAAAGTCCCAAAATAACTCGATAGAGCTTCCACGCTGTCAAGGGCTGAGTGCGGCTCAAATGCCTTGCAATACGTAAATATGAAACTTTCCTGTAAGTAATATTAGCTGGTTCAGCTGCCTTTAAAGTCCCAAAATAACTCGATAAGCGCTTTCAGTAAAACCTTCTTCAGATCATATCAAACAGGGACTCAATCTTTTCCTTTTAACAAAGATCTCAGCCAATAAGTTTCCAAATACCAGATGGCGCCTTTTTTTTCAAAGAAAGTTACAACCAATAACTTTACTGTTGGTGCAACACACCTTCTCTTTACGTAATACTAGGTCTCCTAGTATTTAAAATAGGCTTTAAAGGTATAACAGCGTTCAAGCCTGGAGGGCAGTCTGCTCGTAAATCAATAATCCACCTTGTTTCACATAATTCAGTATTATTAGTAATGTCTCCTCGCTTGATCTTACTATGAATCTGATCAATAGCTTTAAAATTAAAACTATGATTCGGAAAGTTCTTAATGTGAACTGCTAATGCATTATGTATATCTGCCTTGCGTATATCATTCAAATGTCGCAGTATCCTTTTTTTAAAAATCTGGTTTGTTTTTCCAACATAGAATGAAGTGTAATTTCTACAAGTTGCCAAATAAATTATGCTCTTGGTGGTACAGGTCACTTTACATTCAAAAATATATTCACGATCTGTATTTAGATGTCTAAAAACATTACTTTTGTCTATATGTCCACAAGCCATACAATTGTCACATGGAAAAGTCAGTTTTCTTCCTGTTGGAATTGATTTTCCAAAACCATCCTTAGTACATAAAAGCCTTTTGATATTCTTTCTATTTTTGTAACCATAACATGGTGATTCACCCACTATTTTGCAAAGATTAGAATCTCGAGTTAAAATCGGCCAAAATTTTGAGATGATCTCCTTAACTTGTTTATTGTCTGTGCTAAATGTTAGCATTAGTCTTGTAGGTTGCACATTCATGTTCGTGTCTTGTTCAATAGACACTGCAGAATTACTACAGGAATTTCTGACTAAGGCATCATTCATTTCTTTATTCTGAAAATTGCTTGATGTTTGGGCAGTCTCTTGTTCAGAATACCCACGTCTTAAATGACGCTCCTTCAAATCCATAGTTTCCTGTTGGATAACCTCCTTCCTTGAGCATCTTTTAGTAATTCTCGAGATTTAATTTTTCATTATATTTTTGGTAAAATGTCTTGGATGCATGCTGTTCCTATGGAGGTAATGGTTCCTCGAAGTTGTCTTCTTAAACAAAGATGTCTCTAAATCACCTGCATCATTCCTGTTAATGCAGATATCAAGAAAATTGATTTGATGCCGTGAATGTTCACTTGTCAGTTTCAAAAATGAAGTAGTTCCGTTTAAATATTGCGAAAATTGTTCAAACTGTATCTCATTACCTTCCCACAATAAAAAGAGATCATCTACAAAACGGCCAAAAAATTTGACACAGTGAAACCATGGATTTGTGGGGCTGAGAATATGTAGTCTCTCCCAATCTGATAAAACAATGTTAGCATAACTATTAGCGCAGGGGGTGCCCATGGCTACCCCCCATCGCTGCCAGTAAATATCTTGGCCATAGGTAAAAAAGTTGGTTTCAAGTACCATTTCTAATAAAGAGCAAATTAAATTTGCATTTTTATAATTATTGCTTGCTCCAATAACGTTTCTGACAGTTTCCAACCCATATGTATTTGGAATAGAGGTAAACAGACTTGTGACATCCATTGTTGTCAACAGATTGCTCTTGTCATTAGTTGTCTGCATAACTGTATTCAATTTCTTTAGAAAGTCATCAGAGTCCCATAGTACAGTAGGTATATTAGCCAACAAGGTTTTCAGTTCTTTTTCGATAAAGAGATACATAGTTTCTGTAATCCAGCCTTGGCCAGCTACTATTGGGCGAAATGGTGGATTACTAATACTCTTATGTATTTTCGGTAGCCCACTGATAGAAGGGATGGTAGGATGGTCAATTTTGAAAAAGTCATACTGTTCAGTATCTATGCTACCTTCCAGTAGCATATAATACAGTTGATCTTGAACGTTCTTAATATGCAAATCAAGTTTCTGCGAGTTGACTAGCATATAGGTTGCATGATCCCCTAGCATAGTTTCCATTCCAGTCCTATATTTTTCTGAAGTAAGTATTACAATACTTCCACCCTTGTCAGCTGGTTTTAGCACTATATCATCATTGTGTTGTAAATCAAGGAAGGCTTTTCTTTCTTGTGGGGAGACATTATGAAATGCTTGGTGTCTTTGCCTCCTCTTATCTTTTCCACTTCATCACTATACATCCGAACAAATAAGTCGAGTGCTGGATGATTAGTCGGAACAAATGCACTAGGTTTAAGTGCCCTGCGACCTTGCTTCGCATTTCCAAAAATATTTTTCAAAGATACATTACGTGCAAAACATTTTAAATCTAAAACAAATTCACTGAGATCTGATTTAAAAGATGGTATGAAACTCAGGCCTTTTTCTAAAACACTCAATTCTTCTTTACTCAAAATATGTCTCGATAGGTTCACTACCAATGAATTTTCATGTAATTCATAGTCTTTTTCCTTTTCCTGTCTTGGTTCATGGCCCGTGGATTCCTGTGATTGTTCTGCTTCAGGAAAACCGGTAAATGCTGTGTGAGTGGAATATGAACCACACCTTTTTTAGGGAGAGTACCTATATCTCTAGGTTTAACACCCGGTTCCACGGAATTAGTAGTGCTTCCATCCAAAATTACTGCAGATTCTAGAACAATTCAATTGATCATTCACTAATGGTCTTATTTCTGCATCCATTCTGGTAATTGAAGTTGAAGCAATATTTGATGGTATATTTCTTTTTCCATGATTTCTCAGGTTACTTGTATCAGTTCTCTTTTCATCTCTAGGCCATTCAAAGATCCTTCCATTCTTAAAATCCATGATGTCCCTTGACAGTTTCTTGTTTTTTTGTTCTTTTAACCTTGATTCATATGCATTCAAATTAAATTGTAACATCTCCAATTTATTCACTTGAGAAGTAGTCAGATCAAATTTCTCAAGTTCCACTTGCTTTTCTTTTATGAAATCACCGATTTTCAATTCTTCTGGTTTAAAGAAATCTATTAAAAAATGCATATATCGGAAGCTTGTTTCTAAATTTATAGCTTGCCATTTTGCTAACAACTCTTGGAATTGATTTCCATAACTTGGCATACACTTTACTCATCCCTCTTGGTATTACTTGATTGTGCATGCTTGCTTCCATATGGAAGCGTTGCCATGTTAGCCTTTTAAGGCGATAAGCAACTGCTTCTACTTCTTCTAATATATGTTCAAAATTACCATCATCCGTCACCTCCATGGTGGGTGTATCCACAAGGGATTCAAAATTCAGGTGCAACAACGGGTTAGCAACACCCTCTGGGGATGACATCCCTGAGCTAGTAGACATAAAATTAAATGCATTGCGCGTTTTGTGACAAACGCGTATATCCTCAGTGCTTGTCTTATCAGCAGTGCTTGTCTTATCAGCCATGTGTAGTGAGTAAATACCAAATTAAACAATAATAAGAAAATGTAAAGCTCACTACTAATGCAACGGCTAGTGAACAAGAGACTGCCCAAACATTAAGCAATTTTCAGAATAAAGAAATGAATGATGCCTTAGTCAGAAATTCCTGTAGTAATTCTGCAGTGTCTATTGAACAAGACACGAACATGAATGTGCAACCTACAAGACTAATGCTAACATTTAGCACAGACAATAAATAAGTTAAGGAGATCATCTCAAAATTTTGGCTGATTTTAACTCAAGATTCTAATCTTTGCAAAATAGTGGGTGAAACACCATGTTATGGTTACAAAAACAGAAAGAATATCAAAAGGCTTTTATGTACTAAGGATGGTTTTCGAAAATCAATTCCAACAGAAAGAAAACGGACTTTTCCATGTGGCAATTGTATGGCTTGTGGACCTACAGACAAAAGTAATGTTTTTAGACATCCAAATACAGATCGTGAATATATTTTTGAATGTAAAGTGACCTGTACCACCAAGAACATAATTTATTTGGCAAATTGTAGAAATTGCACTTCATTCTATGTTGGAAAAAACAAACCAGATTTTTAAAAAAAGGATACTGCGACATTTGAATGATATACGCAAGGCAGATATACATAATGCATTAACAGTTCACATTAAGAACTTTCCGAATCATAGTTGTAATTTTAAAGCTATTGATCAGATTCATAGTAAGATCAAGCGAGGAGACATTATTAATAATACTGAATTATGTGAAACAAGGTGGATTATTAATTTACGAGCGGACTGCCCTCCAGGCTTGAACGCTGTTATACCTTTACAGCCTATTTTAAATACTAGGAGACCTAGTATTACGTAAAGAGAAGGTGTGTTGCACCAACAGTAAAGTTATTGGTTGTAACTTTCTTTGAAAAAAAAGGCGCCATCTGGTATTTGGAAGCTTATTGGCGGAGATCTTTGTTAAAAGGAAAAGATTGAGTCCCTGTTTGATATGATCTGAAGAAGGTTTTACCGAAAGCGCTTATCGAGTTATTTTGGGAATTTAAAGGCAGCTGAAAGTACAGTTTTGTACCTACCATAAATGTAGATGTCCGATAGGAATGCATCTGCAGTCCTTACAAATGGGTTGTCCTGTCGTCAGGCAGCCCTTCGGTCGGCCGGATTCCAAAGTCTGGGTCCGGCTTCGGCTGGTGTCGCACTTCACCCGACGTCATTGCTGCAGTTTTTCGGGTATAAAGGCATCAGCCGACACCATCTTCCTCAGTGTTTCTTGCCCCAGATGCCAGGTGCCCTCTTGGATGGCTAAATTTGGATAAATGCCAATGTTTCCAAATAGTAGAGAGCAAACACATAAAATAAGCATGTATGTACATATATACAAACAAATACACCATAATAGATCCCCCCCAAGCTAGCTGAAGGCTGGCAAATACCCTAGGAGTACCTCAGAGGGGAAGGTGGGTGGGTAATCCTGACTGCAGATGCATTCCTATCGGACATCTACATTTATGGTAGTACAAAACTGTACTATGTCCTTCAAGGATGCATCTGCAGTCCTTACAAATGGGTAGAATACCATAGCTAAACAAGGGAGGAGGAAAAGAGTAGAGATTATGGTGTAGCTAGGATCCCTTGCAAAACAGCAGTGGCAAAACCTGCTCGGGATCTAGAGTATAAAGGTAAATTGTAATGCTTGGCAAATGTATGCACGGAGGTCCAAGTAGCAGCCTCTATAATGTCCTTGGTAGCCACCTCGTAAGAAAGCTGTGGTAGTGGCTGTAGCCCTTGTGGAGTGAGGCCTGATGTTCTCTGGAGTTTTCTTTCCATGGTAGGAGTAACAAAATCTAATGCAATTTCCAATCCATTTTGAGATTGTCTGTTTTGAAATTGGTTTTCCTTCCTTTCCTGTGGCATATGCTACCAGAAGCTGGTCAGTTTTTCTATTGGACTTAGTCCTGTCCAGGTAGTAGCGTAATTGTCTATGTACATCCAAGGTATGCAAGAGTCTTTCTCCTCTGTTCTGTGGGTTTGGGAAGAATGTAGGTAGGTGGATAGCCTGATTTAATGACACTCTGGATACCACCTTAGGCATAAATGTAGGATTTGTTCTCATGGACACTATCTTGATGGAAGATCAGGAAGGGTTGCACTGCCATTAATGCCTGTAGTTCAGAGACCCTTCTTGCTGAAGTTATTGCCAGCAGGAAAGCAGTCTTCCAGGATAAGTATTGTAATTCTGCTGTTGCTGCTGGCTCGAAAGGGGGAAGTGTCAATTTTTCTAGCACAAAGTTCAAGTCCCATGCTGGCAATGGTGGTTTCCTGGGAGGTTTTACATTTTAATTCCTCTCAGAAACTGTCTGAGCAGAGGATGAGAGAAGACAGGAGGATCCAAGCTGTATTCTGCTGAAATAGCTGATGCATGTATCTTGATGGAAGAATAGGACAGGCCTGTGTGGAAGAGCTCTGCCAAGTACTCCAGGATGTTGGCTATGTTTAGCAGTGTCACATCTTCTCCCTTTGCAGTACTCCAAATGAGATATCTTTTCCATTTTGCTGCATAATTCTTTCTTGTTGAAGGTCTACGAGCCTCCAGGATTATGTCTTTAACCCTTTGAGATAAATTTGGGTTAATTGCTGTTATGTAATGTTCCAGGCAGTTAGCTGCAGAGTTTTCAGGTTTGGATGCAGGATGTTGTAGTTGTTCTCGTTAACAGTAATGGGATCAGGGTAGTGTCCATATTTGTTCCCGAGACATGCTCCTCAGCAATGGGTACCAATGTTGTCTTGGCCAGTCTGGAGCTATCAGAATGATCCTTGGACGGTCCTCTTTGATCTTCAGAAGCACCTTGTGCATCAAAGGAAGTGGTGGGAATGCGTATGCTGTCAGGTTTTTCCAACTGAAAGATAGGGAGTCCACCTTCCAAGCAAGTGGGTGGTACGTCCTTGTGCAGAATTTCTTTAACTGGTGATTGAGTGGGGATGCAAACAAGTCTATTTGTGGTAATTCCCATTCTTTTGTGATGGCTTTGAAGATGTCCGGATGAAGCATCCATTCGTGGGCATCTGTGGTAGTTCTGCTTAATATGTCTGCTAGAATGTTTTCTTTTCCGGTACAAAATTGCTTGTAACTGAATGTTGTAGCTCAGGGCCACATCCCATAGGTCCAGTGCCAGCCGGCATAGAGGATATGAATGTGTGCCTCCCTGTTTGTTGATGTACCACATAACTGTGGTGTTGTCTGTCCTTATCATCAACTGACCTTCTTGGAGAAATGGTCTGAATGACTGGATTGCCAATTTTACTGCCAGCATTTCCTTTAGATTTATGTGTAGGCGCAGCTGGTCTTGAGTCCATAAGCCTTGTATGCACTTGTCCAGCATGTGTGACACCCAACCGAGGTCTGAGGCATCTGTCGTGATGGTTTGGCTTGGTTGGCTGTTGCAGAAGGGCAATCCTGTGTTTGATTGACAGGCCTGAGCCCACCATAGGAACTCTTGTTTCAGGCATGGGATTATTGGAATTTTGGTTTCTAGGCTGTGCTTGTGTTGGGACCACAAATTCTTTAGGTACCACTGTAGCTTTCTCATATGCAGTCTGGCATGAGGGACCAGAATTATGCAGGATGCCATGAAGCCTAGAGCTTGCAGTACTTTTCTTGCAGTTAGATGGTTCTGCTTTGTTAATGCCAAGAAGTAGAGGGTAGTTGCTCTTTCTTTTCTGCAGTTAGGAATGCCATTTGTTTTGATGTGTCCAGCTCTGCACCCAGAAAGGTTATTCTTTGGGATGGAATCAGCCTTGACTTTTTTATATTGACTGTATATCCCAAGGCTTGCAGCAGGTAAATGACTCTTTGTAAGTCTTCTGTTAGCTTGCTTTTGTTGTCTGCTTGTATCAGGCAGTCGTCCAGGTAGGGATAAATTTGGATCCCTGAAGTCTGCAATGAGCAATTACTGATGCCAGGCATTTCGTGAACACTCTGGGCACAGTAGATAAGCCAAAGGGCAATGCTGAAAATTGATAATGCTCTGATCCTGCAAGAAATCTGAGGTATCTTCTGCAAATTGGTCGTATGGGGACGTGCAGGTATGCCTCCTTGAGATCTAGAGTTACCAGCCAAGACTCCTTGCCCAGCATGGGAAGAAGCTGCTGTAGGGTCAGCATTTTGAATTTTGGAACAATGAGGAATGTGTTTAAAGCGGACAGGTCTAGAATGGGTCTCCATTTGTTTTCTTTTCTTGGTACCAGGAAGAGTCTGAGTAAAATCCCTTTCCTTGCTCCATAGATGGTACCTTTTCCACAGCTCTCATTCTTAATAGCTGAGATATTTGCTTTAGAGCTTCTGTCCTTTGAGTAGGTGGTAGGTTTGGCATTCCTCTCTTCCCTGGTAGAGTATGGAAATGGAACCTGTAACCTTGGTCTATAGTTTGCAAAATCCATTTTTCCCTTGTGATGCAATGCCAGTTTTTTTGAAAATAAGGTTAGCTTTCCGCCTAAGGGTGCTTCTAGTTGTTCCCTGGTTGGCGGTGCCACTGTCAAGTCACTGTGATTGAGTTGTTGTAGTGGTGGTGGCTGCGTCCGTGCCTCGCTGGTTGTTACCTTGCCACTGGCGTCCCCTGTAGGCACCCCTGGATTGGTTTCTGCCTCTAGAACGCCTATTCCTGCCTCTCTGAGTCTTAGAGGAGTCCGGAAAGGACCAATTCTTGGAGGGCCAGTTCCTGCTAAACCTTGGAGGTTGAACCTGTAAGAAATCTTTCACCGTTTGTACAGATTTCGCCTTCTCTTCCATCTTTTTTAGTACCTGCTGAGCAGGGGAACCAAATAAATTGACCTTGTCCATGGGTGCATTCAAAAGCTTTGATTTGACATGGTCTGGTAATGCCTGTTCTTTCAACCATGCATGTCTCCTGATAACTGTGCCAGTCATGGCTGATCTAAAGGAAGCCTCCAGTGCATCATAGCCACATTTTAAAGAATGGTTACTAACTTGCTGTATGTTATGTACCATTTCCTGAACATATTTTTTATCTAAAGATTCTTCAGAGGACAGCTTTTTAGTTAACTGGTCAAGCATAAACTCTTGATATTGAATCATATGGAATTGGCAGTTCAAAGCCCTAGCTGACAAAGTAGCAGAAGTGTAAACTTTTTTACCCCATCTCTCTAAGGACCTGGATTCCCTTTCAGAGGGGAGGGGGTTTTTAGTAAAAGTAGCTGCTACAGCTTTAGGGCCCTGGGAGATAGTCTCTGGATCTGCAAAAGGAGCCTTGTATAAATGGTGATGAGTGTCCGGGACCCTGTAGAACCAATCTGGCTTAGCAGGAGCCGGAGGTAATGAATCAGGAGCAGTGCAAGCATCATTAAATGCATCATCTACAACAGAAAGAACTGGAGGTATAGCTAAAGGCCTATGTTGTGGCAAATGTAGAAAGGTTCTAAGCCTTTTCCTGGAGTCTGAGAAATCTTGGCCCTGCCACTGAAATTGTTCCCTCATAGCATGCAAGGTTTCCCCAAAGGAAAATTCCTCAGGTGGAGAGGCTGAAAGAATGGACTCTTCCGCATCAGAGTCTTCGTAAGGAGAATAAGAAGCCTCAGGAGGGTCTGTATGTTCTGAGTCATCAGAGGAATCATCAGTGGATACTGGTTCAGGCGGCTCTGCTCTAGGCCTCTTTTCTGGAGGTGGGAGAGAGGACCTGTCTGGATGAGGCTGGGATCCATATTAAAGAAATTAGATCCTCAGCCAAAGAAAGCATATGAGAGCTAGTGCTGGGCCTGTGTGAGGGGGGTTTGGCAGGCACAGTTTTTGAAGCTTTGGCTGCTTTAGCCCTGGCAAAGGCCTTAATAGACATGGCTGCAGGAGGCCTAGCAGCTCCACGTGCAGGGGTTGAAATATCCAGGGGAATAGTGTCTGATAATTCCTGAGAAACCGCAACCGAAGGTTGGATTTCAGACGCCGATTCTACCAGGTTAGAGGAGGCCACGGTAGAAGGCATGGTTTCGGCTGAAGAAAGAACCGCTTGCTCAGTTTCGGCCGAAACCGAGACACTCGCGGTTTGCTTAATCGCGGTTTCGGCTGAAACCGCTGACCGCGAGTGTCGGTCCTTTTCTTTACGTTTTTTGGAAATTTGCGTTGTCGGAGGATCCGACGGCATAATATAGGCAAAATCAGAGCCGAAAATCTGTTCAGCAAACTCCGACCGACGTCTAAGCATCCGTCGATTAAAAGAAGCACAGGCTAGACAAGCTGCTACGTCGTGGTCTGGGCCTAAGCAATGTATACAGTAGGAGTGGAAATCTTTATGAGGTATTTGTTTCCCACAAGATAAACAGTTATTCACTTTCTCTGACATCGGCTGAGGCAAGAAAGAGTCCCCAACGGGGTACTTAGCTTTTTAGAAGTCTTGGTAGTATTCGGTAGTAGTAATCTCTGGATCTGACCGACCGGCACTTGCGAACAGCTTCTGCTTCGGGCGCCACGTGGCAAGAAAGACTGAGGAAGATGGTGTCGGCTGATGCCTTTATACCCGAAAAACTGCAGCGATGACGTCGGGTGAAGTGTGACACCAGCCGAAGCCGGACCCAGACTTTGGAATCCGGCCGACCGAAGGGCTGCCTGACGACAGGACAACCCATTTGTAAGGACTGCAGATGCATCCTTGAAGGACATCCAGCTAATATTACTTACAGGAAAGTTTCATATTTACGTATTGCAAGGCATTTGAGCCGCACTCAGCCCTTGACAGTGTGGAAGCTCTATCGAGTTATTTTGGGACTTTAAAGGCAGCTGAATCAGCTAATATTACCTATAGGGACGTGTCATATTTACGTATTGCAAGGCATTTGAGCCGCATTCAGCCCTTGACAGTGTGGAAGCTCCAGTTGCAATATTTGTAGCTTCAGCAATTGATTTATTCCTTAAGGGGAAGATCCGCAGCAGTTGAAGATCTTGTGGCTTGTGTCTGTTTTTATAAGCAGGGGTCCCGGTGAGAGTAGGGGTTTGAAAGCTGTCAGAGCGTGCTGAACAGCTAGCATCTCTTTTTGATTGATGTGCCGATGAATTTGACTTGGGGTCCAGTGGTCCTGAATGCACTTGTTGTCCAGATGTGCCCCCCCCCCCAGGCATAGTCTGATGTGTCCGGGGTTAGGGTCTGGGCGGAGTGGGGTTGAGTAAAGGGAAGTCCCTTGTTGTGGTTGCATGCTGTTGCCCACCAAATAAACTCTGTCCTTAGACAAGGTATGACGGTTTCCAGGTCCTGAGAATGTTGGCACCAAAGACTTTTTAAGTACCATTGAAGTTTCCTCATATGCAGTCTGGCAAATGGAATTAGTAGAATGCATAAGGCCATGAACCCTAGGGCCTGCAGGATTTTCCTTGCAGACAGCTGGGTTCTGGTGGCCATTTGGGTGAAGCAGCCTGTCAGATAGGCTTGTTTTTCTGGAGTAAGGAATGCCATCTGAGAAGTTGTGTCTAAGCTTGCTCCCAGGAATACAATCTTTTGACTGAGGACTAGTTTTGATTTCTTTTCATTGATAGTGTACCCCAGTGAGGTTATAAGGTTCTTTACAAATGTCAGGTGCTGCAACAGCTATTCCTGACTGTCTGCCTGAATCAGGCAATTATTCAAGTATGGGTAAAATTGAATTTTTCTCTGTCTGCACTAGGCAATGGCTGGAGCCAAGCATTTTGTGAAGACTCTGGGAGCACGGGATAAGCCAAAGGGAAGTGCAGAGAACTGATAATGCATAGATCCTGCCCTGAAACGTAGGTATTTTCTGCATGAGTCCCTGATAGGGATGTGTAGATAGGCTTCTTTTAGGTCTAGCATGGCTAGCCAGGCATCTTTGGACAGCACAGGAAGAAGCTGCTAAAGGGTGAGCATTTTGAATTTTGGCACCACCAGGAAGGTGGTTAGAATGGAAAGATCTAGGATTGGGCGCCAAGTGCCCTCTTTTCTGGGTACCAGAAAAAGTCTGGAATAAAACCCTTGACCTATTTGTTCTGCAGGAACAGGTTGAATTGCCCTTATGGAGAGCAGGGATTGAACTTGGTTTTGTGCCTCTGCCCACTGGTTTGGAGGAAGGTCTGGGAACCCTTTTGGGGTTGGCAGTGAGTGGAAGTAAAATTTGTACCCCTGGGATATAATGTTGAGGACCCATCGGTCTTTGGTGATGGAGGTCCAGTTTTTTGCATGATGGGCAACTTTTCCTCCTTGGGGCTCGAACAACTGGGCAGAGGTGAGGAGTGGAGTTGAGAAGTCATTGTGAATTCTTTCCATAAGGGGGTGCCTTAGCACGCCCTGTTTTAGAAGTGGAGGCACTCCAAATCTCGGCACACCCTGAGACTGTAATTTAGGGGGGTCTGTTTCCCAGGCGTCTAGTTTGAGATGGCCTTGAGGGGGGTGGATAGGCTCAATGTTTCGATGGGCAATGCCTACTGAATCTTGGAGGCTACACTTGCAAAAAATCCTTAAATGTCTGCACAGACTTAGCTTTTTCTTCCATCTTTTTTAGAAACTCTTATGCTTTGGTGCCAAAGAGATTGTCCTTGTTCAAAGGACCGCCTAGTAATTTTGATTTGACATGGTCTGGCAAGGTCTGTTCCTTAAGCCATGCATGCCTTCTCAGAACAGAACCAGTGACTGCTGCCCTGCAAGAAGCTTCTGGGGCATCAAAGCCACATTGCAAGGTATGCTTGCTGACTTGGCTTGCAGAATGCATAAGTTCTTGTAATTTTTTATTTTCTGCACAGTCTGTAAAGGTAGATAATTTTTGTTTAATAAGTTCCATAATATGCTGCTGGTATTTCAGCATGTGAAACTTGCAATTCAATGCCCTAATGGCGAGAGTTGCAGGGGTGTATACTTTTTTACCCCACCTGTCTAAAGCTCAGGAATCCCTGTCTGAAGGGGTGGGATTCTTAGCTGTAGTTTCTTTTATACCTTTAGGCCCCTGGGAAATGACCTCTGGGTCTGCAGTAGGATTTTTGAAAAAGAATTTGCGAGAGTCAGGGACTCTGTCCTACCTGTCTGGTTTCCTTGTTGCAGGGGGTAAAATATCAGGAGTTAGACTGGATTCCATAAAGACATCATCCACAACATCCAAAACAGGAGGGATTGCTAAAGGTCTATGTTGAGGTAAATCTAAAAATTCTCTGAGTCTCTCTTTGGACTGAGTATAATCCTGGCATTTCCAGTGGACACGCTCTCTTAAAGTATGAAGGGTTTCACCAAAAGAAAAATCCTCTGGAGTGGAAGCAGAGGGAATGGATTTCTCTGCATCTGAATCCTCATAAGCAGATAAAGGCATGTCTTAATAATCGAAACCTCAGAGCCATCAGACTCTTGGTCAGTTAAAGCTGCTGGGGACAGGTCTCTGTTTCTCTTATTAGGGGAAGGCTGGCTTCCACTAATCAAAGTATAATCAGGTCTTCTGCCATTTCAAGCATTCGATTTTGTGTTAAGGATGCAGGTGCTTGAGTTTGGGTCGTCATTTTTTTTAGGCGTAGCTTGTACTCTTGGCCTTAGAAACTCAGTAGTTTTAGACAGAACTGAAAACGTAGAAGAAGTCGTCGGTTTGTGTCGAATATCGGTAATATGAAGAACTTCCTCAGAAAACGGTGCCTGCACAGCGGCTCCGGACCCATCCAAGGTACAGACATCCGCAGGTTCTGTAGTCAAAGAAGAGTCTCATGGCATACTGGACTCTGAACGGGTCTCGGACCCTGAACGGGTCTCGGCAGCGGACCGCGAATCTATAGAAGCGAGCATCAGAGATGGAGAAAGTGCCTCACTAAGTACTACCGAACTGTCGACTAGTTTAACCGAAGTGTTATCGGCAGTTTTGGACCTATTGCGGTCTGTCTCTTTCTTTATCCTTATGTTTTTCGGAAGATTGTAATCGGATGGCTTACCAAAGCCATTTCGAAATATGGAGATAGAGAACAAAAGTATTTAGTGACAATAAGGGCCCAACAACGAATAGTTCGGGTGTTGAACAAGGCACAAAACCGACAGCAAGGTACACTGTGGTCTGGGCCTAAACAGGTGATGCAGTAAGAATGAAAATCTCTGTCTGGTATTTGCTTTCCACAGGCGAGACAATTGTTAACTTTTTCTGACATCGGTTAGAGCAAACAAAAATTATCCCCAACTGGGTACTTAGCTTTAGAAGACTTCAGGATGATTCAATTCGGAAACGAAAATGCAGGTAGCGGCCGACCGGCACTCGTGCTAACTGCTTCTGCTTCGGGCTCTTCGGTAAGCAAGACTGATGTAATGGCGTCGGCTGCCTGTTTTTATACCCCTGACTACCTGACGTTAGTAGTGAAGCGACAGCAACCGACGCAGAAATACTAAGTCTCTGGTATTCGGGCTGATTGAGGGGTACCTGCAGGCAGATAACCCAAGTGTGATGACTTTAACAGTGAAACACTAAGATCACCACCATGGCTTTCTCACTGGCACTGCGATTCTTCCTGGGAGAAATACAAGACCAGGGTCTGAAAATGGAAGCAAGTGTCAAAGGACTTATACTAGAAGGAAAGCTGGAACACCTAGCAGCTGTTTTATTTATTTATTTTTGCGTGGCACATACACAGGTAAATGTCTACACTAGAAAAATCTTATGTGAAAGCTACAGATATTCCCTCAGGCTGCAGTATGTATGTTTGCCTGTGCTTCTTTCCAAGTGGAAATACACAAAAAATCCCATCCTACTCAAGCACAGAGCAGTAATAAAAGAGAAAAGCAAAAAATGGGTAATCCTTAAAAGCTAGAGGTAAGCTACTTACCCTCATTTTCACAGCCTGAAGTGGAGGCATCTACACCTTCAAGTAGATCTGACTGCCAATATGCAATCAACAAATGAGGGTAGAGGCTGGTGGGAAGACAACTGGAGAGTGTTGTACCTGCAGCATGCACTGCAGGTATAAGTATGGAGGTTAAACACAGACATGCAACTGCTCTTCAATACTACTGCAATCTAATGCAAAATCCACTTAATGTACGTAATTAGTGAGATGGGTCTGACACAACACACATTCATGCTGCACAGTGTGATGGAATATAAAACATTTTTCCTAAGATTTCTTTATTATACAAAAAAAAAAAAAAATCACACAAGCGCTAAAGTACCAACTATTATACAAAAAAAAAACATCAACACAAGCGACAAAATTCCAACTATTTACACTGTTCATTACAAAACTGCTTCATAGGGAATCCTAAAATTCAAGTACAGCCAAACTTAAGCATACTGCAAATATGTCATCATTGAGCTTTTTTGTTATATTTATCTAACAGTATAAATAACTTCAATATTTGTAAATGGGTAATATATTTGTTGAATTCATTTTTATGACATTCATAGGTTGGTACTAGGCTATCGGCCCTAGGGCCTATACAAGCCTAGCCATAACAATTCCCTGGATATTTCTTCCCACAATATTTACATCTCTGGACCCCTGTCCAGCAGGGCGACTGACATGATCCCCGGGGTGAATTTCCTATCTCCCATCCAATCAAGGTTCCTTTTGAAGAGGGCCAAGGAGGCGCTCTGCTTGACATGTATGGGCAGTCTATTCTAGAGTATGGGGAGTCTCTGGGTCAGGAACCTATCCCTCCAGCATGTTTTGTTCATTGTGATGACAAGGTTTAGATCCCTGGAGCGTGAGGCTCTGAGGGATTGGGATTTCTTTAAGTGGAGCATGTCCAACAGCTCAGGGTTTGACATGGCCTTGTATGTTAAGCAGAGATCGCCACTGAGCAGACGATATGCCACAGAGTATAGCTGGAATTTTTTTAGACGGTCAGCATACGGCATCTGCTTTAGGCCTGTGATCATTTTAGTGAGGTATTTCTGTGGCCTTTCCAGCTGATGCAGATGTCTTGTGAGGTACATACCAAACGGGGCATTATACTCTATAATGGGTCTAATGAGGGATGAGTACAATGGAACAATGACCTCATTTTTTCTGGATGAAAAGCCCTTAGTTATGAGGTGTGCCACATAGAAGGATTCCCTGACTGTTGTGGTGATGTGGTTATTGAAAATGAGACCACTGTCCATCTGTGTCCCTAAGTCTCTGGCACCAGGCATCTGTTTCTGTAAGACCCTTTTGTAGAATATCCACATCATTTGGGGATTCAATAATGGCTCCCAGTTTGCAGTCATCTGCGAACTTTGTTAGCCAGAGTCCCTTAGTGTTATAGCCTGTACTTCAGAGAAGTAGATGCCAAACAAGAGTGGTCCCAGGACAGTGGTTCCTGAGGTATTCCACTTGTCTGGAGTTGGATTTGGAGTCGGCTACTTTTACAGTCTGGGTTCTGTCAGTAAGCCAGTTGGCAACCCAACGAGTGATGTAGGGATTTATGCCCGGCTTAGTAAGTTTATCTAGGATTCCAGAGTAGGGGATGGTGTTGAAGGCTTTGGCGAGGTCCAGATAGGCTGTGTGGACTGCCTTACCCTCGTCCACAGCTCTGGAGACTGATTCAAAGAAGTCAATCAGGTTCAGGAGACAAGATCATCCCTTCACAAACCCAAACTGGGTGGGGTCCAGTGTCTGAAGGTTGCCAATGTCTTTGTTTATGACAATGCGTTCCACGACTTGCTGGTCAGACTGAGGGGATGGTAGTTCCCGGGATCCAAGGTGGATCCCATCTTGTGCAGTGGGATAACTGTAGTTGTGCGCCACTCATTGGACACGAAGCCTGAGGTGAGGCTATGATTAAACATGACACTTGGGTGAGGTGCCAGTTCATTTTGTAGTTCATGTAGTACACATCCTGGGATGTCATCTGGTCCCATGGATGCTGTATTCTTAGCTTTGGAGAGTGCGGTTTCTAGCTGTGTGGCCATGACTACCGGAATTTGGCAATCTTTTGGTATTCAGAAGGGCCCTTTAGGGGGTGAGAGGGGAGTGAAGTTGGCACTAAATCGATCTGCCAGGATACTGGCAATATCCTTGGGTTCAGTATATTTAATGCCATTCTGTTGAAGCTCAGAGCAGATCTGAGCATTGCCATTTAGATTCTTGACATAACTATAGAATGCCTTGTGGTTGTCTTTGGAATCTTTGGCAATTTTATTTTCGTAACTAGCTTTTGAGGATTTTATGAGGGATCACAGCTTCTTACTGAGGCTGGTGAGGGAGTTTTTTTGCATCCTGGGATTTTCCTCTTTTCTGCAACAGTTTCTTCCTTCTGTTGTATAGTTTGTTTATAGCAGGGGACCACCAGATTAGCTTCCTTTTTTCGGAGAAGAGCATCTTGGTTCTATTTGGGATGGCACGATTCATGCACGAGTGGATGTGCTCATACAGTGCCTTAGTGTAGGATTCTGCAGTCGAACTTTCAAATCCCGTCTGCATGGGTGTCATGAGGTTTGTCACTTCTGACTTCAGTAGCATGAAGTTGGCTTTGGAGAAGTTTTTTAAGGAGGTTTCCTTACTGAGGGGTGGGGGTGGGATGTGGATGTCAAGGGTGATTTGCTTATGGTCAGACTTGACCAATGAGGGGGTGACCACTGGTGTGGAGCATCTATCTCCCATGTTGGTAATGACCAGGTCTAGGATATTGGAGTCCCTGGTGGGACAATGGATTAGTTGATCCAGGGTGTTGGAATTTATGAATTCCAAGAACCGTTGGGAAAAGGAATTGGTACCCGAGTAGTTTTCCCAGTTAATGGCAAGGTAGTTGAAATCACTCAGTATTAGGGTGTTTGGTTGTATCTTAATATTTTCCAGTATGTTTAGAAAGATGTAGTGAGAATCTTGGGGCATGGTGGGGGATCTGTAGCAAGCTACAATTTGGATTACAGTCTTACCTAGTTAGTGTTAGTTGCACCTGGAGAATTTTAGATGTATTGTGTTGGGCAACTAGCCTGGAGGTGTGAATATCCTTGGTGAATATGGACACTCCTCCACCTTTAGTGTTTCGGTCTTGGTTTTGTGGCCGAAAAGTGTGGTAAGAGTTGTAGCCTGGTATTACAGGGGTGCTCTCTGGAGCCTTGAACCAAGTCTCAGTTACTGCACAGATATTGATGTTCTCCATTTTTAGGAGTGCCTCGAGAGAGTGCATTTTGAGGTTTAGACTTCTAGCATTGAATAGCATTACCTTCAAATTTTGCATGCTTGTATCTGTTACGGTGGTGGTTTTGTCCTTTGAACCTTGCAAAAGGCACTATAGGGATGGCAAGAGCTTTAGAAAGTAACCTGAATCCCAGGGGTGACAGGTGCAGACCATCTCTGGCAAAGCATTGTGGTTTGTTGATCATGTCTTCCCAGGCAGACAGATACTGGATCCCCTTTGAATGACACCAGAAGCTTAGCCAATTCTTGAAGTCAATCATTTTGTCCTTATACTGTGGTATCATTCTGGGCAAAGGCAGTATGCTACCCAGGGCTAGGGTCATACCTGCCTGGGCCACATGATCCGAGAACTCTTCCATATCTCTTTTCATGTAGTCCAGGGAGGTACGTCTCAAGTCATTCACTCCAGCATGGACAATGACAGAGTCGTATTTGTACTTGTTGTGGAGTGACTTGAATGCATGAGTTATGTGGTGGATCCTGGCACCCGACAGGCAGCTGACTGTAATTTTCTCCTTGTTCAGCCTGGTGAGTGGGACATCAGTGTGCCTCACTATAGAGTTACCTATGACTAAAGTGTTAGGTACATTGTCCTGCCTTAGGGGCTGTTGTTGGGTGGCACACTGGTGTTGTGAGCTATGTGTCACTTTCGTTGTGACTGGTGTTTGTTTGCGTTTCAGCTTCGGAGATCCTTGTTGCTTGGGCAGGTTAACGTTAAGGGCCTCCGCATATGTGGATTTAGTGTTGCTATGTGTGGGTGTTGATGCTGTGGGTTTTGAAGGGCTATGAGTTGCTTGAGGTGTAGTGCAGGTGTTAACCTTCTCCTCTTGACTGTCTAGCACAATCTTGGCCGGAGAGAGCTTTGCTTCCAGTTTGGCTATGTAAGTGCATCTCTCGCAGGTTGTAGTGTTGGATGGTAGGAGGAGAGGGTTGTTTGTGTACATGAGGCAGTTGCCGCATTGCCCCAGTATGCCCAGATTCACCAAGTGGACAGAAGAAATCACCAGAAGCTGACCATTTCTTTCTTTCTGGCACATATCAGTAGATAGTAAAATAAACTCTTGAAAGGCAGATGTTCTACTACTTTTCCAATTTCTTGCAATAATCTTCCTAGCAATAAACTTCATAAGAAAGCAAACAGATTTTTTTTACTACAATTAGGAAATGAAACATTGAATAAAATTAACCATTTAGTAAGACGACAGTTTTCAGACTACACCGCTTTCACATAGTCATTTATTTTTAACAAATATTCATTTAGGCTTTCACAGCTGTAGAAAATGTGTTCCCATTTTGTTTTCATTTTACCAGTTTGTTACTTCTCCAATTTTGTATACAGATGATTTACCACTCCTTATAAGACAGTTTAGAGTAAAAAACCAATAATTATAATAATAATAAAACTGATAATAATAGTAATAATAATAACAATAACAATTTAAATGTTCTGAGTGCTACTCAGTTCTTGCCTGGTACACTACCTTCACTTCTGGATATACAACTCAGGAAAAATAGGGGCACTTTAATATTCTCTCAGAGTGCATTGATTTTACTATCACAAAAATGCTGTGAGGTAAAACCTGCAGTATTTGAATAAGCACACCCCAAACAGAAGGGAGCTGAGAAAAGATAAGGGCCAAACCCTTGAAGGCCTTATAATATAACCAAGGAATAAGAAGTACTTTCTAGAGGCACGTGAAGTCAAAAAGAGGTGACAAAACAGAAAGGGAAGCTTTTAGAATGGATGTCATGTCAACATCTTTCTTTTGTCAGATCCCACCCCCACCCCCAACCCTGTGGAGGTCATGGGGCAAAAACTATTGTAAGGTTGCAAGCATACCAATACAAAGGAATTTTGGTAAACGAATAGGGATGGAGTTGGTGGAAATATGTTTGTGAACAGTGTGTGATAAGCCAAACAAAAGTAGAGAGACCAAGTGGGCAGAGCAGCCTTACACACTACACAGATTCTATGATCTTAGGCCCTTCCTCCTAGCTCTCACCAAATGTATGGAGTACACTGTCAAAATGTAAGCATTGTAGCAACATTTACTGAAGTATCTCCTGCATCAGATGCAGTTCAAACCTGAAAGAGCTAAAAATAAACCTTATAGTGGCTACCAATTAAGAAAGCAGACTACTTACTTTTGTGAATCCTGCAAAAGTGCTGCAGCATTCTGTGATGCCGGGTTCTGTTTGGCATAGTTCAACCAGCCTGATGCATTGTATTCCACCCAATTGGTTCCAAAGCTGTGCCCCAAAAAGAAGTGATGTGTTCTACTGCTTTTAAGCAGTGGGCTCTGATCTAAATGAGGTAAAGAAAAACATTTTATTTCTAAGGCAATGCATCAGTCCTTTCCAACCTGTTCTGTAAACACTAACTTCCCATGGTTCCAGGAAAAAAAAAAACACTTTTAAACATCCAGGGTCTGAGGTAATGCACAATTATTTGTTTAGGTGATACAACTGGGAACACCAAGAATTTTTTCCTCCAAGGAAAACCTATGAATAACATATAGCAGCACAGCAAATGATAATACAGTTAAAGACGATTTGGACTAACACTGACTGGGACTAACTAAAGCTAAGGTAAAGTACTTATACCAGGTACTGATCTCAAAAGTAGATCTTTATATTACATTCTTGCAACAAAATTTAGCAATATTTTTTCCTCTCCTCCATTCTCCAGAACTGCATGTCAGCAGGCACGCCCAAGAAGAGTCATTCTTCTCCCTCTAGTTCTTTGTCATATGCCTGCAAAGCAATCTACAAGAAATTAACAGCCAACAAAAGCATCCACTCTTAAATGTTCTGGGGCCAAAAAAAAAAAAATGTGGTCCAGGATAAGCAAGGCATGAAGGCACCTGATTCAAGATAACATTATAATGTGACTGAAGAGTGGTAACTTTCGTGCTACAAAAACATAGTCTGAAAGAATAACTGGTTACACTGAGCACTTCTCAAAATCTTACAAGTTATTCAATAAGACAAAGTACTTACATTGGCAAGTCCTGAGCAACCCCCCCCCCCCCCCGATGGGTGGGAGAGATTCCTGGTGCAGTAAGACAAGTAGTCAAAAATACCCTAAAATGCATTTTTATCACAGGAGACAATGGACCTAAAGACAGCATTTAATATTTAATACAGGATTAAAGAGTAATATGTAACAACAACAATGGAAGTATGAAAGGTAATGGACAGAATACCAGGCTGCTAAAGCGCAGAAGTACTCCACCTGGACGTCATGGAAAAACAGCAAAAGTGGTGACTACTCTGACTGAATAACATCTGAGTTCTTATTCTTGGGGGTGGGGGCTGCAAAGTCTTCCTTACCCGATTTAAAAAAAAAAAAAGGGGAATTAGCCACCCATTTCAAAAGCACCTGTTTTCTAACTTTCTTGCTGTTTCTTCTTTTCATAAAGAACATATAAAAACCTGAGGATCATAACAGTTTTAGCCTCTGTTTCCTGTTAGCAGGAATAAAAAAGCCCATGCAAATCCACGAAGAGCAGAAACCTTTCTCCACTGTTCAAATGCTAGAGAAAGAAAACAGGGAATTAGGTAAACACTTTCAGACTGCTTTAATATCATCAGGGTATAAAGCCTCAATATAGGAATCCAAGATGTTGCTGTAATAAAGTATACCATTCCAGATTAAGTACGGTCTGCTGAACTCAGAGGAAGGTAACATCAGATTTTCCAGCATACAACTGAAGTATCAGAGAGGATATGGGTTCCTTGATGGAAGGACAGAGGAAAAAGTACTACTTAAGGAAGTATTATATAGTCTCAAAGGAGACAGTGATTTCTTTAAAGCCTAGCACGGACACTGGAAATGGCTGACAAATGTGCCTTACTCTGGGAAAATAAACAATTTAGTACCTTCTGAAAGATGGTCTGGCAGGCGTAAAAGCAACACCTTGGGCTCCCTACTGAAAGATCAGCACTCAAAAAGTTGACAAAAAAGACCAATAACACACGAGAAGAGGGAATCTCGAAATTCAAATGGTTACCACATAGAGAATCACACAGAAAAGCTACTTTAGTGCTCAGAATGACTCCTCAATGTAGAATTTATTTTTGCGAATTCTTATGTATCTGAATGAATGAATACAACTCCATGGCTCTATTAGCTAGATGAACTCCATAGGATAAGTCCCTCAGATCTGAATGCTTCACTCCTGGGGAGCCATAAACTTAGAACAGCTTTTTGGCTCACAGCAAAGGTGACACTGAACTGAATTATGGCATCTTTGTGCAAATTAAGGCAGTTCACAAATACTGTTCACTGCTGCTTCCTCTCAACTGACTGGGTAAGGCATGGGACAAAAAATGAACTTGCACAATAAAACACCATGGCAGGATACATGCACCAGGAGGTGGGCACAATTAATTATTCATAAAGGGTGGCAAGACCATTTAAGGGTGTCTAATTGAGAGTGTAATGGAACTTGAGATACCTGCCTACTACCATTCCTATGTTTTGCAATGTTCTGCATTTGATTTTTTTCTATTTTTACCTGGCTTTTGATTTCTGAATGAGTCAGGACTGAAGAGGGTCTCTGGGCCAATATACCAACCTAGTTAGCAAGTAAAAGATAAATAACCGTACTAATATAAGAGGTAAGGCCATTAACGACAAGCTATTTCTCAACTGTAAGAGTGATGGCAAATGATCTCCCATGGAGATCCACTTTCACTACTTCATAAAAGAGGACCATAACATCAACATATTTTATTTGTTCTCCAGGATAAACCTTCTTGGCACACATTTTCAGTGAAGGTCCTTAGGAAAAAAGCTCCCCGGTACAACATCATTTAAAATGAGTTTATAATATATAATACAATTATCTCATCTAGGTGTGGCAAAACTTAAAACAAGATGTCTTAGTTTCGTAGTTTGGTACTAGGCTATCTGCCCTGGGGCATTTATAAGCCTAGCCATAGTGATGTGGCTTTCGCCACCCCATGTAATGGTACAAAAGTGTACAGAATAGATTTAGAATACTGTGCCTCTGTCTAGTAGTGACACAGTGAAGACCCCCTTACATAATAGAATTAGTTTACTGTGCCTCTGTCTAGTAGTGACACAGAGATGACCCCTGGGGTAAACCTACGATCTCCCATCCACTTGTCAAGATTTCTCTTGAAGAGAGTCAGTGAGGGGCTCTGCCTAACATGAACTGGGATTCTGTTCCAGAGTATGGGAAGCCTCTGAGTTATGAATGTGTCCCTCCAGCATGTCCTATTCATATTTGTGCTGAGGTTCAAATCTTTAGCTCTCGTGGTTCTGATGGATTTGTATTTTTTGAGGTGGAACATGTCCATCAATTCCTGATTGGACATGGCCTTGTACGTCAGGCACAGATCACTTCTGAGTATGCGGTATGCTACTGAATACAGTTTGAGTTTCTTTAGTCTGGCAGCATATGACATATGTTGGAGACCCTTGATCCTCTTGGTGAGGTACTTTTGGGGTCTCTCTAGCTGTTGCAAGTGCCGGGTGAGGTACATACCAAATGGGGCATTGTACTCAATCATGGGCCTGATAAGGGAGGAGTACAGGGGCACAATGACCTCCTTTGATCTGGATGTGAATCCCTTCATGATAAGGTGGGCAAGGTAGAATGTCTTTCTAACCACTTTGGCAACGTGGGTGTCAAATGAGAGGTCACTATCGACTTGGGTCCCCAGGTCCCTTGAACAGAAAGAAAAACAAATAGTACATGTACAACAGTCATGTAATCCACAGAATGTAATAAAACAGAATTTTTATACAGACTGTAGAGATGAAGAAGCATTATCCAATTCTAAGACGAAGGGATACAGTAAAGCAAGAAGTGAAAAAATATGATGAAATACAGGTGCAAGGTGTGGAGAAGACAGGGAGATAGAGAAATATAAGGGAGGAAAAGGAGGTGGTTCAGGAGTTAGTGGATCGTGTGGCACCAACATCACAGCAGCATACTGGGTTTGTATCGATGTGGGTTTTACAGCATTTTTAAATGCAATCCTACAAGCACCTTACTGCATTCAGGAAGCTTGCTCAATATTATTAGACATCATGTCAGAAACCACAGTAGCTATCTGCTCTCATAGTCCAGGTGAGACAGGACTATTATTACGTTGTCATGGTGAAAGAGTTTATGTATTTCAGTGATACTATTAGCAGTTTTGTGTAAGGCCACCCATGACAAGCAAGTTACAGCAGAGCTCTGACTAAAACTGACCAACTAGAAAATATAATGGCAATTCACATAGGTACTTTTTGCCAAGAAAACACTATGGACAAAAACAATCACTGACATGTTAAAATGCCATTGCAAGACATGACACCCCCACTGATGCCCCAAGTCTGAAGGTGCAAAATGATATGAGCAGTGGTGAAGTACAATTAATGCTAGTGGGTATGTCTGCATAAATAATTCACTGGTTACAGCAAATTATTTATTTATTTATTTCCAGTTTGATAAGTCCACTGGGGCCAACGGAAAGTTGCTTTCAGTGGAGGCCCGGGAGAAAACTCCATAATAATACATTAACACAAAACACACTGTGTTTCTAACAGCTTAACAACTTTAAAAATTTCCAAAAAATGTAGTATTTTGCAGTATACTTCAGAAAACTGTATTGTTAGTAGTAGAGAGAGAGAAAAAAGGAAATTATATATAGATCTTGAATGCAGAGCAGTAAAACACTTATGAAAAAGGCAAAGATTCAATTGTGAGACTAGACCTGCAAATGGGCAGTGGGAGGAAGCTTAAAGATTAAATACAAGGGTTTTTAATCAGGGAGAGTGGAGATAAAGAAGGGAGGAGGGTGCCAAGGTGAGAGTTAGAAGAAAGGGGGAGGGGGGGGGTATTAAGATAGAGGTAGGAAGTAAGTACACAATTACATTTCCAGTTTTGGACTCTTAGAGGGAAGGGAAACAAAGATTTTTTAACTGTGTAGTAGGGAAAGTAGAAGTTGGGGGGGGGCGTTTGGGTTTGTATACTGAAATATGATGATTCTGGTGGGATCTTAGGGGCCTGAGAGGAGTATATATAGGGCAAAGCAGTAGGTTTAAAATTTAAGTGTGTAGTAGTAGTGTAAGTTAGTATAATGAGGGTGATTAGGGTGATTGTTGGAGACATTGAGGGAGTTGGCAATGTAGTGATAGTGGATGAAATTGTTTAGTATAGTTAGTGGATTTTGTAGTAGCAACTTTCAAGTTTTGAGAGAAGAGAGAGAGATAGGGTGGTTAGAAGAGGAGCACCACACACCATTAGAGGAAGAAGGTAGGTAGTGGCGAGAGTTTGTCTTGTAGATGGAGTAAGAAAGTTGGCATTTCTATAAAGCATACCGAGCTTCTTTTGCAACAGCTTAAGAGATGGCTTTACACATGGATATTACCAGACGGCCAGTAGCAAAATCAGACTAAATATATACTTGTTGGTCAATGATGGAAGAGCTCCAGTCAGTCAGCAAAAAAACAAGATCTGCAGCTGACTGTAGCTCAGACCACTAGGTTCTCATTGCAGAGTTTAGAATTAAATTTAAAAAAGAAATAAGAAAAAGTCTCCAGGCTATCCAGACTTGAGAGCAACAATATTCCAAATGAATATGTAGTGGGGACGAAGAACAGATTTAAGGGATGTGAGTGCCTGAAGAACTACATCTAAAAATTTGTAACACTGTCCAGGCAGAACAACAAAACTATTCCAAGCAGAAAAAAGATTAAGAAGGCAAAATGACTATGGCTGAAGGCTTTAGAAGAGGCAGAGGAAAGAAGGAAAAGCAAAAGGCAATGAAGACAGATAAATACGTAAAACTGAATGCAGAGTTCCAGAGAACAGCAAGAAGCAATAAGGTGGCATACTTAAATAAGTGCAAAGAAATGGAAGAAAATGAATGGGAAAGGCAAAAGATAATTTTCAGATTAGTGATATTAATGGAACCTCCATGTAATAATGGGCACGACAAAATAAAGAGGGGGAGACAAAGAAGAAGATGATAAGAAGAAGTGGCAGAAATATGCAGACATACATAAGAGGAACCCTTACATTAGCGATAAATACAATGGCATATTCTCTGATTTAGAACCAGACATCTTGGACAATAAAGTTAAATGGGACATAGAAAATTTGATAATAAAAAGGCTGGTGGAAGTGATGCCATTCCAGCTGAATTGTTTTAATTCTTGCAAAATTACGTGTTACAGTGTTTATGCAATTTGCCAGAAAATGTGCAAAGCATAACAGTGACCAATGGATTGAAAATGACCAATTTATATCCCAATCTCAAAAAAAACAGCAACGCTAGAGAGTGCACAAGTTATAAAGCTGCACTGGAATCTATATTCTAACCAATATACAGTAAGTAACTGCCAGATGGACAAGCTGGTTTTAGAAGAAGCAGAGACACCCGAGATCAAATTGCTAGCATCTGACAAATGACTGCCCTACTTAGTTTAGCAGAAGCATACAAGTGTCAAGCAGGAATGGAAACCAAACTAGAAGCAGACAAAAAATTAGGCAGCAAATGAATGTGCCAAAAAAACAAAACAAAAGAAAGAATAGAAGGAGAAGGATCAGATGAGAAGGAAAGAAATGCGAAAAAGGCATAAATATAGTTTCAAGTAGAGAAAACTCCTGGAACAATCTCATGTCGATCAGTATCTGACACAGGAATGGCCAAGGAGAAGCAAATTTAAACCAAAAGATGAAAGGTCAATACTATCAGCCCAGGATTGTGGACTATGTACACATTGGTTTGCAAGTTCATTGAGCATGTCGGAGTAACAGACAAATGCAGATTCTGTGAAACAGAACTGGAAACAGCCACACATCTGGTTGCTATGTGAGATACACTAATGGTAGAGGGGCTGTATACTGAAAGGCATAACAATGTGGCACGAATGTTGCACTGGGGATTGTGCAAACATTACAACACTGAAGTAACTGAGAAGCATTGGACAGTAGTAAATGAAGAAGTTTATATCACCTGGGATCACCCATTACCAACAGTTCAAAAAGCAGATGTGAGAAAACCAAATACAGTAGTCCACGAAAAGAAGACAAAGTAGCACTGATCATTGAAATTGCTACAATTAGTGATTACAGTGTATTACATACAGAGACACAAAGTCATAAAATACCAGGATTCGCAGACAGAAACGAGAACAATATGGAAGAAGGATATCTAGACCCTTCCAATAGCAGTAGAAGCAATACGTCTCAGAAAAAAAGAATTTATAGTCTTATTTAGATATGCTGGGCACATTGTGGGTGCTGGAAAGAGCACTTTTGGTTAACATCAAAGATTGAAACAATACTAATTTCATGAACTTTAATCATTTTTTTGACTTGGGAATGGAGTCCACTCCTGTCATGTTATTAGAAACCCAAAAGACTTGGAGAAATTTGGAGAAATTAAATCGTGAAAGCAAAGGGGTTCCAAGAAAATAAAAAGTTATGCACTCATCCTAACGTTCCATGTGAGTTGTCCATCTCGCCTTCATTCTATACTGATGGGTTCGGAACCGACTCGGCCACTTATTAAAGCTCGAGATCTGAAACTAGCTTGTGGATCCATCCCTATCCCATGATGCTACAGTGCTTTCCTCAGATCTTGTTTGTTGGTGAATTTATATTCTACTCTATAACTGTATACAGATGTACATATATATGAAATCTACAAAGCTGGACAAGGAGCAAAGTAAATCACTGAACAGTAAGACTTCCTTGATCCTCTAGGAGCTAAGAGGATGGGGGTTGGAGGGTGGGATGCAAGAATGAAGACGAGATGGACAACTCACATGGAATGTTATGGTGAGTACATAACTTCTTTATGTGAAGTTGTCTTGTCTCTTCATTCTATACTGATGGGACAGCGTCTCAAGCACCATCTTTCCTGTGTGGCTCAAAGGAGGATATTCTTCAGTACAGTGGACCCAAAGGAGGATCTGTCCCTGGAGGCCAAGTCTACTTTGTAATGAGTGATAAAAGTGTGGGGTTTTGCCCAAGTTGCTGCAGCACAAATGGTATTTAATGGCAATTTTGCTTTAAAGGCTTGAGAAGTTGAGATGGATCTGGTGGATTGCACCCTTGCTTTATTTGGCAATTGTCAATTGTTTATCTGCTGACTGATTTTGTTGTTGTGTCTTTCAGCTTTTCCCGGTTAGGGTTCGCCACAGCGGAACTCCGGTCGGCTAATGATTGGCAGTAGATTTTTACGTGCCGAGTTGCCGGCCCTGACGCACAACCTTCAACGAAGGTATGCCCATTCACGCATGTCTCCACACAGAAGACGCTGTAGCTGAGAAATATGCAGACATACACAAGAGGAACCCTTACATTAGCGATAAATACAATGGCATATTCTCTGATTTAGAACCAGACATCTTGGACAATAAAGTTAAATGGGACATAGAAAATTTGATAATAAAAAGGCTGGTGGAAGTGATGCCATTCCAGCTGAATTGTTTTAATTCTTGCAAAATTACGTGTTACAGTGTTTTTATGCAATTTGCCAGAAACTGTGCAAAGCATAACAGTGACCATTGGATTGAAAATGACCAATTTATATCCCAATCTCAAAAAAAAAACAGCAACGCTAGAGAGTGCACAAGTTATAAAGCTGCACAACGTCTTACTGTGAGGCGACAACGCTACCACAGCACTGAAACACAATCTGACAACCATCTGGATAAAGTTGTCTTTGTCATTGATAAACCTAAAGGAGACAGATTGGTCCGATTTTCTAGGTGTTTTTGTTCTATGCAAGTAGAAACGTAACTGCCTGTGAGCATCAAACTGGTGAAGCATGTATTCTACCTTATTGCCATACTGAGGGAAGAATACTGGTAGGTCTACTGACTAATTCAGATTGAACTCAGAGCATACCTTGGGTAATAAGGAAGGGTTTGTATGTAATGACTCTCCATCATTGTGAAAAACCATGTATAGAGGTTTGATTGTTAAAGCTTGTAACTCTGGCACTCTTCCTGCTGATGTGATTGCTACAAGAAAAAGTATTTTCCAAGATAGAAATTTTAGGTCGCAAGATGATGCTGGTTCAAACAGCAGTAGGATTATGTGAGAAAAAACAAAATTAAGATTCCATGGTGGCAAAGGTGATCGTATTGGTGGGAAAGCTTTAGAGTTTATGAGACATGATGTTTACACCTTCGTTCCCAATAAGAAAATTGGATATTGCTGTCAGCTGGATCCATATCGTTGCTGCAGCAGCTCCCTCATTGAAAAGCTTAGCTAAGAATTCTAGAATGAAAGGTAAGGGTGCTGAATAGGGGCCAGTGAAGTGCTGTGAAGCCCAGATTGAGAATCTTTTCCATTTGCTGTGGTACAGTTTTCTCGTAGAAATTTTATGAGAAGAACTTAGTATATGGCGAACCTCTGGAATAAAGTTGTGTATCCTGGCTATATTGGGAATTGGAGCAGCCATGCTGTCAAAGTTAGAGAGTGAAGAGATGGATGGAAGTTCCCTGACGGGTGTGTCAGAAGGTCTGGCACTGGGTCCAGAATCCATGGTTATTCCAGGAGATAAGACTTCAGGAAGGAGGAACATACTTGACAAGGCCAGAATGGGGCTATTAAAATCAGGGTCCTTCCCAGACTGCTGGCTTTCTGGAGAACTTTGGGTATTAAGGGAAAAGGTGGAAATGTATAAAGCAGAACTGGGGGCCAATCATGTATTACTGCATCCTCGGGACTCCCCAGAAGGGGGATCAGGGCAAAGTAGCTGCTGCATTTTGTATTTGTGGTTGAGGCAAATAGGTCACAGCAAGGCTGATCCCATCTGCGGAATATCCTTTCCGCTACTTCTTTCTTCAGGGACCACTCGTATGGCATCAGAATAGCTCTGCTTAGTTTGTCCGCTATCACGTTGGATTTCCCCAGGATGTGTGTTGCTGTCAGAAAATGCTGGGAGGACGTCGCCCACTGCCATACTCTCAGGGCCTTTCGACAGGGTGGGTAAGGTCTGGTTCCTCCTTGTTTGTTTATGTGCCACACTACTGACATATTGTCTGTTTGTACTGCAATAGTACAAATCGCAAGAGAGTCTTTAATCCTTGCACCCCAATGAGCACTGCTCTCATCTCTAGTACACTGACGTGCAAATGAGCCGCGTGGTCCTGCCAAGTGCCTTGGGCTGTTCTTCCCTGATAATGCCCCCCCACCCTATCTGGGATGCGTCTGTGGTCACTGTACACGGAACAGGGGGAACAATGGGTCAGCCCATCGTTACTTGACCTGAATGAAGCCACCAGTGAAGATCTTTCTTGCAGGATGCCATCAGAGTTATCAAATGGGACATGGGAAGCTCTTGCATGGACCACTGAGTGAACAGCATCCATTTGAGGATTCTCATGTGCAATCTCGCCAGAGGAATCACGATTATTGCTGCCGTCATAGTGCCTAATACTTTTAGGACTGTCCTCGCTTGTACTTTGGACTTGGAGATGAGGTCCTGGATCTGGAGATAAAGAGTTTGGACCCTTTCTGGAGGCAACCTGACCATCATGTTTGTTGTGTCTATTTCTGTGCCTATAAAGTTGATATGTCGTGATGGCAATAAGGCAGATTTTTCATAATTCACTGAAATGCCATGTTGAGTACACAGTTCCAAGGTATTGTCCCTCACTTGAATAAATAGGTGCTTAGTGGTGGGGGGTTAGAAGCCAGTCATCTAGCTATGGAAACACCTGGAATCCCTGACGCCTCAGGTGAGCCGTGACTACTGCCATGCATTTGGTGAACACTCTGGGGGCGGTAGGGAGACCAAAGGGCAGAGCTCGGAGTTGGTAATGACTGGCTCCCAGTCGAAAGTGCAGGTACCTCCTGGATGGCTTGTCCATTTTGATGTAGTAGTACACATCCTGGAGGTCTATCGAGCACATCCAGTTGTCTTTCCCTAAAAAGGGAAGTATTGACTGCAACGTGACCATCCAGAACTTTGTCTTCTTTACTGACTTGTTTAGTCCGCGGAGATCCAATATGGGTCTCCAGTCCCGTTTTCTTTGAAACTAAAAAAATATGTTGAGTAAGTTCTGGATCCTATCTGGCCTGTGGGGACTGACTGGATGACTTTTTTCTAGCAGCTTTTGAATTTCTACAGCTGCTTGTTCCCTGTGACTGGGTGGAATGTCCAGGATTTTTTGTGTTTGCAAAGGTGGCATTGAAAAGGGGATTAAGTATCCTCTGGATATAATGCTTTGTACCCATTTATCTGTTATGGTTAGCCAGGCTTGTGGATACAAAGAGAGATGAATCCGAACTGCCTGCAGAGACAGACAGATGGACCTCCTTTCAGGAGCACTGAAAGGGTTTACCTAAGTAAGAAATGCGGTCACCCTGGTTCTGCGGACTCCCTCTGCTGTGTGAGTGGCATCTTCCATTATTACTTCCACCTCTGCACCTGGAGGAAGGTTCACCTTGTGTGTCCTGAAAGGCCCTCTGGGATTTTAGGAACCACATTTTCCCTCCCTTTTGACCCTTGGGATAGCGTCTAGAAGTTGTGGAAAAATGGACTCCTACGGCAGCAAGGGTCTTTCCTTCTTGTTCACATCAGGTAAGTGTTTCCTTTACTTTGGGCCTGAGTAAAGACAAGCCATCAAATGGGGTATTGAAAAAGGATCACTTGAAGGGCTCCACGAAATTACACAAGCGCATCCAGGAATGTCTCCTAAGGGCAATTCCAGAACCCGCTGACCTGCTCGCTCCATCAGCTGCATAAGATACGAGCCTCATGGATGAGCTGACCACTGAATTTAGGGTGGCAAGCTGGGAGGAAACCTTGTCTGCTATCCCCACAGCTACTGTACCCTGTAGAGCATCTCCTAGCTCTTTCAAATCATCTCTCTGAAGTCTCATAAAATGCGTGAGGTGAGGTAATTCAGGGATCCAAGGGTAAAGGCCGCTGAGGAAATCATGCACTTCCCATACCTGTCCATGGTCCTCGACTCCTTATACGAGGGTGATGGACAAATGTAGACGTCTCAGATAATTTCTTCTTCTTGGCCGCCGCCGCCACCACCATAGCATCTAAAGGTATTCCTTTAGTTAGAAAGGTTTTGTCATCAGGTGCTGTGATAAATTTGTTTGGCCTCCGAGGGAGAGGCTCCACTGTATCTGGAGAATCCCACACCTTTCGAGATACTAATTCCATTAGCTCATCGAAAGGTGGAGACACCCAGGTTGGCTGAAGGTCGAGACCCAAAAGCCTTCAGATAACACGGATTCCTCATCAGAAGGGGTAATGGGCTTCCAGCCGGCTCTCTAAGGATTTCCAAGATGTCCACAAAGGAAACATCTTCACAGGGTGACCGTGGGGACCCTTCCAACACCTCGAGGTCCATGTCCTATGTAATAGACTCATCTGGGGAGTCTATGTGCTTCCTCTTGCATGTTTTCTTCCAGGGAACCCCTTTGGTGAGGCCTTCCATCGAGGTTTTGGAAGAAAGGGTCTCCCCCAATGGGGCTTTCTGAAGCTCAGGATCTCTACGCTGTTGGGTAATTGCCTGTGCAGAGTCAGATACCAGTGCTTTCTGGGATGGACGGCTTGGTTCGAACAGTACAGATGATGTTCGTGGGGACAAAGCTCTCCTCATGGCTGTGAAGGCCCCCCCTCCCATGGCCCGAGACAATCCGAGGTTCCGAAGAATCTGATGATCCCCAGGTACTATGGGGTTTGATTACAAAGCTGAGCTCACTCAAGTCAAGGCTCCAAGGGGTAGAGTTGGAGCTGAAAGAGTCTCGGTCCAACTGCCCCCCCCGGACCCGACTGGTGAGTGCCGGCTCTGAGGTAGTCATCTTTAGAAGATCTCAGTTCCGTCGGTTTCATCACTGTTGGTGCCAAGCTCTCCGGCTCCAAAACTCGAACTGGAGTCTGAGGAGGAACAGTACACACAGGAACGGTCACCGTCAGCTCCGAACTCACCTGCTGGACAATTCAGCAAGCGCCTGTGTCTGCAGTAATCTCTGCACAACATGATCCACATTCAATTCTGATAAGCTCCTGGAGGATCTGGAAGATGGAGCCGACATGACTGACTGGAGTACAGGAGACCTAAGAGTCGGGCAGACCGGCTCCAAAGCAGGTGAGCGGCTCCGGACTGTAAAGACCGTCGGTTCCGATACACATAGAACCGAGATGGTAGGTCTGACTTCATCACATTTTTTAGAGGTTGTTGGAGACACCCTAGGCTGTTTTGTCAATGGCTCCGATGATGTAGAGGAGGAAGGAGATGACCTCTTTGCATGAAGTTTGGGA